>NC_139235.1:22307926-22618977 GCF_977018435.1 Lepisma saccharinum
ATCGTGACAACTGATCGCCGATGAGAACAACCAGTCAATCGAGTCACCAATTCGCCAATGGATTTCCTCTTCCCGGGAAGTTATCGATTGGGAGACGTAACCTACCTACAGGAGCTGACTCATGCCAGCTGTCTACCTCGCCGGCACAAGCAACGTGGTGCCGCCACAGAGAAGTTGACGTGGCAACGTCGGATTTACAGGAAATAAAAGATTACAGGTGGAGCGAAAAACACCACCTGTCATTTTCAGCTTCGCGTCCTATTTTCTAGATGAGATGGTGGCGCACGCGACAATCCTTGAAGGATTATAATGCTCCCGCCAAAACGTAAAACCTATTGCACGTGACGCTACGATAGCAAGAACAACGTATTCTGAATGAAGTCACATTTTTCCACTGTTAGTAACTCAAGAAGCCCTCGTTTTGAACTACATCGTTGTACACTCCTGTTCACATAAAGTGGCACAGCTGTTCAACACTATAAAGTGTGCGATTTTATGTAAACAGGAGGAGTGCACAAGAAAAACCGATACACGCGCTTTTCAACAAGAATTTGAGCGATTTAACCAAATGCAATTCCTGGCACCAACTAAATTCATGGCAATTGCGGCGCTAAATTTACCCTTGTTCCTTCCTCCCTCCCAGAGGAAAAAAATTCTCGATAACTCCTGATTTGACAGACTGACATATCAGTTAAAGACAACTAGGAGTTTAAAATTTAACAATATCTTCAGCATAATTTTAATGAAAATGTTTTAGAACTGCCTTCTGTTAAAAGAGAAATAAGTTATTTAATTCATTTTTGGCTAAGTCTACCAGTCAAGGAAGTCAAGAAATTGTGCTGGTGGTCAAGAATTCTTGCTATATTTAACATTATAGTGAATTTACATTGTTATGTACCTGTACTTGGATTTGTTAAAATTGAATACATATTTGGAAATCTAAAATTGTATTGAGCTGTGGTCAAGATTTACTCATTTTGTATCTTAAGAATTACATTATTGCATGCGTGAAGTTTTGTAAAAATATTAAATAAAGTAATGCGGCCATTCCCCATCCAGGATGAAGTCTAACGCATTAATTTTTACATGCATTAATAAGCAAGTCTAAATCTCTCTTTAAAGTACAGCTTCATTTTTCCCTTGTGGTAGGGGTTTTCATTGAATAAAAAAAAAATATTTTCTTAACTTCCCTAAGTAGGGGGCGATTAAATAAATGTTAAGAAAAAGTAAAGAAAGGTCCAGAATTTGGGATTTGTTATTGTGGTAGACACCCTGCCCTGTAAGTGCATCAGCCCGGAAAGTTCGACCGGGTACAAACTATGTTTCTATCTCGTTCCATTAGCTCTGACCATTCCTGACGTCATTTCCCTTCAACCAATGGCTACTTGATACCAGTGCTTGACCCACCTGTAAATAAGGTCTTGGTTGACGAACTAATAAACTGTTCTCAACGATCGGCAATGACATTTGAAGGATTTTGACCAAGCTTAGAGGCATCCAGCAACAAGCAAAGAGGGCATTCGGTTCACTATTAAAATGCTTTGGTACTCACCTTGCTGAGCTTCTCGCCTTCATGGTGAGGCAAAAGAGTGCGCAGGGACTGAAATCCCGCGTTGATGCTCTGCATTCGCCGTCGCTCGTTGGAGTTTGCGATCTCCCGCCTGATTCTTTTCTCCTGCTCCATTTGGCTTTTCGGGGATATGGGCCTGTTGCTCAATCTGAAAAGTGAATAGGTAAAATCAGCCTTATTGTTGCTGCTTAAAGCGAAGATATTTCGAGACAGAAGGGGTCCTAATCCATGTATGTAACAAAATTAATTAATCTGAAAATTATTATTTGCATTAAGGTTTAAATGTTTGTGAATGAATATAATTTTCACATTTGATCAACAAAAATTATTAGCATCTGTAGCCTGTATGCTTCACAGACAAATGAAGTCACACACACGTAACACATTTTCGTTAATGATTTTCATGAATTCACAGTGTGTCACCATACTCAAATTTTTCTCATTTGCTAGCACACACACAAAGTAATCCATAATTCTATGAAATTAGTTCATTACGAATATTGTAATCCAATCACATGTCTAGAACCTTAAATTTTGTGTGAAACGTCTCACACG
This sequence comes from Lepisma saccharinum, assembly GCF_977018435.1. NCBI lineage: Eukaryota > Metazoa > Arthropoda > Insecta > Zygentoma > Lepismatidae > Lepisma > Lepisma saccharinum. The sequence goes on from NC_139235.1 coordinate 22,310,052, forward strand.
TAACGCTGTAAGATTTTCAAGAGTCTGATCTGGAAGCATTTCTGAAAATTTCATTTGTATCCCAGCACATAAAAACAGAAAAACCTACTGTTCTAAAGTTAATAAATATGTGAACTCAATCGAAGCAATTGCCCATAAAACGAGTAAGAGAGATTTTCAAATTCTCAAAGAACCGAATTAGAACACAACTTAGTTCCACTTTAGTAAGATTATTAGTTAAATATCCTATTGACACTATTTGGTCTGGCACAATATTATGACATCCACCTAACGACATTTTAATTTTAAAATAATTTGGTTCTACTTCCAACAGGAACATCAACAGATCACACATAATCAGCGAAGTGACATGTGAGATTTGAGAAACAGAAAACCGTTTATGTCAACATCAACTTTATATCTGCTTACGAGGACAAACTTGCACCATGCCAACACACTTTTGCTTCAAAACACAGAACACTCAAGCTCATACACTTTTATTTATTTATTTATTTATTTGAGAAAATTTCAGATACAGCACAGGTGGCCATTTTACACTGAAATTGTCAACAATGAGAAAGCAATAATTATAATAAGCATAAAAATAAAAAATAAAATAAAAGAAATAAATAAAAATAAATAAGAAATAATTAAGAGTAACAAAACAACATAAAAGTGAATAGCAAATGAACAAAAAAATAAGTAAGAGATGGCACTATGTGATATTAATTACAAGTATTTCTTCTGATAGAAGACCGAAAGGCAAACTCGGAGGAAAATATATCAATACTTGAGGGGAGATCATTGTATTGTGCTGCAAGTCTATAAAAGAGAGATCTTTTTTGAATTTCTAGTCTAGGTTTTTTAGTATAAAATAACCTTGTATTGCGAGTTGTGCGCATAGGTACTCTAAAGTGGAATTCCTCAAGGAGTGTGTTGCAGCGGATTTTGCCATTCACAATTTTGTATAAGTAACTGAAATCATTCTGCAAACGTCGCTGATAAGCAGTTTGTAAGTTTAGAAAAGACAAGAGATGCGGAGATGAAAAATTGCGTAATGAGGGAACCCTGTGACGGACTATAGCTAGGAAGAAGTGAAAGACTGAATCGAATCTGGAGAGGTGAGTGGGACATGCCATGGACCAGACGGGAGAGCAGTATTCTATTATTGGGGAGATGAATGATGTGAAGTACAAAGTGAGGGCTGAGATGTCACTAATTTCAGTGAAACGGTAGAGTAAACCTAAGAGACGCATGGCCTTTTTTGTGGTGCATAAAATATGTTCCTCAAATGGGAGCTTTTGGTCGAAAACAATGCCTAGGTCTTTGTGAGAGGATACTGCTTTGATGTTATTGCCAGAGATGGAGTAAGATGACTTTAACAGATTCTTCTTGAGAGAGATAGTGAGAGTAGTACACTTGTCAGGATGTAATGTAAGGTCCCATGTCAGGCACCAGGAAGTAAATGTTGCTATGTCATTCTGAAGAAGATGAGTATCGTCGGAAGTGGAGATTTCCCTGAAAATTTTACAGTCATCTGCGAAAAGAAGGTAATTGCTAGAGGAAGCTGTGAGATGGTCGGCAAGGTTATCGACGAATAATATGAACAAGAGAGGTCCTAGAACACTACCCTGTGGAACTCCAGAGAGGACAGGAAGAAAGTTAGAAACAGTTCCTGGAAGAAAAACACGTTGTTGGCGATCGCTAACGTAGTCTGTGAGAAGGGTGAGAAATTTGCCATGAATGTTGAATCTATTGCATAATTTGTGAATCAGAAGACGATGACTAACAGTATCAAAGGCTTTGGCCAGATCAAAGTATATTACATCTAATTGTGAATTATTTGAAATGCATTCCATAGCATGTGAGAGTAAAACAGACAGGTTTGTAAGACAGGAGCTACCAGGAAGAAAACCATGTTGCTTAGAGCTTAAGTACGGAGAAACAAATTTGTACAGTCTGTCTTTGATTACTTTTTCACAGATGATGGACAGAAGGAGAGAGTAAGGAGACTGGTCTGTAAGATGAAACAAAATTTTTGTTGTTGAAGTTCAAGGCCGGTAGGCAAACCAGACGGCAGCAGGACAGTTGTCCTTGTGCTTGCGACAGACAACTGTTTCCCCCTTTAAATACGCGGAAGATTCGATGCTGGACATAGTGTTAGAATACGTACAGTTAAAAGCCGCAATGGATAATATTCAATTAACATTGCATGCTAATGTGTATTTTACATTGAGAAGTTTCGTACTGTAAACAATAACGTTATTAAAAACAATAAAGGCACGTTTTTTATCTCTTGGAAGCAGTATAACATGTCCAAAATAGGTAAATTGTAAAAATTCAACCTCGCGTGGAACCCCCGAGCGGACATCTAGAGGACTCGCGACCCCCAGGTTAACAATCGATGCTTCTATTTTCGTTCAGCTGAGAGGTTAGTAGCGTCAGCGCTAGAGTGGAGTGGGTGTGACCAAAACACAACCGCTGAACAAAATTTCACAACTTTCAGAGGAACTCTTATATGCAGACGGAACGAAGCTAACAACAACATCGATGCACCCAGAAGCAGCACATAATCGATTAGTACTACACGTAAACAATACTAAATTCTCCGTTGTGACCTAGTTTTGAAGAACTGGGGTAGACAGAAACGCGCAACCTTCATAGTATCAATAAAATGCACGTGCAGCAGTAACGACCTAACTTACCTTCTTGTTTTTTTTACTCCCAACACACGAAAAACACTTCAACAAGCGCACAATAAAACCTCCAGAACTAACGCCGCGAACACATTCGTTTCAAATGCGTCTCTGCCTACGCGCTCACAACATTGCGTCTGGTTGTGTAATCCCCCAGACGTGTGGGTTGATGGGAGGCACTGTGGGGGGAAACGATTTTTTCTCTCTCGCTCCCTGATAACGCATCATTCGGTCCCCTCCCTCCTGTTGTAGCAACGGTCCCCCACTGGTCTCCCGCTCAAGGCCCTACAACTGGGTGACTCACTCCAACGTGGCGAACAGCTGACTCAGCCGCGAGTGGAGTACACTGGGCAGGAAGCAGATGGTGGTGTAACAGACGAATCTTAACCATAGTCTCAGCTTTCAGTACACGTTTAATTGCGACGCCGTGCTGTAGATTGTTGCAGATATCCCAATGCAATCATTTAGAAACCCTTGCATGCAAACAAACGTTCAATTGTAAACCAAGGTGGAATATGTAAGATAAATACATTCGGAATTTACGTCACATGAAGATACCCTTATTTTATCAAATCAACTTTTGCTCAATTATCCATGACTACTGATTTAAAGAAGAGTTTTCGTATCCGATTCGTAAACATCTTGCTTATTTTCTTTATTGCAGTACTTCCTGCAGTGTAGCGTAATAGCAAAAAAATTGTGTACAGAGGAATGCATAAATATACACGGAAGTTGCGAGTTCCCAAAATTGACAGTCCACGAACTATATAGTTGACAAACTGCAACAATATCGGTCAAAAAATCCATTCTTTAAAAGCACATTGGACGTAAGGGGAGGGGGAATTAAAACGAAGAATATACCTGTTAATATTTACACACCCTACAATACTCTTATCATACAACATACATGGGCTGAACACATTCTCAAGGACCTACGTAATCTTCAAGAAAAAGAGCTCGGGTATTACGAGTTACAAAAAAGTATTGAAATAAATGTCGGACGATTTCACCGCGTCACACAAAAGCTTTGGCATGCATTTTAGCGACAACTACTAACAAAACCTTGACCTTCGCTGCAAGCCCACATGTGCATTATGTAATGTACAGAGGCGTGCAACGCCATCGAATTCCTTCGTCGACACGCATGCTTCAAGTTCACAAACTTGAGAATGCTGACAAGTTCCGGAGAGAAAACGCTGCCGCGATTTGCTGGCGGATAAATCCATTTTCAGCACAACATGCCACAGCAGCGGATGCAAGCAATGCCAAGGGCACCAAACTAGCTAACCGAGCAGAAATCGTCACTTCTTTGAGTCACCATGCTTGTAAAAAGAGCATGGTTATTATATCTTTCTTGCCACAATATACATCCTAACTAGTTACTTGCGCTCTTGCTGACAGAACAAAGTTTGTCTTTGGAATTGCCACAGATGAAAGTCGTTTAGTTCTCGGATCACACACTGGCCTACTCAGGCAGATGACGACGTTAGCTAGCTTGAAAGGTCTTAAAAAGTACAGTGAGGTCATGGCAAACACAAGGAACTGCTTATGTAAGATTTTTACAACACTTCCTACCTAGTCTAATTAGTGTACTTTCATGACACTGTACAAACATCTAAGTCAAACTTATCTGTGAAGAATCTGAATACGGTTGAATAAATATATTTCCACCAGTCAATTCCAACCATTTTCTACAGAAAGTGTCCGTCATCAAAATGTATATAAGATCAATACCATGGTCCAGAAATAACCAGGAAAATTATATGAGCAACAGTGGAATACAAATTGGGATTAAGAACTTGTAATCATTTAATATGATAATCTATGGACAAAAAGTTCATCTCGCCCTTTGTGTCAAGAGGGTTCATTTTCGTGTATAATCAAATGCGACAGATCTGAGCTAAAAAAATACTATAGTTAACTATCTCCCTAACATTTTATTTCGCAAATTGCTTTATCAATTACCATGTAAATAAAGTAGCATATGTACTCGCTAGTCTCTACTTATCTGCATTAATTGAGATTTGCACCTTCAATTGTGATGTATCATTAATATATTTGCCGAGTGATTCTTGAAACCTTATCTGGGAACGGAAATGCTTCCAGATAGAACCTTGCTGATAATGAAAGTGAGCAGGTGATAAAGGCACTAAGAAAGAAAACTGAACATGGCTGTCACGACAATTCCCACCATAAGGTGGCATCAATGGGCGAGGCGGATCCACGCTCAGGGCAAGAGAAGCGTTTTGTAGCAACATGGAAGAAGTTGCTACCTGAGGTCAGCATATTCGTCTGCACGGGCAAAATGAAAGATGACATAAGTTCAGGTACAATGAATGCACAAAGAAACGGCTACTGATTAAAGTTATCAGCGTTTACATAATGATCAATGCAATGGATGTACAGTGGGGTGCATAAGTATTACCAAGCAAATTGTCTATCTCCATGTTAATTCACTTTAGTTTACGCAACAAGTGTTTCAAGAATTGAAACAAAATACTAAATAAGTACTGACACCTCTGTACAAGCATACGCAAAAATCCGTTTCTTAAAAACACTTGGGATCCAAGAAAAAGCTTAATGGCAATAGTAATGGGCAATTCGGCAAACTATACTTGTGCGTCCACCGTACTGAAACAAAACTCCGAAGGAGCAGTCCATTCCTTGCACACACGTAAAGAGGGCTCCCGGTTCGACACCCGCCGGAAGCACATGGCACAGTGGTTCAGATCCCACTTTGATCTGTAGGTCAAGTTCTGATTGGCCTTTCTGTGCATAAAGTGGACAGAGCAACTTGCATGGTAGTATTTAAGTATCCCATTCTACACGACGCTTTTCGTATTTATTTATATGGGTTATTAAGTCGCGTTACTCGATGTGCCATGAGTTGGAAACATTTATGCAGCCGCAGCAAATAGAGAATTCAGTGGGGAGGAGCGGGAGAAATAATAGGAAAAACGAAAAGTTCTCATTTCCACGCTCGTTGGAGCAAAATCTAAAAACAAACGGAGGGGATATAGCAGCGAGTCCTTGCGGATAGCAGACTCGGGGAAAACAAACCCCTCCCCGCCTTCGCCGAGTTTATCTTTCAGATTCCACGAGGATGGCCACACCACGCGCCAGGCAGGAAAGCGACCTACAAAATATAAATAAAGCGCTGAGTGACCTACCTGTGTTAATAAGCCGTTCGAGGCCGCTTCGGGTGGAATATATCGATCATGGTGACTGTCCTTTATTGTTGACAACGGCGCATAACAAGGAAGCCATCGAACCAGGCCTGTGTATGTGTGGGTTTGCGTGCACTGGCATAAAGAAGGGGGTTTGGGAGGGGGGCAGCAATAACGAGGTCACAACACACGCGCCCCCTCGCTCACTTTCCCCTTACCTACACAACGCTAACATGCAATTCAAAGGTGATGCGACACGCGTCAAAACACACGATGAAAACATTTTGCGACCAAAATAACTCGTGCACAGACAATGCAAGTGGCGCCACGCTGTGGTCAATTTCCAAATATAACAGGAAGAGCAATGCGGAAGGGAAAAGGTATTCTACGAGACTTTTTCTTTTCATGTAAACAGCGATGCGGGTCTACATTTACGCCAGGCCTTGCCAACACATTCCAGCTCAACAGAATAGGTAATATGATAATACGTCAATCGAACACGTTGTCAAAATACTACTCTAAAGCAGACCCCACACTATTTACTAAGTTCAGGATAGACATGATTTCATTTTTAATTGCATTTTGCTTTTCTTTCTTTAGGCTATTGCGACAAGGATGATCAGAATCCTTCCAATCCTATGTCAGCAGATTAAATGATAGGTTCGACTGAGGGAAGGGTTTGATAAGACAAAAGGAATGGCCACGTACAGCCGATGGCAGAGATAATAGTAGGCAAATTGTCCATCACTATATTTATTATATTTTATTCCACATCGTCTGTTGTTTTAAAGTATGGAATTATGTTGATGTTAAACAGATATTGTTGTCTGCTCATTGACGTTTTTATTTCAATTCAAGATCACCACATTACGGGAAAAAAAGTGAAAATAGTGATCGGTAATTCGCCAACTATGTCTTTTACTGTTGGGTGTACAGTGGGATCCATGAGTATTACCGTGCAAATTGTCCATCCCCATGTTTGTGCACTTTATTTGACGCTAATTAATTAATACTGTATTATTATTACATGAATATGTAGAAGAAAGTAAAAGAATAGAAATATAACAACAAGTATTCATTATCTAGCTTACGTGTAGTTAAGTGGCCAAGATTTGCTTGGCAAGGAATTTAATGTCAAATAGAAAAATAATTGAATATTTATTGAATAGCAAAAAAGGTAGTTAGATCAAATTAACGAAAAGTAAAGTTCCATATTAATATTTTATGGATATTATCATTAGTGTCCATAAATCTTGGGGACCCTTCAAAGCCGTATGAGCCAAATTCCTTGCCTTCCAGTAAGTTCAGCGGAAATAACCATCGATTATATAACAAATGCTAAACAATTATATTTTGATATATATATATATATATATATATATATATATATATATATATATATATATATATATAATACTTTTACTACTTGGTAAGTCATTCGGGGGGGTCTGAACCCCTGGACCCTCCTAATTACGTCTTTGGTTGGGACATATTTCTAAGAATACACTGTTTCCTCTGCTGTAAACTTGATAAATTGAAGGTAAGTCCATCTGGTTCTCACACGACGTATTATTTATTCCCTATATTGTACTTCTTTCATGTAAAATAAAGGGTAATTTGCACGTAATGCCAACTTTGAAAAAATGAAGTGTTTTATTATATCATCTTTTATGATGATCATTCTCCAGCGTCGCTCATGACTGAACCGTTAGGCGCAACCTTACTGCAAATAAACATTAAAAAGAAAACTAAAATGTGATGTGCACAACGACAACTGTAATCTTGGAAGTAGATCTTTCCTGAAGAATATTGCGCGCCTTCTTCAAGGAATCACTTGGTGAAAAATTATTATTCCATTTTTGACGTAGATGGAGCTGGTGCTGCCGCACTGCATGCCGGGAAACAGCATGGGAGGCTCGACATGTGAGAGGAAGACGCGCGGGAAGCCGGCGCAGCTGGTCTGTGAAGTAATTCGAGTCACTTACTACGACTTCCTGCAAGCTGTCGGTCCTCCTCGTAGGATGATTGAAGGAGTGGCCGAAATGCAGCCCTTCCCCAGGCTACAGTGTTGCCGCTGCTAAGCTTCTTCCGCAGGGATGTTATCTTCACCGACACTTCCTCGTAGCGTGCATCTATCTAAATCTGCTACCATTTGTGTCACGTTGAGTGCGCTCTGCACAAAATCGTCGAGTCGACAGACTGTCAGATAAATATATATTTTATGCGCAGATCATCAACCAAAAAGTTGCCGCCCACACTAACAAAGACTTCATATTCAAGTTTTCAGAATTTTATTTATTTATTTATTTAATAGAAGATTCCAAATACAGCGTTAGCCATTTTACATTGGAACGTTTTTATAGAACATAAGGACAAAAAAAATAATAACATAATACATCAAAAATAATAACATAAAAAAAAATCACATGTGGTTAAAAGACTTACATATTTTTTTGCTAACTTTCTTCTAAAACTGTCCAGATTTTCAAAAATTTCTATTTGGCTTCCTAGATTATTATATTCACTGGGCAGTCTATGGAACAGAGAGCGCTGGATGAGACACAATCTCGGCTTCTGAGAGGCAAAAAGTTGAGTGCTTCTTGTTGAACGGGCAGGCACACGAAAGTGAATTTCCTGAAGAAGGTGGTCACTTCTGAGGTTGCCATTCACTATTTTATGTAGAAATATTTGGTCAGCCTGTCTATGTCTCTCTTGTGGAGTTTGGATATTTAACATTTGCAACAATTCAAAATTATTAAAGGCGACAAAGTAACATCGCTACATACGTTCTGAAACTTAATTCTGTAATTTTATGTTCAAACTTGTATATATTTCCATTGGTCAAATAAGTGGCATGCTCAGGTTTTACGAAACGAGGTACGTACTTACGCATACTTTTCTTAGTAGCCAGCCCTCAGTTTGCTACATTTTCCTGCTTTTGACGTTCTTTCTTTCTTTTTTTAAGAATACTGGTGCATAGGGGGGCGGGGGATATGTATCCCCGCCTTGGCACGTCACTGGGTCAGAGGTTGGCTTATGCTACCAGTAGTTCTCCCCTCTAAATCACAGTACCAGTAACCCACAGTTCTGATGCTCGGTGCATTTTGATTTTACCACCAATTTCATACCTGGTACAATACTACGACATAACACGAGCCCAACTGGCAGTGCCTCGCTAGTCTGCAAATTTCAGTGCAAGGTGTGCTACATGGTCGAGAGGTTGACATTTTGGCGTCTTGGTAACAGGGTCACCCCTTACACTCGGATTAGGTGAAACCAATGACAGACTGGTGTTCGAACCAAGGGCCTTTAGTGAGCGAGCACTTTATATGCACTCTGCCACGTCGAAACGTTCAAACTATCAATGTAAATATATCCTAAGATCCCAAAGCATTAAGTTACTCTAGAGGGGAGAGAAGAACTTTGCTGTCAACATAGATAACGTACAAAATAACTATTTATACATAATAAACGTTACAAAAATATGGAGTGAAAAGTGTGTTACTTATGTTCCTTGGCATGTGTACTAACGACAAATACTATTTCGTCCCAATATAAATTACAACATCCAACATTCACTTCATTTTCAAATTCTTTTAATTCTCAAACTATAACTGCCCCTTGGGCTGGGAAATGATGGTGCTTGAAGAGAAATATATTTGCTACAAAATACTGATACCTTTTGTACATTTCTAATCGGGGCACAAAAATTGTGACATTCATCAACTTGTATACAATTCTATTTATATTATTACACACAGAATGAACTTTAACTTACCTAGTCACAATAAATCCATTTCCTCGACAGTGTCAATAACAAAACACATTCGAAATCAACAAGACCTGACCAAGGTTTCTGTACTCGAAGATAATACACTGGCATCGAGTATCAGAAACGATCAAGGCGAAAGGCGAAAATGTACAGTGGTTCTTCTTCTTCTTCTTCTTTTTTTTTGTCCCTGTCAGCATTATCTTGTCGACTTTGGACATCGTTATTGTTTTTTTTTATTTCTTTTAATGTTTTCTTCTAAAGTTGGCAGTTAGTCTCACAAATTAATCGGAATCACAAATATATAACAATTATTATAAATAATTCACTTTTTTTTGTCCATTTTGCTGTTTCTTAAAAATCACTTTATATTTCAAGTCTACATTTTCGAGAATATGCATACAGCATCCATATTAATGAAGGGGATAAATCTGTTAAAATGGATGATAGTGATATTGGAAATGGAATTTTTAAACGTTGAAAACCTTTGTAGAGTATGATTTGTTGATCTGAATAGATTGGACATTCTAGAATTAAATGTTGAGCATCAGGATTATTATTGCCACATTTACAATTTTCTTGAGTTTTAATTTTTATTTTTGCTAAATGTGCTGGTGTACGTACGTGTCCTGTTCTTAATCTATTAATAAAAACTATGACTTGCCGTGGGAGTGTGTATGAATTGAACCAAGGGACTTTAGATTTAAATTCTGCAATCCATCTATATGTGTTGCCCACAAACTTAAATTGATCTTTGCACCATTTATGTACAGTGGGATCCATGAGTATTATCGTGCAAATTGTCCATGACTATTTTCATTATTTTTTCTCTTACATCCTGTGTGTTTTTCAGCGATGAATTTTTATGTATGCTGGTGAAGAAGTTGTCAACAGCTTGTTTTGAGTTTTCTTTTAATTCTTGAAGCTGTTATTGGGTCAAATAAATTGCACGAACATGGTGATGGACAATTTGCAAGGTAATACTCATGGATCCCACTGTACACGATAACTAACGTTGAATTATATATCGGAAAAGAGCAGTTTGTATTTTTCGTGACATTGTGAATGTCACAAACATTAGCAACAGTCCGGAAATAGTTTAAAAATAAGGCTGCCTATACTGAATACAAAGCAATGGTGGAATACACAAATTATCTTTTTTGAAGCATGACATTTCCTTTTCTTCAAAAATGTAAATAAGGTCAAAAATATCTTCGGGCATCCACTCATTTCTTAAAGTTATTCGGACATTACATTTTGTGGCAGCCGAAACGCTTGCCATAACTACACTATATGATCATTTGACTAATAGGGACTGGAACTAAAGTTTAATGTGGGATCCGAACCAATGTGCTACGTGTCTCAAGCAGGAATCGAACCCAGCACAACTTGATTACAAGGCGAAACACATTTAGCACTACATCACCAGATTACAAACAGTCCGTCATTAAATGTTCGTGGCAAACTGTGAAGAGTAAAGGAAGTTCTGCTGATATTCTGCAATAACAAACGTTTGTCGTACGGGAAAGAACCGCAGAGCATTTCAAAGGCAAAACAAACTGTACGTGATCACGTGCCAGACCTTCGGTGGAGTTATCGCAACAAACACTGAACACCTGAGGCGTCAATCTGGCGCCACACATATCTGCAGCCTACGATAAGGAAGCCGCCCACGAATACGCCAACGCTGCTCCCAGCATGCCAAGCGAATGGTACTTGTAACATGAAGGTGATACGCATTTCAAAGGAGTAGTAGTCAGCTGTTTAGAAGCCAGTCAGTCAGTCCCTAATCATGGTAGCCAACTGTAGAGATAAGTCGCTGATTTTGGAGGATATGTAACGGTAGGTGGCGATGACATTTATGGCAAGTGCCGAGCGAAAAAGGATCTTCTAAATTCTTCGTGTGAAAAAATTTAAATTGTCAACATCGACTAAAATAGTAGCTAGTGGCGGGAAATCATTCAAAATTAATCGACTAATTTAGGCTTTTCTTTGCGTTGATACAATATGCTTATTTCAAGTAATCAACTACATACACTTTCAGAAAAGTTTAAACTATGCAGAATGTTAATCGTAATTCGAATATGATTAGCGATTCTTCTTGAAAAACACAACCAATAGTATTTAATTTATTGGTTGCCATCAACTGGATGTAAGATAATGATCAATTCTTTTCTCGTGCAACGAACTAAAGGGAACCCAAATTGCCACAGGACTTTTAAAAATGTAAAAATAAAACTTCTAGAAAATCTGGATTATAACAACGCTTCTTTAATTAGATTTTTACATGCGATTTTGTTGGCTGCACTGTCCCTAACCTCGTCAGTTACGCAAACAAAAAAACTTTGGGGCATGCAAGTGTAAAACAACTGCTTAGATAAATGATCTGACAAAAAAGAAAAATTCTTATGGAATGAAAACCGTGTACCTCGCATCTAATTTGGTGACAAATTACAAAACAACATGAGGAAGTTTTAATGTTTCGAATGTCAACTCGTACAGGAGAATTAATCCAAAGAGGAATATATCGGACGATGTCTGGAATCCAATTTACCTATCTAGTAAATAGGATACATGAAATATTACCATGTAAACAGTTCACTAGTGCCACCTACCCAAATCGTTCCCAACTAATACATTACTTGAAATGCAGTTATGGGAACAGTCAGCCACGTTTGATGGGATTACACAATTAATTAAGGAAACCAATATCATTAGCATTGTTACTTGGTGTACAATACCTACAATAAATTCTGATTCGACGCAGAAACCAAACTACCTAATTCCTTCTGACCAGAATATCAGTAATGACACAATTATTTGTTTAGTCGATCGCCCTGTCATCTGCCGGAGAGTTCAAAATGAGAGGTGGTTAATCGTCACGACTTGTGCAACCATAGCAATGACGATATGTACAAGTTCTCTGGTTGATTTGGTTTGTTTTACGTTGCTTTTCTGCCAATTTGGGCTAATCAGAAATAAGATTAATTGAATTGTTGTTTTAAGCCACTTTATGCACAGAAAGGCTAATCGGGACTGGACCTACAGCTTAAAGTGGGATCCAAATCACTGTCATGTGCTCCCATCGAACCCGGGACCTCTTGATTACAAGGTGACAAATTTACCACTACACAATCAGAAAGATGAAGATGAGTGATGATATGACGAAGGGACGCTCACAAATAACATCCATACCCAGGCCGGGATTCGAACCCAGGATCCCTAATGTCATAGCACGGTGTTATAACCACTCCGCCACGGAGGTTGGCGAAATTTTAAGTTTTCGTGTGACTAGGTGTTAAATACGTAAGAATCCGGGCTCCAGTGATAAATATTCAACAAACAATAAAAAGCACGTTTCAGCAAAATGAAAATTACAATGAAAAATAACTCGGTGTGAAGGCACCCTTCAAGAGTAAACCCACCACCAAGGATGTATTTAAGGGGTCCAGGGGATCCGGACTCCCCGAAAGACTTACAAAGTATTAAAATTAAATAATGAAAATGTAATTGTTTTAGCCTTTGTTATATAATCTATGGTTATTTATATCCTCCGCCAAAGATTTGTGCACACTACTATTTATGATAATATGCATAAAATATTAATGAGGAACTTTATTCTTCATGAATTGAATCAAACTTCTTTTTTGTTATTCAATATTTTTTTTTCTATTCGACATTAATTTCTTTGCCAGGGCAGTTGTTTGTATATAAATTTTTGCGATCTTATCTACATAAGTACACGTACGCTAATGGATACGTGCTGTTATATCTGTATTCCTATACCTTATTTGTACCTGTTCAAGTAATAATACTAATTAATTTGCATATTCAATTAATATTATTGAAATTATTATATTGAGACACTTGGTCGGACACCCCCCAAATATATTTCTAGATACGTGCCTGGATATGTTCCGGGGGGGGGGGGGGTGTCCGAACCAAGTGTCTCAAAATAATAGTAATAATAATAATGTTTAAACAAAAATAATAATTATATTAAATTAACTAAAATATTCAAATTAATTAATATTACATGAATAGGTATAAGTATAGTGATATCACAGCACGTATCCATTATATAGTTTACGTGTAATTAAGGTCGGCAAAATTTGTACAAAAAAATGTTCTGGCAAGGAAATTAATGTCAAATAGAGAATTTAATACTTATTAAATGTAAAAAAAGGTTGTTAGATCCGGTTGACGAAAGTTCCTGGTGATACTTTATGAATGTTATGCTGTAAGTAGTAATAAATCTAACATAAATCTACTTTGCCACTGTCATTAAAAGCAGTATGATTACAATACAATTATAATCCCTTGCTTTCCGATAAGTTTGGCGGAACCCTCGATTAAAGAACAAGTATATTTTCATTATTTAATATTAGTTATTTTTTGTAATTAGTACGTCTTTTGGGGGGTACGACACCCCCCTCAATACGTCCTTGGTGCCTGTCCACCACCTCTATCAAACGTCGTCCCCAATGTTGCTTTGAGCAATTTGACATAAGGTACGAACTGGGCGTGTCCTTTCCACGAGAGAAAGTGTCGCGAGAAGTACATCGGCTCGATAGCGTCTGGAACGGTCCCAGAATATCTGTCAGCATGGCACGAAGCAAAATAAGGCTCGACCATGGGCGTCGAGTAGGACGATCCTCCCGTATCTCGAAGGGTTTCTCCGAGTGTGTCTATATTGGGATCGTCTGGTGCAAGGATGTCGGCGGAACATGCTTCTCGGCAGCCGAACGCGCCAGCGTATCCAGCTGTTCCGTCAGGAGGAAAAAAGGACAGCATGACCTGACGCACACGTTCAGTATGGAGGCGTCGTTTCCATTTGTGTCTTTTTTTCTGCACCAGGGTGACCTTGAGGAACTCCAGCTGATCGAGAACCGGTATGTTACACTGGAATGTATGATCTTCCATATACAGCTTTATGAGCTATGGCACGGTGGTAGTGGCAGAAGCAGACGTGAAATTAATCGTTTTACTGTGTGAAATAAATATGCAGATTATCCACAAACAACGATAACAACAAAACGCTATCATGATGATGGTTAATTGATACCTGAAACATCAACATATCCAGTTACCCAGTAAACCAATTACCAACGTGCATGCAGAACACAAACCTAGGAACTTCCGACTACCACGCCTATTATAATAATAACACAAAGAAACAACTGCTTAACCTATGCACAGTCGGCTGCATAAATAACAACACGCAAATTGTCCAACACTATGTGCATTATTTTTTCGTAAATCTTACCTTTTAATGGAATGAAACTGTGCGAGTGCATGAGCATTCTACAATTTTGGGATATTCTTTTTTAAAATCTTGAACCTTACACTAAGTGAAACAATATGAATGAACACTGCCATGGGCAACTTTCCTCGTAATATTTATGGATCCTACGGTACAACCACCGACATCAATACTTTTGACAAATGTAAGAATAGACAAAATGTCTACCATGATGTTGATATGCAATGAGAGGTTGGAAAAGATCGGTTTTATTCTGATAACTAAACAAAGATGTGCACAAATATATGATTTATTATTCGATATCGTCTTAGTTGGAAGTTCTACACTCGTCAACATATAATGGTTGGTAATGCGGAGATTATACCGTGCCTTTTTTTACTTTTCCTAGTCCCAATTTCTGAAGTTTTTAGCACACAAAAAATCCTGCTAATAATTACCAACATCCATTTCACAAGTAATTACATTTTTTTGTGATTCTACGTTAAAGAGTGTAACAAATTACTCACTATTGATTTCAGTAATCAGGTTTCAATCATGTGTTCTACAAACGTGTAGCCAAGAGACGTAATTTGGGAAGTGTTTTCAGGGCTTGACAAGTCATATACCACGGATCTTCAGAATGAACATTGCTATTAAATACTGTATTCCGGTATCTGCACAGATTTCAATCGAGAAAGTAAGTACTTTCACTTTTTGTTACAAAAAAAATCATTTGATTTGATTTAGTTTATTTTACTTCGCGTTTTGTGCCTCTTGGCTAATTTGCGAAGATGGGGATGAGTACAAAAAAAAAAAATCATGCCAGGGGTGTAACCTTATTGAAAGTCAATAGTTAGGGAGAGATTTTAGGCTATATGCCCTTTGCTATTCATGTATTAAAATTGTGGCTCCATTGTCTTAAATACGTTTCATCATATTCGGAGTCTGATAGTGCTCCATTGCATAAAAAATGCCTTTTTGGGCCTCCCGACGCCGTAGTGGTAACGCCGTCGCCTTGTAATTAAGAGGTCCCGGGTTCGATACCCGGCGGAGGCATATAGTAGTTCGGATCTCACAGGTCCAAACCTGATTATTTAGCTTCCTGTGCATAAAATGGACTTAAAAGCAACATTTAAGACCTTGCAGAAGGTAATTTTGAGTACCCCTACAATTTCATCTAACCAGCATTGTCGCGATTAACCAAAAGTAACAGATTGACTTGGGGTTGTAAGTCTACTTTTTGCACAGTAAGACTAATGGGGACTGGTCCTACAGTTTAAAGTGGGATCCGAACCCCTATGTGCCTCCACCGGGTATCGAACCCGGGACACCTGGATTACAAGGCGACGACGCTACCATTGCGCCACCAGGGAGACCCCCCCCCCCCAAATGACAGAAAAGCGACAAATATACAAGAGAATTTAAAAATAAAGTCAATAAGTGAGCGACTGACAATTTTGCACAAGTACACTGATAGCAGGATCGAACGCACCCGATGTGACAAAACATTCAACACGAAATGTCCTCGCTTTCGTCCATGAGCACGGTGCCCCAGACGCTTGGCCGCCCGCCAAGTCCCAGCTGCTCGGGTGTCGATAACTTAGGAAGGCCAACGAGAGGCAGATACCGAGACTCCCAAGGCTCCGAAATCAGTCAGTTATAGCCGCTATCAGACTAGCAAAGCAGGCATGAAGGATTGCACAACACAGCTGATAGGGAAATGCGGACTTTAGAATCTCACATCAACTGAGGGAAAGTACAAACCCGCAACCAAACACTACCGGCTTACGCACGTTTCCGACAAATACCTGCAGTTTCTGGCGAGCAACTGTCGCTATCCACATTATCGTTACGAATTACGGAACACAGAAAAATACCCGATGATATATTCGAGCCGCATGACGACCTAATATAAAAAAATAAATAACGATACGGCTACGGTTCGTTTTCACAAGAGAACGGTTAAATATTAAAACTTATCGCATGTGCATACCACCGTGCCAAAAACCACATACGACGGGTCTGGAGTAAAACTCTACTCGAGTTGATGCGACCACCACCAGGCTCCGATCGTCCCCTCCCTGGTACGCATGAATTGGATGAGGTCCGAGAATCGAAACCAGATCTACCGTGTGCAGCGAAACGTCTTACGAACAGACCGCCGCGACTTTCACTTATGAATGAACTGTAGTTTCCCCCCCCCCCTGTATATCATACATTTGGTCATGACTGATAAAGGCTCGCGTTGTCAGGCGAGAAATAAAATACAAAATTAATCAAGTATGATTGAATGCAAAGTTACCCTGTACTATTTTAATTAATTTTTCTCTTACAACGAACATTTTTCGAAGAAGTAACACTGTGACACATTGCATTCGGCAAAGCAAAGTACATGAACATAACGATCGACAAAATTGTCTGGTAATATTCATGCACCGCAAAGAATTAGCAGTGGGTTACATAAACAGTGCAATATTGATACATATTGTACAAATATATTGCACACAGGAAAAAACTGAGCAGTTCATTACGAAGTAGGATGCATAAATATTAGCAAGCAAACTTTCCATCACCGTGTTCACTTAAAATATAAAACAAAACCGCACAGCTGCTGTCCATTCCGTAAAAACATGTAGGATGCAGGAGAAAAAATGGTCATGGAGAATTTGCCGAAATAAACAATTTTATGAAAATTTCCTAATCTATTTTAGTTTGGGATTAGGGATTCACAGATAGTCCAGCTGGCTTAGAATATATGTTGCTGACCCCTGGCTTCGCTGTGTGCTATGCTAACCACTCGCCAGATAGGCCGGCTCACGCAATAGCAGTTCTTTACAAGTACTGCTGGAAAAACAAAATACATAAGCTAGGACATGAAGACGAAGCAGACTTTTAAAAAGGGTAGGAAAGAACCATTATGCAACAACCTTGGTGCACAACGTATGTACGGTACAGTTATAAAAAAAACAATGCACCCCCTGCGGCCAGGTACAAGTGCGCCGCTCGGTGATTCATGGACAAGTTCCACGCCATAAGAGGCAGTGCTCTCCACAATTGGTGCGAAGTGAGCCTAGCGCCGGATCGACCGCCTACGACCTGCACCAAAGCTGCATTCCTACGTGATCGTCTGGAATCCTACTACACTGACTGGGCGTGGCCATAGCAACGACTCATTCTTAACAATGTACCCGCCGGGATCGGCCCAACTAATGGTTAACCTATCGTGAAATTGTACTTGTTGGTTGGCGCACGTGTTCATCACTATCGTGAAATTGTACTTGTTGGTTGGCGCACGTGTTCATCACTGACCGATCTGAGAAATCGTCGGTAGACACGTGAGTCTTGCCTTATTTTATTCAATTCCTAGACAAAGAGTACGTTACTAAAGAGAAATCACAACTTTTTAACTTCCACGCTCCCGTCATCTAAAACTTATTTTCCTCTTCAATAACGGATATACGTAGTTTATTCCATGAAGCGAACACGATAGAATGAAATGTGATTGATTTAGTTTATTTTACTGCCCTTTTCTGCCAGTTTGAGGATGAGTTTCTTATAAGTTTGCTTTATGCACAGACGGCTAATCAGGACTGGACCTACAGTTTAATGGGATCCGAACCACTGTGTCTCCACTGGGTATCAAACCCGGGACCCCTTCATTACAAGGCGACTACGTTACCACTACGCCATCGTGGAAGCCCTACTTTGAAGATGGGGTGACTGGTGATAAGATGAGATGGATCAGAAATATGTTAGGACAACACCAACACGGACCCCACAGAAGATTATACTGGGTGTGTCCAGACGCCCAAGCCTCGCTAGACGTAGGTGAAAAGGGGGTTGACATTTGAGTGTCTTCGGAAAAGTTACCCCTTTAGAATACTGCAATGACAGTGCAAAAGAGGTCAGTAAAACTATTTTCATGGTTTCATCCTTAGTATATTCTGTTCCATCACAGTTTCTCTACGTGGGTCTTTTATAATGAGCGAATTCTTATAATGTTAAAATCGCATCGGACTATCAAATGATGATGTGCAGCGAAACTTGAGATTTTGTTTAAATTCTCGAATTAAGTGCGATGTACACCCAACAGCAAATCAGTAGACGAATTGTCCATCATGTTCTTCATTTGGTCTGTATTACACAAAGTGATATAATTAATTGAAATAATGACATCAATAAACAGAGGGCAATGCCTGCTTCGAACAAACGTACTTTTATTCCTTAAAACAACACAGGATGTAGAATAAAAAAGTAAGGAAGATAGTGGTGGGCAATTCGCCTACAATTATATTTGCGGTTGACTGTACATGTGATCATGATTAACAAATAAATTGCAAACAGGGAAGGATGCAGCTGACGCAGCAAAGACAGATCACATGTAAACAAAGTGCAGCACTCATCGGGTTATATCACGCGTTATCCAGTTGGCAGATAAGAAGTTCCTTTCCCTCGCAAACTGACGTTAGGATCATCTACTCGCTCCCAAGAGGAACTCAACTTGTGCCGTTTATTCAGTTGAACGACAAAAACAGTGTTTTGTGCGCTAGGAAAACTTTGCAGCGCGTTTCTTTGTGCCAACCCCGACGATGAGGATGAATGATGCATAATTTAGTGGCCAATAACCTTCATGATGAGGTTCTTGCACCTACTTTCACTTACATCAAGGTCAAATCGAAAATATTAACCTTATCTTAGACTATACAGTCTGAGCGAAATATTGCAACTACTCACACTAAGAGCATACTGAAAAAAACGTGTTATGTACCTTTTTATTTTCTACTGGTGCACGTCAAAATTCCGCGCAAAATACGCATGTTGGCGCAAACCCTGTTTACGTATTAACCCAAGGAAATAAGCCACGATAATCGGGAAACAGAATATGAACAATCCCGTGCAATTTCTGCCATGGAATTTCAAACATGATCAGCATTCCAACACGAAAGTAGTTTCCTATCTACCAAAGCCGACCGTCTGTCCGTTAACGGGCGAGTTTCTGTCTTGTTTGATCCTTTTTTCCTCTCGGGCGGACGGACCTACCCTGCCGTACTCTTCCATTGAACACGACACTCATCCACACCTGAATTCCCCTCCCCCATCCTTTCCTTCAAGTCCAGACGAGAAAAGAAGACGGGGAAAAAAACTGAATCCTGGAGGGGAAGCTTTATTCCATTGAAAACCAGACTGCCAAGATTCAATGCCCCAAACCTGGCTGGAAGAAAGATCCCCCGGCGGAATGGTTAGGAAGAAAATAAGAAAAGATTTCAGGCTGAAAGGCTTAGGTATGCAATGGATCGACTCTCATGAATGAATGAACGGATGCTCAGAATTAATCGCCAGATGCTAGTAAGACACCTCGATCTAGAACAAATACTCTAATTTCGTCAAATGGCCAACACAAAGTGGAAAATTTCCCAAGAATATCGAGTATCACACGATGAGAATTGGGGTAATGAATGACAATATGGTCACAGGTAAATCCTACTCAACTAATATTGATAAATGTTGTAGACATTTAGCATCATTTAGAATTGTAGCTCGCAGAAAATACAAATAAACTGAAGCTAAGAGACCCTTTCAACATACATATGTACGCAATATTATTAGGCGTGTTTAAACATATCTGCTACACTTATGCACAGTAAGGTTAACCGCGACTGGACCTACAGTTTCAAGTGGGATCTGAATACCTATGTGCCTCCACCAGGTATCAAACCCTGATTCTAAACAAGAGAGTGATTAAAAATATGCATAATGAATTGCAGAATTACAAAGTACCTGGTACTTGTTAACAAATAAAAAAAAAATGATAAAGCCTGAATGCATGGAAAAAAATAACGAAAATAAAACAATCATAATTTGATTGATTAATGCTGCTGTTAGAATGTCCTAGTTCGCAGACCTCCAAAATCCACATTTCTGTGTACAGTCACTTGTGACTATTGTGTTCTTCAAAACTTGATTGAATTGCAAGCCTAGAGTCTGACACAGTGAAGTCAATGAAATCTCCCGTACATCTCGCAACTAATTTGTTTACACAAACTTAGAAAACAATTACAGTTAAAGTTTCAGCAAATATACACAAACGAACTACCCTACAATTTTTTTTATTACAATCCTGTTAATTCGTTACTAGGGTCCAATTTCTTATCATATTACATATTTTCCCCTTCGTTATGTAGTCTAAAAACAAATGCTGGCATATTACATAAGGAATAATATGTAGGAATATCATACTACATATGTTCGTGCATAATGTGGTATTTGGTCCACTTCTCTGGCTTTCATTGAGCAGACATATGTGTACAAGAAAAATTGAAGATACCATTTTCCCAAATATTCTGTAATTTTTATCTGATTGTGGTGTGCTTATCGTTGTATCATTCAACGAGAATATTCTTACATAATGTGGAAATTTCGATGCATGTCGCATGAAGCCAGATCAGGCTACTGGACTGTACACAAAAATGTTTGCCATCCACATTTCCAATTTAATATGATCACGAAGCTTTAAGCTCATTATAATTTCATTATTTCAGTTCGGAGCAAAGTAACTTGTAATAATTAAAAATTTGACAAATTAATTTCGAATAATTACTTTACTGTCAGAAACCTAAAAAATTGAATAAGAAGTAAGGAAATGACCAAAGGCTATGAAAATATTACATTACATATTTTGCTATATATACATAAAATCCAAGCCAGAGTCATTAGCATTACCAATGCAACAACTGTCAGGCAAGTTTTATCTACATATATGCGTCACTGTGAATACATGCAAGCACAGCAAGGACTGACTGCATATGGTCATATCATCAAAATAACTAATAACGTGGGGACGGATAAGATAAAAAAACATTTGGAAAGGCTCATGTCTCAGACAGGGCAGTTTTACTTGCAACCGAGATTACTCAAACACCATTTCAGATACCTTACACTGCCCCACAGCAGTATTATAATGACCAGTGAAAAACCAAATCTCAAGTTGTTATTAATTTTAGGCACAAATGGCATTTAATCATGAAAATATTGTCTTTCATCACTGCACAAGATCAACACAGTTTAATATACTATGACTTGCTATGCAATGCTTCACTGTAAAATAGCAATAGCTGTCAAAAAAAAAAAATTTCCAAACAAAAACCTCAAAAGCCAAATCATCCAAGTGCAACTACCATATGGGATTTAAAGTTCGTGAAGGAAGTCCACAACACATTTTTAAAAATATATAAGCAAAGTTCAATCATGCCAATGTAGCGAACATCAACTAAAGTATGTGCAGTGTTCGAAGTAAGGAGACGTTGAATGCTGTTCCCCACCCCACTCAAGAAAATATGCCTAAAGCAACCCCGCAGTTGGGATAATTTGAGTAAACATCCCATCTACTTCGTTGTCTCGTGTTGAATTATACAAGCATAACCTGCCCAAAAAAAAATTCACTCGACATTACAAGTCTCGGCATCTATACAATCGTAGCCATAGCAATAAAGGCGTGGCGCTGACGTAGGCATCACAAGCCGGTGAATCAACGGGCGTACCTGAATGAATACACGCACCAAACCCTACGTCTAATTTTCGAATAATATGATCACCCGAAGGATGGCACTAAGATTTTTACAACTTTCTTCTACTATATAGTTCGTTTTGTTATCACTTTTCGAATAATCATCCCGTCTCGGAAAATGCATGATACAACGCAAGCAAGCATTAACTAATAAAAATGCACACATTATAGTTCTCGACAAAAGAGATGCAATAAGTAACTAGCATACTCTGCAATCCTCATCTAAAACATCTAGACCAAAACACGTTATCCACAGCTACGATTTAAAAGGGATCCTTGCAAAAAAAATCTCTTCTACGGTACCTATTTTATCGCCGCATCACAACATCGGAAAAGCAAAAACAAAACTACCTTCTTTACATTTTTAACCAACTGTAACCGCTTTTCGGTTTCCATATCCCAACCCCATCAACGCTCTAAAAACAATGGTGTGCGCTCGAATCCTTTACCAGTTTAAATTTATCTAACGTCAGAGCTGATTCAAAACGGTATAATATCCACTGCACACTATGTATTCCACCATGAACACAGTATCACACGGATATTTCAAATTAAAAAGCCTACGAAACATATTATGTAAGATACGAAATGATAAGATGCGAACATTGAGCCACGTGGTTCAACATTTCGAGAACAATAAAACGCCAAGCTAAAACCCAACTATCGTGGCGATTCGGTTGCCATGGGACTTATTCATCACCCAATGTTTATCTACTGACTCATCCTATGCACTATCGTGCACCAAAGTATCGCATTTAGTCACAATCAAAACATGTGACCGTGTATAAATGTCAACATGGCGCGAGCGAACAGCTGACCCACCCCGGCTGTGTGGCTACTTTCGACGGGGCACCTCCCACCGGCTCACCAAAAACAAAACTGCGCTTTATTCTCCAAACGTTGAATCAATACTCACTTCTAACTCAGATCTGTACACTTGTTATCACCTCGACACACAGGAAATCACACCAGTACTCAACGTAAAACCTTACAAGTTCCCCACAAACGTACACATTTTCCACACACACACACACACAGAAAAAAACACTCGCAGTTGTAGCGTCATGCGGCGGTTAGTTCGCTTACCTGCACAAGCTTCCGATAACTTCCTGATCCTGGTGTTGTAATTCTTCTATACGACGCTTCTCTCCACTTCTACTAAATACTGACATATCTTCTCTATCAGTACTACTAACGCAAGGTTACCAACCTCGTTAAAACACACAAATTTAACACTTTTTAAAGTTCAATTGTCCGGGCGAATCACACATACAACCCCTCCAAGCGTTTCGTAATGGCGTTCTTTGGCGGGAAACAGCTGAACAGTTGGACCACGTACATCATATCCTTCCGCGAAGGTAGGGTTTCACGAAACATGTTCTTTCACGTTCAAAAGCGTCTTGTGTATGATGTGTCCCCAAAATATGTGTACGAAACGTAATTGAGTGTCATAATTTACTAATTTTGGTATTTCCAGTACTATTTTCTCAATAATGGCGGACTATATTTTTGTCGAGTGATGAACAACGCGTATCTGGTAAGGCGGCCGACGCGCGGGAAGCTGCAGATACACATCTGCCAGCTGTGTCCCCTTTACGCAGGTTTCCCGGCAAGGAGAATTTGGAAACGAATCGTACCGTACATGCAAGAACTTTATTATTTCTTATATCCGTTAAGCACTTCGCTAATGAATATCGGTACAATGGCATAATTTACATTTTCTCAAGTATTGACATCTGAAATTGCAACATAAAACGTTCGGAAAAGGTATTTTTCAACTAACACAAAGAGCGAGATTCTCAATGAATGCTCTACTACACTAGCGGCCTTTCACGTGTACTCCAGTTTCACCTACGAATTCCCTCCCGTGAACTTGTCAATCAAAAGAAGTAACCATGTGACGTACTGCTTATTGTAGGCACTTATAAATTGGTAATGTTTTCCTTGTACTGAAATGCATCCGTACAAAAAAAAATAAGCTGCAAAAATTGATTGATAATCGACACATCACAGGCAGTAACTTGGATTTTTACAACGATAAATCACACACAATACTTTCCATATATAGATAAGCAATGTATAACATGCTGATATGTTCAAATCCTTACTTTCAAGATAATACGATTTTTTTAAAAAGAGAAACAATTCGAAAACGTTAAAAAAATCAGATGATGAGAAGATTGAAAATGTATAACAAAACAGTGTTTTAGCCTTCAGATGAAATATTTAATTTCAATAAGTAGACTACTAGTAACAAATATAAACCGAGTCGATATGATATAGTACGTTAAGGATAAAGTTACCATATTCATCCTTTACCAACACAGATTACACACAACCAGGTTATATTAACCAACTTTAATAGAACACTAACTGACAACAGTGACATATAGTTTAATGACTAATACAAATTTTCATCAGACAGACGACACAAGAACAAACAGCCGAATACAGGAAGTCTGGCGACTAATTAAGAACCGGGTGTTGACACTAATTATACATTGAAAGCATGAACATTACATATTTTTCTCGTCTGCTTCATTATGTTCCCTCCCTCCCCCGAAAAGTTGCATGCAGTGGGTGGTGAAATTCGCTGACTTTATTAATGAATACTCATTGAATAGTGATAGTCAACCTCACATATTTAGATGTCTGTAGTTTCGATGAGAGGAAATGTGCAATTATATAGTCTTTTAGAATAAACTACAAATTTATTTTCATAAAAAATTTAATGTATACGAACTGAAGTGACACATTAAAATTTTTTGACAAAGTTAAAGACACATTTTATAAGCTGGCGTTCTTTCGTATATCGCCGGCATGGCAGCGAGCCGACGCCCAACCATCCATTTGGCGGCAAGGTATTCATTCGAACTCGAGCTGCCATCTATTGAGGTTTTGCACAAGCTCTTCGTCCATCAGCATTATCTAGGAGACGCAAGTTGCTTTATTTGTACAATTAATGCAACTTTTACAAATTATCGGCAAGCAAGAAATTAACAACATTCCGCCGGGAAAAGAAATAAAGCACCTGATCTTCATTTAGTACACGGGGTTCTGTGCTTTCATAAAATATTTCTAATTTTATTTTTTATATCCAATTTTCTTCCTTTTTTAAGATAGATATTCAAGCAGAATAATACATTCGAAACAAGGACGTATTTAGGGGGGCCCAAGGGGTCCGGACCCCCACGAAAGATTTATCAAGTATTAAAATTAAATAATGAAAAATATATTCGTTTAGCTGTTGTATAATTTTCTCTGAAGTTATAGGAAGACAAGGATTATATTGGGATCATAGAGCTTTGAAAAACAGGAAGGACGTATTTAGGGGGTCCGGACCCCACCCCCACACACACACCCGAGACATTTATTAAGTACAAAAATTAAATAATGAAAATATACTCGTTTATCATTTGTTGTATAATTTCCTCTGAACTTATTGGAAGACATGGATTATATTGGGATCATACGGCTTTGAAGTACAGGAAGGACGTACTTAGGAGGGGTCCACGAGTCCGGAACCCCCTAAAGACTTACCAAGTACTGAAAATATTAGCGTTTGTTGCATAATCAATGGTTATTAATTTCCTCTGAACTTGTTTTAATCACAGAAACTTACTTTTCTCCAAGTTATTCGATAAATATTCAATTATTCATTTATTTGACATTAATTTCATTGCCAGGGCACTTGTTTTTATGTAAATTATTCCGATTTTAACTACAGGTAAGCTACGTAATGAATATACGTTGTTATATCTATTATTATAGCTACAGTCTTTTTACCTAATCATGTAATAATAATATAATATTAATTTATGTATTGTAATTAGTATTAATTTGATTTAATATAATTATTTTAATTTAAACATTATTATTATTATTCCTGAGACACTTGGTTCGGACCCTCCCCGAAACATATTTCTAGATACATGCCTGATTCGAAACATGATTTTACCCATTACAACTGACTGACTGATATCTGACAGGTTATTTGAAGTATAGTTAAACCATCGTGCAGCCTTATTTTTTGAAAAGTAACTTTTCATAAATAATAAATATTATTTTCTTACTATTGAATGCAATATTTTTGCTACCAAAATTATAAATTAAAGCTTTTTGGCTCCATGGTTCATAAGTTAGGGATGCCATAATGGTACCCCCTCCCTCCAGATCATGTCATAATTCCCCATAATGTATTTTATTACAACTCTTCTTCCTTTTCTTCATCTGACTGACTAAACATGTTACACCTAGTAGCAAAAATGGCTTGGATGGAACCAGCTAAAATAAATGAATTACTAACGAAATATTTTCTGATTCACCCCTCCCCCATATCATCACACATATTGCAGCATGCAGCCAACAGTCTGGGCCATATTTTTCCCAAGAAATATCCACCTATTTTCAATGCAACTTGGCACGATTGTATGAAAATACCACAGCTACAGACTATATTCTCCTATTCACTTTAAGTCTATTGTGGCACCATGGGGGAGAGAAGGTACCAAATGTGATTTTTTTAATAAAATTTTCCTTCTTTAACTTTCATTATTTGGAGGTAAAATTTATAAATGTAACCTTTGCTAAGAGTCCTTTCATTCCGCAAAAATAAAACAGGGATTTCATTTCTACGATGATTAGTTCTCTTTGTACAGTTTTTGTACACTTTGAAAAATGGATGCGTGAAAAGTTCCCGTCTGAAGAGGCTAACAGGCAGGATAGGCTCCCGGCTGCTCAAGGTTAAAAAGCAATTTACCAAAGACTTGAAAATACTCATGAATATTGGAGTAATGCATACAATTTGCATCCTGAGATGACAAGCCAAGCAATGTACTCGAAATATTGGTGACGAAAATAATAAAAAATACACAATTGTTTCTATTAAACATTTAAAACTGGTTGGCACAATTGTTCTGGGATGATTTAAGAATGCAAAAGGCTTTTTTCAAAGTAAAAAAATATTACACATATACTTAAAACTTAGTTGTCATGCCTGTATCGTTTTGAAACATCCGATGGTATTCCCTCAGTGTCATGGTGCTCCTTATGGTTTCTTGCAACATTTTGTAAATTCCTCATTTCTTCAGGGCGAGTTGGTGACTTTTGCACGTCCAAATTCCTGACATTCTTAATGGAACTCTAGCACTACTAGCTGAAAACCAAAATATCTGTTTGGCTCATACAGCGAAACCAATCCTTGTTGAAATAAGAAAGAAACAAAAATTAATAATAAAAAAAACATGAAAGAAAAATAATACAATTGATGATCATGTTAGCAGTATGTCGCGACATGAATTCGGGGTTAATTGTAAATGATGAAGATGAAACAGATGCCAGAATGAATGCAAAAAAATATGCAAGCCCTGGTCATGACTTGAACAATGAATGTCGAAGTGGAGTTCGTCAGTTATACATTCAATGTGCTTGGTCAACAGGGTGGTAATAATAATAAGTAATTTAATAAAAAGCTACAGAAAGGTTCTTAATACAGTATATAAACCTCTATTTACAAGTATTGAAGGGTCAAAAATGGTGGGAAGACCATTAAGATGGATCAATTCAGGGAAGGTGGAATCGAGATTTGATTTGATGTTTTAAAAGTCCACTTTATGCACATTAAGGCTAATTGGGACTGGACCTATAGTTTGAAGTGGGATCTGAACCACTATGTGCCTCCACAGGGTATTGTACCCGGGACCCCTCGATTACAAGAGAACGAAGCTACCACTGCACCATCGGGGAGGCCAGGTGGAACTGAATTACAAGCTGGACAAAAAAGGTGGTTGACAAAACAGGTTCACAAGACATTGGAAGATACTGCAGTGGTTAAAAATGTACATAACTCTTTTTTTCTAAATCATACACTTCATTGACTGGAAAAACATATCAACATTTGAAAAACATGGTAAAATACATTCCTGACAAAGCCATACTGGATTAACATACATTAAAACATATATATTCCCATGCAGTTATTTGGAATTGAATACTTGCAGAGTTAATTTCAAAGTTTGTGAACAGTAAAGTCAAGACTTGGTAAATACAATGCGCATTGTACAAATGATTCATTGATCACTGTTAATACTAACGTACAAGGTAGCCCAATTTGTTTTGACAAAACATGAAGTGCAAAAGGTTTTATCCACCATGAGAAAAAAATGAAAAATGAGACACTTAAATTTCAAGTTTATTTGTCAATGCTATGTGATGTAATCAAGTTATTTCACTTCAACTGAAAAATGTGTGATGGGCCCTTCCAAAAAAGGTATATATATGTATATATTTTTTATTTTTACAACTAAACTAGAACAAAACTTGTACACTAATATGATCATGTGTAACAACTTTATACAATCATTCGTAATAACTATGTGCATTAGAATATTGTTATCATAATCTAACTTTATACATTTTTTTAAAAAAAAACTGAATATGCTGACCAATGCAGAAATTTATTTTATTATAAAACAAACTAAACGTAACGTTTCAACCTTCTAGCAAGGTCTTCTTCAGACTCTGCACCGAGTACAAATGTAACAAGGTACAAAAATAGGACGATATATATACACAAACATTACTCCCCTCCCGACTATTAGAAAGTTGTTCCGGAACATTCTAGCAGGTGGCTTTCCCTTCTTAACTGTACTTTCACCTAAAAGGCCAAACATAATTTCTTCCATCTAGAATATGGTTGGACTCTTTTATCTCACGCTCTTTTTCCTTCATTCTTCCTCTCTCCTCTTTCTCTCTTGTCCTTTCCACTCTTTCTAACACCTTCTTCCATTCTTTGTTTATTACACACATTCTAGATGGAAGAAAATATGTTTATCCTTTTAGGTGAAAGTACAGTTGACATGGGAAAGCCACCTGCTAGAATGTTCCAGAACAACTTTCTATTAGTCTGGATGTGAGTAATGTTTGTGTATATATATCATCCTGTTTTTGTACCTTGTTACATTTGTACTTGGTGCAGAGTCTGAAGAAGACCTTGCTAGAAGGTTGAAATGTTACGTTTAGTTTGTTTTATAATAAAATAAATTTCTGCCTTACTCAGATTGAGTTTTTCATATCATGGAAACAAGGCTTAATGGTGTTATATTTTTTTTTAACACAAAATGGCACATCTGAATTTGTACTGAAATTCTATTTGTTCACCACATACGTGTATAAGGCTTAATGTCTAATTACTTGAACACAGAATTGGTTTTGATTTATTTCTGAAGATGAGGATAAATGGTGTAAAAGTGCAAATAATGAAATAAGAATGACATACACAGGCCACAACACAAGTCCCACAGAGAATTATACTGCTGGCATGCCCAAGGGGGGGAGTAGTTGGTGGGGGTTATAGCCCCCCTTCTTTTGACCCAGTATTCCTAAAAAAAAAAGGAACGTCAAAGGTAAGAAATGACGACAAAATGAGAGCAGACTACCAGAAAAAGTGTACGTAACCCTTCCCTTTCAAAAATCCTGGGCACGCCACTGGCCAGAGCCTCATTAGTCTTCAAAATGAAGTCCAGGGTGTGCTACATGGAAGAGGTGTTGATCTTTGGGTGTCACCAGAAAGGCTCAATATTACACCTCTCGCACTTCTGTCTATTTCAATCATCATTCTGTTTCCGTACGGTCTGAAGATGCGAACAAGAAGTTTGTCCCAACTTGTATTAAGAAAACATACTCTTTATCAATGATAAACAAAATGTATTAATCACCACATGCTTTAAGACATTCACCACTGTATGCAATGTGATGTTATGCTATAAGCACACACAATTAGTTCACTTGGTCACAAACTTCCCTAACCAGGTGCTTCCGTTTGCTTATTTCTTTTAATTATCTATTTCTTGAAAAATAAATCACTTACCACAGGCAATGAAGTTTCATAACTTATTGTTTGTATCAAGAATGTGCTGTTTATATTAAATAATTAATAAAATATAATTTCCAGCACAAGGCCAAAGATATTATCTTGTGCACATAAAAAAATATTTCTGTAAAACCACTATTTTCCCACTTTGATGTTATGGGATAGAAAACCTCAAAACAGTCAGTTTCCCCAAGTAGAAAATCAACGAAATGCAGTCTTTTCATGACAACATAATTTAGGCATTCATGGACTTCTACGTGGATCAGTTGGATGTCAGAATTAAGAGTACTTGAGTGTAAGGTATAACCTCACCTTAAAAAATGGTAAAATGGTTAATTCAAATTACGACTTTAGAGTTGAATTTCTCAAAAGGACAAAGATTTATATCTGGATCAACTTTGGCACAGGCAGGAAGTTAAATTACCAGAAAAGTTGAAATGAACTTCCAACTAGACTAACTAGGTTTGAATTAAGACCTTGGAACCAGTGCCTGCATTTTAAATAAATTGACAAAAGTCATTGTGTTGATGCAGAATTATCATCCTGTTTCAAATTCCAGTTTTATTATTAAAAACACTTCACCAAATAAGAAATGCAGAGAGATCCATTTAAGTGTAAACCACTGTATCAGTGTTTGTGCTATTTGCAAGCAAGGCATTCGCGGCCCTTTGTTGGCACTGTAGACTATTCGTGAATCAAGCGTGCAAGTTTCCGTAACTAGATTAAAGAGTGATTGGGACTTTTACACCCAGGAATCTTGTTTCAAATCGCCTCTCAACTTCACATGCCGATTGAGTTGTTAACACATATAAATCATAAATAAATACACCGTGTGCAGTAGAAAATATTTGCTGAGCCATAACACACTTTGCCGTTGAATACACTAGAAAAAACACAATACGTAACAAGCACCCTATCACTTCACAGTTGCCAGACTAATAAAAAGGCCACACAATACAAAACAAGGATCCTTATCACTTCATAATCTGAGGTCTACTTTCAGGATCACCGTAAAAAAAAACAGTTTCTAGCCCCCGCTTGCCAGCTTACGTTAGTGGGTCTTAATAACGATGTATCAAAAAATGTGTGTGCATCCAAGGCGACTAGTTTGAACACCTTTTATGAATCTGGTAATAAAAATAATTATGGAAACTGTTGCGTGCTTGCTTCATCGACACTCTACGATGCAGACAAACAGTCGTGAGTGCTTCACTTGCCGATAGCACAAACACCGACACAGCAGTCTACACTTCAATGGATCACCCTGCAGAAAGCACCTGAAAGTTCAAAGAAAATGTTCTACTTCATCAGTTTCCAAATTTCCATTTTCTTTCTTCTTTCAGGGATGTGTAGGATGAGTTATGGTAGAACTTTATTTATATTTTGGTTATTATACATTGCATTTCTTCTTCTTTTGTTAATGCAACAATGAATGATGGACAAACAGAAAAGATGATGGGAACAAACACCAAGATATATCCATGCCTTACATAGGTGTTGAACATGGGACTTACACTACTCCACCACACTGACAGAACAGGAATAGACCTAAGTTGATGCCACATAAATGCAATGAGGGGAGGGGAGGGGGATGCCTGTGGGGCAATCAACATAATTTTTCCGAAGCCGAGGTGTGCACTTCCTTCAGTCCTTGTTGCATGTACTGAGAAAGATGGGCACATAATGGAGTGAGCACGTTAAGACAGTTGCAAGATGAATCCAAGAATTGGTCTTTTCAAACATGAAATTAATTTACACATGGATATTTCAGTTTGCAAAAGCAAATTTCCTGACTTTTCTAGGTATTCTTAGGGAGCTTCCAGACTGACATGGCAAGCAACATAGGCCTTTCAGTCTGTCAAAAAGTATTCACTGCACTGTGCATGCGACAGCAGACAGAGGTGAGACACTGCACAGTATTGAGAAAAACAGCCTAGTCCGGGAGACATGCAGCTTGTAGTGTTTCATTTCCAAGTGACAAGTGTCGCTAGTTGCTTGAGACTTCAGTCTGAAAGCTTCCTTATGCAACAATTGTAATACATGTAGACTAGCATAAGCGCAAAATCATGTGAAGCCAGTTGCAGCTCGGTTGGTTAAGCCCGAGGCTTCAGTTCGAGACTGTAACTTCTCACCATGTTTCAATTTATTTAAACCATAATCAAGGTTCACACACAAACTCTAAAACAGACAGAAAATAGTAATTATAAAAGATCACACATGACATTTTTCTTATAGTTCTGGTACATACTTTTGTTTTTGTACAAAGTGTGTCATCATTAAGGCTCAACTGGATCATTAACCGATGCCAATGAAGTAGTTTTCAAAATTTCCCCATCTCTCAAACAACTGCTATGATATTCCAAAATCTAAAAAAATTACTTCTGCTTAGAATTCCTTGTAGAGCATTCACGTGAATCTTTTCTTGGTTTGCTTTAACTATCGTCTATATATTTGCAATAGTTTCATGGTTACATATGCCTTTCAAATTATTAAAAAAAATCTTAACAGCGAAAGCAAGCCATATGAAGATTCATGGAATTCTAAGGATGTGTAATTTTTATGAATTTGGAATATCAGTGAATTTTTGAAAGGAGGAAATTTCCAAAACAGCTTTGCTCACGGCAGCTGAAGGTCCAGCTGAGCCTTAAGGTGTGGATTTTTACCTTTTTAACTTCTTTTGCAATAAAATATATGCTCAAACATTTTACATTCTTTTAATGTTGTTTCAACATAAATAATAAAACAAGTTTTCCGTGCCTATACAGTCGTACCCTGATTTTGTGTTCCTGAATTTTACACTTTCCTGCATTATACGTGGGTTGGAAATTTAATAGCAGCAACTATTTATTCTCAAATGATACAAAAGAGATACCTCTGTGAAACTTTTTCAGCACTTCCATCTAGTCACCAGCATTGTGTCCAACCGTTGCTAGCGCTGTAGCAGTGCCTGTTTTGTTGAAGGTTTGAATGGAGATGTCTATTGCCTGAAGAATCTCTGGAACAGTTAGGAAGATTCATCTTAGGGATCAAATCAAAGTCACAGGGGTTGGTAGAGCATCTGCCAGCCCCATCGAGCTTACCAATCAGCCACAGGTTGCGCTACATCCGCCTGAGCATTGTCCTGCAAAATCATGTGAGGATTCAGCAGAAAGTGTCCCCTCTTCTTTCGCAACGCAGGTCGCAGGTTATGTTAAAAAAATGAACAGTAATACTGCACATTGACGGTCTGTCCTGGAGGTACGGCGAGAATCACCAGAACTCTCACATTAGTGGTGCTCTGACTGCACAACTTTAGACCGCCAACTCCCAACGATACTCTATTCCTCTAGTCACTGCGCATGCACCTAGTGTTGGAAGGAAGAGTCCATTTACTGGGCGGTAGCTTAGGTATTAAACTAACATGTGATATAAGTGAGAAGCACCGGTTCCGTTTCATGGCATATATACAGCAGTGTTGCCACTATTAGATTTCCAACCCACATACATTTAATCTTCATGGTCCTAATACAGCAAAATATCGTAACATTTATAGTTTTTTTAAAATTTTAATTTCTGTAATTTCCCCCCTTTGATACCACCCAAAATGTAGATGGACTAGGGTGGAAGGGTAACCACAGTTAACTAGGGCTTGATGTAAGTGTAGGTTGTAGTTGTCACAGAAAGGTGGGTGAAGTGTTGAGGCATTTGACCTCTGAGAATCGGGAAGAAAGGAATTGCTATCTTGGGGTGGAACGGGTTCTCTCAAAACAAATATCCTGAGCTGCCACATATACTCACACCAACCCTACTGAACTTGTCACCCAATATGACCCCACCTTAACAATATCAGGCACGGCTTACATTCTCTCCTCCCCATTTCCCACAGCAATCTCAACACCAAAAACTATTTCCTGACAAGCCCACAGTTGTTCTTCAACATCCTTCCAAACTGGTCCATAATACCCCTCCAGATTCACACTGCCACTGGCAAATTCACTGTCCACCCTAAAGGGACCTGCCACATGTCAAACCTCATCCCTATGTGCAACATCTGTGGTGGCTTTTACTTGGGGGAAACATACACAGTCCTCAACCTCAGGATCAACAACCAGCGCTCCTCCACCCAAAACCTGTACTTCACTGTTACCATCCACACCAAAAGTCACGACTGCTTACAGCCCTTAGCCTACTCAACTAACACCTCAGTACGGAAAAGATGGGAGGTTCCAGTGCAACTACACCCCTGGTCTGAAAAAAACCACTCGGTAAGTTTCCAAACTAAACCCATCTTCACCCCCAACCCTCTCTTTTCTTAACTTACAAATCCAAACCACCCTACTCCCCCCACCTTAGTTTTTCTACAAGTCTGGTGAGAGAACAAAGTTTTCCTGTACCAACTACGTCTTTTCTCTAGACCTGGTAACTCTGCACGTTGAACACTCGCTTGTTTCCACCATCTTTTTTGCTATTACTGACGATGCAGCTTGTGGCTACCAGATTCTGGTGTTTTTTTATGTTTGTACCAGAACTACAATAAAAGACTGATTAACTGCAGTCATCCAAAACAGAGAAGGCTTGAAGAACCAAGAAAAGTACCAGCTTGGAACCTGAGTGCATTTAGAGATGATTTGAGATCTTGCTTCTGATGGTTCTGGGTCCAATTCCTGGCCTTTTTGTTCCTTTCTAAGTGTCCCTCCAATAATTGAATCTAACAATCCTTCATCCTAATTGTGGTTAGCCAAAAGCAGCAGAAGAGCAACTCAAAATAGAAAAGAACAGATGAGCACATTGGTTGTAACAGGTGGAAGGTGTCATATCGCAAAAGACAGAAAAAGTGGAGTTGAGGCAATACTGATGCTGGTGCCAATATATGAACTGGCTAAGCATGATAAGCACATCAGAGATAGTGTCGAGGATGAATGTTTCCAAACATATTTTCATGCAGTGAAGCCCTTTTGCTTTTGCACTGCAAACTGATTGCAAAGGTGTGACATTTATTAGTCACAGCAGTTAGGAAACATTGATTGATTTGGTGTTTTAAGTCCACTTTATACACAGTAAGGCTAGTCGGGACTGGGAATACAGTTTAAAGTAGGATTTGAACCACTATGTGCCTCCACCGGGTATGGAACCCAGGACCCCTTGATTACAAGGCCACGATGGAACCACTGCACCATCGGGGATGCCCTGCAGTTAGGAAACAGAAAGATGATGTGTACCATACATCAACGTAAAGACTAGATTTTGGAGAATATCTGGATACTTTTACTCATTCCTCACAGATAAGGTTAGTGAAGAAATAACATTAGAAAATCAAGTAGTTTTTCAAGAAACACGTCAACAATTTACTACAGGAACATCAATATAATCTTTACACTGATATATGATAGACATCAGTATTTTGTTTCCTAACTTATGTCACAATAACAAATGATAACTTTCTACGATCAATTTTCACCACGTAAAATATCTTCATATTTTTTTAAAATATGGACAAAACTTATAATGCACCAAAAGCTTAAATTTGTCATGAGTTTCCTAAAAAATACCTGATTTTCTTATGTTATTTTTTAAATTAACCCCTCATCTGTAAGTAAATTGTAAAATATCTATATATTCACCAGAATCAAATCTTTACACTTGATGTGCAATACACTTCTCTATTTCACTTGCTAACTGCTGTCACTGTTAACAAAAGTTATCACTTTCCAATACACTTTCAATGCAAAAGCATAGGAGGAACTAGGTTGAAAGTTTTGTTTTGAAACATACATCCAGGACATCGGCTGCTAGTGATTGACTAGTATTGACCGGTATCGATACATCGATATCAATATCTGCTTGGCTCCAATAACTATAAAATAATTCTATACCTTTTGAAAGAAAAAACAAAAACTAATGGTCTTCAGTGACCTGGCAAAATTGATAGGTGAATGAAATAATTTTTCACAAAAGACATGGAATTATCATCTATTTGTGCTGCAATTTTAATATTCCAATTACCTCTTACGTAGTTCACCAAATATTTTAAAGCAAAACTCTGGTCTGCTTCACTGGCACAGGCTAACAACCCAGTGTGGCGATAATAATCCTCCTGGTTTCAATACAACACAATATTAAGTTGTTGTTTTTTTCAAGAATTTTAAGTAAATCCCTGTAGCGTTAATTTTTTATCGGCTCAAATTCAACTATTCCTACTTATTTTTAATTTAGATGATGGAAATTGACAAACAACACTTGCAAAGGAACACGATACCCAGGCTGGTCTGGGACTTCCAAACCTTCAATGGCAAGATCATGATTGGCCACTGAAAGAAGCATGTGATAAACTGAACCATTACCAACACATTCAGGAAAACATAGTCAAACCTATTTTATAAGGAAACTTATTACTGACCAAAGAGTACACTTTTTCAGTTCTTAGCAATAGAAAGACCTTACATTTCTGTGAAATGTAAAAGGCTGTAGAATGGTAAAAAAAAATTAAACATTTTACATATGGGGCTTCAAAATTTTTAATGCTATAGTACTTTGATACTTAATGACATGAGAATATCATCGCGTAAATCATTATGCAAAATGAACTTCCAATATACATTTACCAATTAAGTCACAGACTTCTTATAAAAACATTCTGCACTGTAATAAAAATATTAGACAACTCTTGTCTAAAAATCCATTTTTCTGGTTGCAGAATACTCATGGCTGATATTTATAGATTTGCAATTAATTGCAGAAAAATTTCAAACATTTTATGTAATGTTTTCTAAATATATAATAAAAGTGTCAAACTCTTATCATCACTCAATTACAAAAAAAAAAAGAAAAGAAAAATGCATTACAGAAATGCAACTCACCTTGTCACATCTAGCAAATCCCTAGCAGTAAATACAAAACCAAACTTATTATGCACATTATAGTGTTCTACATTTTCAACAATGTAAATCCACTATAACAATAATAATAAAAAAAAAGTCTTGGACTTAGCATTACGTAAGGTTATGTAAAACAGCTGTAGTGGTACGAAGTTGACACAGTCACAACACAAATAATTATTATAATTATCCTCACGAATACTTTACAAATGTGAAGAATTATATATATATATATATCGCTCCAATAAAAATTATCTCACTGTATCGTACAAATACAAGAAAGGATACCATCGCTAGCACATTATGCCAAATGGCATTCTACATGGGTAGCTTTACATATATGTAATCACTACGTACTCATTCACACAAACTTTCATACTGAAAAATACATACACGTACACTCAGAAAAGAACCACACACATTCTATAGGAATCAAGATAGAATCTTCTTCAAGTTAGCTTTCAATCTTTCTTGAGCAGGATTTACTTTGATCTTCAATTGTTGAATGAGATCGTATATTTTCAACGAGGGGCCAACCTTCATGCCCGTTAAGTCTATTATCTGGTCTTTGGATAGAGTGAGGAGAGTTTTCCCATCTATTTTCTGGAAGAAAAAAAATAAACATTATTTATATTCATAGCACAACAAAGTTAAATTCTTATATACATATGCAATTACATGTACGTCACGCTCAAATGTGTGTTTATACCAAATTTTGACCAATACTGATAAAGTACCGATACTAATTACCGATATTCTACCGATCCAAAATAAACTTCTAAATGGTCCTCGAAGAACCTGAGAAGTTAATTGACCTAATTAATAAACGTTTGTTTCCAGGTGACTGCAGTGCAAAAGAAGTTGCATATTTAGACATTTACTTTTTCAAAAAGTAGGGAATTGAGATTATTCATAAAAATTATAACAAAATGGCAGAATTTTGCACTAAATTATAAGATATTTATAGATATATCAGATTGGTAAAAAGATCGGTAATTTTACCGATACATCGATATGCCTATATGCAGAGCTTGAAAAATCCCAGTCGTCAGGTCGCCATGGCGACTAAAAATTTCAGCCTGGCGACTGTGATGTTTTGCTGTAATATGTATGAAATTTTGATGATTCTAAGTTCAAATTGCAGTACAGCGTAAGTTAGCAAATGATTATTTCTTTTATCAACGTTGTGAACATTCCGCAGAGTCAGTAACAATTTCTTACCACTTGTCCCCCAACACCCCATTTCCTGCTTTCTCAAATAATTTAGCGATGTTTTGAATACCGTGATGCTCAGCATCTTATACAGAGTGTTTCAAAAGTCGGACAACACAAACTTTGGAAATGTATATCATGAAAACCGTAAGAGATATTTACACCGGGTTTTCTGCATTATAAAGCTTCGTCCATTGAGATATTATTTAATGCTTAAAATTATCAGTTCACAGAAAGCAGCATTCACATTTTTCCAGAAATGAACTTCTGAGTAAGAAAAATATGTAAGAAATTATCGAAGGGTCATAATTAGCCATTTGATGACTGATGCCATGTCAGTCTGTGTTTTGCGACCAATGTTGGTCATGTGCAACATTTGATGAATTTTTAACTGGCGATTTTATGGGTTGAGTGAAAAGTGCCATTTTTGGGACATATCTCCAAATATGGCAACACTAGAAGGTCGAAATATTGCCAACAGTCACATGCAACATGTGTCTAAGTATTGGCTATACATCTACGTGAAAAATCAAGATTTTGTGCAGAAATTGGACTCTTGAGAGAATACTAGGCTGCCCCTGGTTACATTGAATTCTCTTCGGTCACTTTTACCGCTACTGTGCCTGTTTTTTAATTGAGTCAGCATGGCATATTCATTGGAGCAGTGCGTGTGCATTGCTGAAGAGTGTTTTACTACTCATTCTTACACTCATGTGCAAGAGGTATTCCAAGAAAAATGCCCTGCTTCTGCTGTACCTCACAAAGCAACGGTTTTACAACCAGTCAACCACCAACAAATGATCCCACAAATTGTTCAAGAGTTGGTATTTATTGTTGAAAATCAGTTCTCAAGATGTTTTCAGCAAATTAACAATGTATTTGAAAGTAATGTAATTGCTTTTATTTAGATAGATGCTAACATAAATTTATGAACCCACTGATAGCCTACAGGATTATTTTAGTGCATAAAACCCGGTGTAAATATCTCTTACGATTTTCATGATATACATTTTCAAAGTTAAGATTGCACAACTTTTGGAACATACTGTAGTATGCATAATAGCTAGTAGGTGGTTTCCTGGTGCCTGACTTTGAGAAAATTTTTCGAGCACTGCCTATATGTATAGGTGATATACATATAGAGTACCGATTAATC
This sequence comes from Lepisma saccharinum, assembly GCF_977018435.1. NCBI lineage: Eukaryota > Metazoa > Arthropoda > Insecta > Zygentoma > Lepismatidae > Lepisma > Lepisma saccharinum. The sequence continues at coordinate 22,349,561 of NC_139235.1, forward strand.
TGTCCAATCCCTTGTTTATACACATTATAAAACGTGAGAATAGTCCAAATCAAGTGAAATGAAAGCATATAATGTTTCCCCAAGGAAAAAATCATGCATGCATGTAAAAATCTGCCCCTATTTATTAGACAACACGTGATATCAGCACACAGATCAAGTGAACAGTGCAAGTGGCAGTCAGGCTTCTGAAATAGGTGTTTCTCAGGATGTGGCCTGAGGAAATTACAAAATTTCATCAGATCAAGTGGTTGACAACTAACTTAAACTTAATTTTATACTTGTCAACAAGTCTAGACATAATCAAACTAGAGTGGAACCTCAATTTTACGTTTTTCAGGGGACCAAGCCGGAAAACTTACAATGCGGGAAAATATAAAATCAAGGTAAATTTTCTAGCATTCTGTTATGTCGGGACCATCAAGATTGAATGTATAATGCAGGAAAATGTATAATCGGGAACAAAAAATCAGGGTTCCACTGTATTACCTTTGATGATTATGTCATAATTTATTTATTAATATTTAATTTCACATTAGACATTAATTAATGAATGAACTTAAATACATTAGAAAGGTATTTACTAGTAATAACTGTTGGGATCAGGGTATAGACTTTTAGGAAATGAATTTACCAGGCTGTGGTGGTCACATGAAGGTTGAAAACTACTGATCTATGCAATTTCAACCATGGCATGATAGTCAGCAGGTGACACCAGCTATTACTTTCACCATCATCGGGTTTTGGAGGCTTAGTATTTCACGATTGCACTGTGAATGGGTTAATGGAAGCCTCCAGGGATGACTGATGTAGTGTGCAAGCAAGCAGGACACCCATAAGGGTACGAATCGTCATATGAAAACCCAAGGGGTATACCTCCAATTTATCAAATTTACAGGAGAGGAAATAATGTATCCTTAGGAATAGCTATGTTATACTCTAAAAAAAATAGTAGATACTGTAAATTGGCGATACATGACTCCACCTTACTGTTAAGGATTAGAAGTAGATATATGTCAATCTGACTCCAAAAAGAGTTCGTCAGAGGAGATTATTTAAATGAAACTGAAAACAGCATTTCCCTTGGTCATCCTGAACCGCACGTCACAACTCATCATTTGTCAAACGTTATAGGAATGGAATATCTATCCCATTAACATCCTACCAGATATTGGTTGCTGTGCCTAAAAAAGTAGATGACCAGGGTGACCTAATTCATCTGATATGAGCAACCAAGTGTATTATTTTCACATTCTCCCAATGAAGTGTGATTCCGGGATTTCCAGAAACAACTTCTAACATTTTGATATCCTACCATAATCCAATTATATCCATAGTCAAAAGATAAACAAAGTAAATATCAAAATTTATTCTATAACTTACCCGTCGACTAAAACTGTCACAGTACGCAGCACAGTCATTGACACGAAGAAACTGAGCTACGTCAAATACATTCCAAGCCAGCGGAACTATTTCTCCAGTTTCAGAGCTTCCCGTGGCATCTATCAGTCTAGGAATGAACTTTCCTGTAGTGTTTGTACTCTGCAACACAAAAAAGGTACATGGTTTACAAAAAGTGTCTGTGGTTTACACATGTTTCAAAATTAACATTTAAAATTTCCGTTGCTTACCCACCCAGATTTTCATAATGAATAATTGCTGTAATTAGTTAATTACTTACCATTCCTTGAATGTTCGCACAACCGCTATTAAATTTACTGCAGCATTTTTAATGTTTTAAACTCCATAAAAGGTAAGTATGGTTTGACTTTATTTGTTTATGCAGTTAATTTAGTTTATCAGCAATGATATGCACATAAATTCATTTATACATTTACCCACTGTTTTAAATTGAAAATAATAATAATAATAATGATAGAATTATTTCTCTTGTAGTTTGTGGTTGTTACAGCATGTAAATTCATAAACCAATTCATTGTTGTAACATTTCGGGAGAATACTCTATCCATCAGACATTTATTTTTAGTTTGATTAATCAATATTCTGCCAAAACATTACGACAAAAATTGCGTTTATATTTTTTTTCTTGTATGTACGCATTGCTTGCATTATAGAATTATTTTCCTGTAGTTTACGGTTATTACAAGCATAAGAAAACAGTTTTTCTTTGTGACGTTTCAGGAGAACACACGCTCCTTTCATCAGACATTTATTTTCATTTTGACTTTTTTTTGTCTGATGAAAGGAGCGTGTGTTTTCCTGAAACGTCACAAAGAAAAACTTTTCTTATGCTTGTAATAACCGTAAACTACAGGAAAATAATTGTTTATATGCTTGTAACAATTTAAACTACAAGAAAAATACAGTAGCGTACAAATTAATTTGAACAAGATACACATTTTGTCATTTAATGCAATTGCTGAAATATACATAACTATACATGTATTTAGAAATAATACCCTTAGTACTTTAGGTGACCTTCCTTGTTCGTAATCACATCTTTTACACGTTTCGGCATGGATGACACTAAATTTGCACAAATGTTTTTAATTTCTTCATCATGGTACCACACGTTAACAAGGGCACAAAGCATTTTCTCCTTGGTTGAACAATCCACTTTTGACATCCTTCTCTTGCAGATTTACGTCAGGTGAGTTTCCTGGCCAGGAGAGTACTTGTACATTGTTATTATCAAAGAACTCATTGACAGAAATACCTACTTAGAATCTTGTACTTACATTAATGTAAGATGTGGCAGTTCGCTCACGAGGTAGACTAGGAGGTGGGGGAGGCTGGTTTGGCTCTGAAGGAACTGGCAGGGACTGATCCGGACCAGCCGGTTCCTGTCCCATTTCTGGTTCTCTGCTCGGAACTCCGTTTCCTTCAGGCAAAGACTCTCCTACAAGAGAAATTGTTATTAGGAACAAATTAACATCACTTTCTCACTATTCCTTTAATAGATGGTAAAATAATCGTAGCCAGACAACCCCAATCTTAAGATCTCAACATGGTCTATTTCTATTAAAAATGGTGTATAGGACTGACCAATACTGGTCATCAACTAGTAACGGCTAGGAACATGATACTTTCTGTTATCAGAACACGGCATGATAGATTAGACAATAAGTTGTTAACGGCATGGAATAAATTTTCATGAACACAAAATAGTGAAATTGATAGCTTGTTACAAAGAAGTGTAGAACTATGGTAAGTTATTAAGGATAGATTATTTTCCCCATAGGTTATTTCTTTACCACGGTGTCTACAATTTTGTAAAAAAAAATAATAATAATAAAAAAAAAAGAAATCCCTAACTCTTCCAAGTACAGGAAAACCTCGTTAATACGATATTGGTTAATACGAAGTACCCTTTAATCCGAAGTTCTTTCCATTCCCCAGCCGATAAGATAGGATTTATAATGTATTTCAGTACGGATAAATCGAAATACGGATAATTTTTAACACGAAGTTGTTTACAAGACCCTTCCGCAAAACTGGTTTCGCTTAATTCGAAGTAGACACCTGCGTAAGTCGACAAGAGAAGATCGAATGTGGAGAGAGCTTGGATGTTATTTTAACTTGACCTTGACATGTTTCCTTGTCCTAAGAGCTGCTGACAACTCTAGGGAAGCAGCCCGAAATGCCTGCTGGACATTGACATTCTTTGTCAATGTGTATGGCAGGTCAAGCTCTTTCCCCGCTGAATGCGCCACCTTGGAAATATTCACCAGTGCTAGATGAGAAATGCGAGATAAGATCGCACAAATGTTCCAAAATACAAGACGCATGACGCCTGGAAGTCTCACCCATCTGTCTACCTCTGAGCTCAAGATACAGCAATTTCCCGTGAGCGAGCAACTTTTGGCCTGGTAGCCGACAACTTCCGGTAACCACTTTAATTAAAAGCGTGGTCTTTGTGCCCTGTAGAACTTCATTAAAAAAAGGGAAACTGTTACAGATAATCAAAGCCGTATAGACAAACTAGAGATCGTCAACCCGCTTAATGCCTTGTCAACTAGGTTTCCCGCAAAAGTTGACGTCGATCTTACGTATGTTGCAACTCCCGTTTCCCGCTTCATACGTTTCCCAACTGTGCCGGTCATAAAATTTGCCAAAACAGTGTTTTGTTGTCTGAGTGACTTCTCCCCTTTATCAGCAAACCAAGGGGGGGGGTTCCATTGCTAATTGTTTCGGCCACGATTTTCTTGCTCGTGTGCACACACGGGCTCCTTTCCTTTGGCGTCTAAAGAAAATTTCCTTTGGCGTCTAAAGAAAAGCAAACAGTTCTGAATACCTTCTTTAAAACGAACAAAAACTGCATGATAAGTACAATAAATGTGACCCCCTTCCTTCCCCTACAACAGCTCATTATCCGCCACTGGTGTGCATGGTAATGTGATAATTTGCTGATAAAAGTTCCGTCTGCCTTATCTTTAAAATGACGATGATTTCCCTTCAGCCACCTGCTGCTCTAACTTCCAGCCGGTCTCATTGTGTTTAGGCTGCAGCTGGCGCCAGTGTTTAGTCTAGCGTCTGGAAAGCTCTCACTTGCCGATAACTGCAATGACTCATCTAGTGCGAAGGAATAAGCGTCATTGTTTTGAATCTCGCAAAGCCATATAATCCCCGCTTTTCTTCAGAACCATTAGCGTGCTGCTGTTAAAAAAAAAAACCCGCAATGCTCAATGTAGGAATACAGGAAAAGTTTTGGCGGAGCGAGTGTTTGACCTCCAGAATACTCCTGAAACCTACAATAAATTGTCGATTAATCTGAAAATACGCAAGTTTCGTAAAGCTTGTTTTTAGTTCTTTTTATGCTGATGAGCTAAGCGGGACTAAATATACAGTTTAAAGTGGGATCCAAACCAGAGTGATTATCGAGTGCGGCACTGTTTAATGTGTCCTAGGATACACATTCGGTGCAAACAGATCGCAAGTTGTGTGTTTACTTTTTCAGCGTGGATTACAATGCAAGTTGAGGAAGAGTTTGAACTGATCCCTGCAAAAGGGGAGGGGGGGGGGCGAATATGAAGTTAACTGAAGAAAAGAATACGTGACTTTTTTTTACGATGTGTTTTAGACAGCCGAACCAGAATGAAATTTACAGCCCCGATTTTTTTGTTTTGTTTTGTGCCAGGGAAAGGTTGTGTTCTCTCCCAAGAGAATCTTCTCATACCAGTTAATCCTGTAACGGACAATGTTAAATCCAATATTCATTCTGTCCGATTATCTCCCGTCTCTTGCTCGCGCCAGTGTGACTACTGTCAAGATTCTTCCGAGTTTCACTTCTTGCAATAAACGAGATTGTTTTCCTTTCCGTAGGTCTCCGTGCAAACGGGTTTCATATGAACTAAAATTGTACGAATTTCGGGGAAGAGCAATGACTTTGCACAATTAAAAGAAAATACCGTTTTTTATAAGACTTTTTGCCAGGACATGCATCCTGTGCATAACCGGTTGTATAACTAGGCAGGATAAATGGTGTTAACCGTCTCCTTGGAATCTTTGTGTCCGTGTTAAGCTCCGTGTTCTCATTTTGTGTAACATTTGTTACACTTTCTTTAAAATGTACAATATTATTATATAGTACATATAAAGCTTATTTTCTGAGCTACCACCAAGTATAAAACATCATTTGTGGGGGTAATTTATACTCTACTTTATTTACACCTGAAAACAGGTGCCACCTTGAAAAGTTTGGATAACTCGAAGTCGTTTAATACGAAGTTGACATTTTTTGGTCCCTTGAACTTCGTATTAACGAGGTTTTCCTGTATTCCAAACCATAAGCAAAAACTTTGTGGCCAGATAACTGGGTATCAATGTTCTTAAAAGTCTGCATAAGCAGTGTTGTAAATACAGGAAATGTTACTGTAAACATGCTCTATTATTCTTGTGTTGACTTTTCAAAACCTGAAATGGAAACGTTCAAACTTAACAAAATTAATCAGTGAAGGTATTATTTACATGCTTTAAAACAATTAAAATTCGGACTGATGAAACAATTTTGATTGTGGGTATTTTTTACCCAGCATGCATCCTTATGTCCTAGGGAAGAGCACACATCCTGCCAGGTTAACGCAGAGATTTTCTGTGTATTTGTAGCAGTGTCCCGACAAAATGTACCACTTGGTTTTCACGATGAAACATACCACCTGGGTTTTCGTGATGAAACGTACCACTTGGGTTTTTGTGACAAAACGTACCACTCAGATCCATTAAATAACTTCAAAATATTTACTCCGCGACAAAAAGTACTTCAAGGAAAAAGCTTGAAATTGCCCTTGACATGTCAGACATTACAACACGGTGCGCTATCCAGCACCCAGTTAGGTTATTCGTTTTACCTCATTAGTCATTACGACTATGATCTCTTAGGTTAGGTTAGGTTCGCTCCAGTACCGGGAGAATGAGGAAATCCATTTGAATATACGGATGGATGTGTGCCACTCTGGCCTTCTTAAAAATGGAGGAAGTTTATGATGAATGGCTGGAAATACACTCTCAAGCCCCAGAATCAGCGAAGCTATAACTCTTTTCTTAGATTACTTCGTGAATAGTTGGTTGCAAAATGCGGAAATTCCAATAACAGGGTGGAACTGTCTAAAGCCTAGATAAAGTGTGATGGAAATCAGGAAAACTAGGTAAAATCGTAATTTCAGTAAATGATTTTTGATGCCGTCCCATCAAGTGGTACGTTTTGTCGCATCGCAAATATTTTAAGACTCATTAGAAGACCCTTCGCAGGTAGCCACTCAGGTGGTAGGTACGTTTTGTCGCCTATTCATTTGTAGCCCATCTCGGTCTGGGGGGGGATTTTCTCTTAATTTACGCTGGGTGTGAACACCCGATGATTTACTTCATGTTATGCCACTGAATGTATGTATAATTATAATAATAATAATAATATAATAACCCATGGCTCAGCCCTCAAAGGGCTTTGGCCTATCTCCCGACTGCCAGTCTCCCTCCCACAATCCTACCTAAAGGTGTGGAGTTCTTCGACCAGTAATGAGGTGACACGGAGTCAGCACGTCAAACCACCAGCCGTTATATGAAATTCTTATGACCGGGTTACTCTACTCACTCATAGCTCCCCAATTTCCTCACGATGGTGGGTTGCCACCGGTCCTATACACAAGCCGAGAACCCAGGCGGACTCACACCAAAGCCCATGATCCAACAGGGTGTCCAAAAAGTCACTCAACCGAGACTGAACGTATGTAACATTTGTACAAAAAGTAACAGATATGAAACTTACACTGGGTATTAACTCTGTGTGGATATTTTTGAAACATTAAAAAGAAAAAAATCATGCTCAGCATGTGAAAAAAGATACTAAGATGTAAAAGTTTTGTACGAAGTAAAAACAAAATAAGAAGCTGTGGAGTCCCTTGCAATAATTTTCAATGCGTATTGATGATCTCTGTGGATATTCATCTAACTGATGAAAGAACAATAAATTTTTACACATTTGTGCGCTTATGACACACAAAAAAGTAGGCTTTTTCTTTTAGATTATGAGGTGTGCTGGCAATATTGGTCATGCCAGAGGGCATTACCAGGTGTGCCCAACACCTGGCTACGTTATTCAATCAATGTACAGATGAAATAAAAAGTCGAAATATTGTACAAAAACTAGCCTACTTACTGTACAAAAACTTAACCGACCTGTCTCTTTGTACGATTGAAAAATATAGCCAGATTTTGGGCACCTGGTACTGCCCTCTAACATGACCAATGCTGCCAGTACACGTCATCTCAAAAAAACACACCTTTTCATGAATATGTCATAATTAACTGCATACATTTTCTAATACATAAAATGCATAAAAAAATAGTTTTTTCATCAGTTTGATATACAGACCATTCCCTGACTTGGCGGCAAGTGGCCCAGTGTCACCGCTTGTCTTTCCCGGTGAAAGAGGTCCGCGACAGTCGCACGCTACAGTCTGTTTTTTTCGCTCTCCCTGCCTTCGCTCTCTTTCCCTTTCTGTTGACGTTGCAGACTGATGCCAGTATAATCCTCCCTCGGAAGTTGTGTTGTGTCATGTCCGTGTTTTGAAGATTGTGGCTTAATATGGCACCACAAACTTTTACATTACAACAAAGGATTTATCTCGTGTTACTTCGGAAAGCGGAATTGTGGAGAAGTGGGATGACGTTTTGCAACGAAATTTCCTGTAGTTTACGGTTATTACAAGCATAAGAAAACAATGTAACATTGACAACATCCATTATATAACAGATTATTTTTGTTTAAAAATTTACTAACCATTGTTATAACTGTATCTTTAGTCAAAATGAAAATAAATGTCTGATGAAAGGAGCGTGTGTTCTCCTGAAACGTCACAAAGAAAAACTGTTTTCTTATGCTTGTAATAACCGTAAACTACAGGAAAATAATTCTATAATGCAAGCAATGCGTACATACAAGAAAAACTAAAAAATAAAGTATACAAAGACAATCCGCACACCATCTGTCAGTTTAAAGAGAGTATTGTACGAGAAATCGGGAGAATTACAGTAGACGAACTTGCACTTGTAAATGCCAATTTCCTTGGGAGATGCCAGGAATGTGTTGCAGCAGAGGGACATCATTTTCAACACCTTCTGTAGTCAAGGTTAGTACACAATAATTTCAATAGCCGACTCTAGAGACTGTTGCGGACCCGTTCACCGACAAGCGCTGATGCCGGGCCGCTTGACGCCGAGTCTCGTAGCGAATGTCAGGGAATGCTCTGTATATATACAAACACACACAGACCATCAATACACATTTAAAATTATTGCAAGCGACTCCACACCGGTTTTTTTTATTCATGTTTGTTTTTACTTTGTACAAAAACTTCACACCTTAGTACTTTTTTCCGCATACTGAATGTTCAGAGTATAATTTTCTTACTTTCGTGAAATTTAGAAGATTTCGCACTTCCGCATTGCATGGCGTACCATTTTGTGAATGAATACAGTGGATCTTCGAAATTAATAGGATTGAACCATTAAATTGTGCAATGCGGAAGTGCGAAATCTTCTAAATTTCACGTAAGTAATTTTAAACCACGTTTACCGCAACCATCATGAATAATTTTCTTGTTTTATGTTTTAAAAACATCCAGATAGGCAAAGTTAATAACCAATGTTAGTTTCATGTCTCTATTGCTTCTTGTACAAAAGTTACATTCGTTCGAAGTCTTGGTTGCATAACTTGTTGGACACACTGTATATTATGACTACAGACAAAAAGACTTAACTCTCTCGCTGCGGTCGTCGCATTTATGCACAGCACGCCACGTGCCTTGCTCTGCGGAAGTCGCATTATTGCGAGTTCATACTTCCACTCGCTGCGGGTGTCGCATTTCTGAAGTACATCGCTTTTAGTAGCCTTCAGACATCTGTAGATACTATTTGGAACTATTTGAACTTGTAGTTTTGTTTATATCCGTATGATGTCCCTAATTACGCCCCCGTTTAGAATACGAGCGTTGAGTGCTCTGACATGTCAGTTTCAAATGCATGTTCGTATGTAAACAACATGGTTTCGTCAAGTCGTCAACACTTGTCTGATAATTATATTACTCAACAGTTGAATCAGAAGGTGAATTAAATTGTGACGATAATAGCGACAGTTTTTATGAGACTTCAATTGGTGACAGTGATTGTGTAGTGTCTGATGAAGAATTTGTACTGCCGTCCGTAACATAATGGAGCAAACTGCAAAGCAGCATTGATCTAGGTGCGGGAAGTTCGACACAGGCAAGTGCTAAGTTACTTGGTGACAGTACAGTATTTAGCACACCATTTTCTTGTTTTAGCAAATATTTCCCGCGCTCAGTATTTGAACACAAAGCAGAACAAACTGAAGTTTTCACCACCCAGTATCTTGATACTACTTACGAATTTCCACGCCGCTCCACCACTCTGTGTCATCCCGTGTTTTGAGAAATACCTTACCATCAGGGACTACAGAATGGTTTGCCAGTGCAAGGAATGACTTTTGTAATTTCTCTATAACATATTTTGCAATGTAATTTTTTAAAATCATTCTTTCTAAAAAAATTTTTTCAAAATTTCAAAATATTTCAAAATATCATACCACCAGGGACTACAGAATGGTATTCCAGTGCAAGAATGAATTTTGTAAGTTCTCTCTCATATATAACGCAATGTAATTGTGAAAACTATTTGTTTATAAAAAAAATATTTTTTCAAATGTAATTACGCAGCCAAGGGATATTGTGTGCCAGAGAATTCCGCAGCGAAAGAGTTAATGAATGGTTGAAGCTAAATGTGTCAGGCTGAAAACTTTCCAGTTACAATACTGGTTACTTGCAATCTCACAGCGATTAATTTCAGTTTAAAGAAATTCTTGCACGTATTTTGGCTAGCATTGTGTACAATTACATGAATTTGTCCACACTCACCTCCATGAAATTCCACTGAGAGTTTAGTTGCCTGTGGTGGGTCTCGGAGGATTCTGTCCGCAACTTTGACACTCCCAACACCGACACCTTTCTTCTTCAATAAAATTCCTACTCCTGCTACTTTCCCCTTTTTATGTCTTCTTCGAGGCTTTTTCTTTATTTTCTTCGCAGGTGCCATAGCTGTAAGGAAAAAATTTCATTCATTCTTTGGTATATACTTTTTTCATTTCTATGCATGCTCAAATTGAATGACAAATTTATATATATTGCAATTTTTTGTTTAACTTTACCCTTTGTACAAAAAAAAAATAATTAAATACAACAAACTTTATGGTGCAACAGCCCTCTGAAGGTCAGACCTGCCAAGCAGTTTTTCATTAGGTGATGCATGATGAGTGCACAGAGCATAGAGGTCATTGCCGATGTTATCTGCTTTTCTAGACTGGCGTCAGCTACTTCTTTTTAAGTAGCTCACAAAATGTTGTCGCAATGTTGGCTTAACACTGATATTTTTGGGCTCCCGCTGGGGATCAAACATGGCACCACTTATGATAAAGGAGCACTACACAGGAGCTCTACCCTTTCTACAGCACAGTGATATTCTCAAAATCTGGTTCAATCTTATAGGTTATTCATTGTGCCACGAATAAGTGTCCTTACCCCATCCCTCTCCATACGTAACACCACAAAGCATGCCATGGCTGATGGTCGAAAGCATTGCCACATCTACTTCCCTCTTCTCGCCTATCAGCAGCCAGCCATCCTCTGGGTACGGCCACTGCTCAAGGGAGCAAGGGAAGATTATCCATTCATGTTACTCTCTCCCTGTCTTGTTTTGGTGGAGGGGGTGGCAAGATGCTTGGCCACTCTGAACTATCATCTCTTTGTTGGTGTGTAATGCACACCTAGATTTATGGCTGTGGTTTTGTCTCCGATTGGGGGAACAGAGGACGTTTAAGAAGGCCAAATACAGCAAGAAGCTTAGAACATAGAACACATGTTGGTGCAGATAAAATTAGCAACAGTACATAAATGACACCATTCTACTACTTCTATTCATTCAAGTTATGTGGAAATTCAAGTAACAAAAATCTTATCTGCATTCTACAAACTGGCCATGAGCGACTATTGATTTGTTGTTTTAAGTCCACTTTATGCACAGGAAGGCTAATCAAGACTGGACCTACAGTTTAAAGTGGGACCCGAACCACTGTGCCATGTGCCTCCACCGGGTATCGAACCTGGGACCCCTTGATTACAAGGCGACGATGTTACCACTACGCCATCAGGGAGGATACCATGAGCGACTATAAATCCACTCCAATCAACCTACAGTTCCATGCAGTTTTTGTTTGCAATCAATTTCACCATCGGTCTGCTAGCTTCTTCAGACATGTACAAGCCAGTGCATGATGGCAAAGCTACCAGACAGGTGGCGAAATCGATCGTGAACAAAAAGTGTGCAGAAAAATTAAGCAAAGTTGATTGGAATGAATTAACTCTATCTGCATAACTGATATAGTTTAGATACTATATATTTTTCGGTATGTCTAAATTAGGTTTCTAACAATTGGTACAATGATTACTAGGGCTGAGCTGATATAATAATGAATATATTCTGATGCGTTTACAGATTTCCATACCGGGCCTCCCCCATGGCGAAGTGTCTTTGCCTTGTAATCAAGGGGTCCCGGGTTCGATACCCGGTGGAGGCACAAGTGGTTCGGATCCCACTTTAAACTGTAGGTCGTCCCGATTAGCCTTACTGTGCATAAAGTGGACTTAAAACAGCAACTCAAACCAAACAGATTCCATACCAAAGATTGGAACAATTTAGAGAAGTTTACAATACTTAGTTATTAATACAAGGGCTGCGTTAATACTGATACATCAATATCGGCAAATACCAGTGGTATTGGTGTCAAAGTATTGGTTGGAATTATTCACCAATATCGGCAGCTCATGTGTGAGTGTTTCATGGGGCAAATAACAGTTTTGCAGAATGCAATTGTCCTGGAAATTTTACGAAATTTTAAATTTAATTTATTTTGCACCAGCATTGGGTGAAAAAAATGCATTTTGTGGTAAAATGGCAGATATTTTATATTTTCCAATGTAATTCCTTGGATGTTTTAAAAGAAACTCTGGTAAATTGTTCCATATAATTTTCCGTGGAATACTTACTTATTAGTATTGATCAATATTTTGAATAACTTTATTCTTACAATCTTAACCAAGTGGTATGGATGAGAATCTAAGAGTATTGTCATTGGTATCCGTATTGGTTCAATCCTAGTTAATACATAAGCATTCCATTGCATCTACAGTGGAACCTTGATTTTACATTTTCCAGAGGACCAAGGAAGGGGGAAAAATACTTAAAACGTGGGAAAATGTAAAAATCAGGTTTCACTCTTAATAGTATCATCTCTGCTATACAGTCAAAATGCTACAATACTGTTCAATAACCAAATACAAATTCAAAACAAAAGAGTTACAAATCCCGAACCACACTACCTGTACGATGACAACCGCAAATTCCTCTTCCAACGTTCTACGATGCTCCAAATGACTACTTTCAGACTCAAGAAAAAAAAAGAACGAACTATGAAAACCGAACTACTGAAACATAGTCCCTACACTCACAAACACATTTGCCGATATTAGTGCGCTCCTGTCTTCTGAGCCCACCTGCACTCCGCGGACCTTCCAGTTTGTGTCCCACAAGGTGGCACCATCCGACCGGATACATGTCGGGACTTTCGCAGTCGAGCCACTGGTCGTACTCTTCCTCCCAGCCATCGAAGTGGATCTTGAGCAGCCGGCCGATCACCCTAGATACGGTCCCGACGCACACCAATCTTGGGTCCATGAGATCAGCTGCTTCCAACCGCATGCCTACTCGGAAACCATGAGGTGGGATATCCTGTAAGATAGAAGAGAAACAAGACTGAATATGTATATTGCAAAGGTACCAGTGTAGCTTCTATTGAATTAATCTGCTTACCTAGTCTTCTAATTAATATGCTCAAGTGTTAAATTATTGTAACTGATAGTAATTTTAGCATTTGGTATTATTAGGATTCAAGTTGATTATTTTGAACCGATACCAATGGTGATACCCTGAGATAGGGATGGGACAGATCAATCAGTACTCTATTGGTATCGACCAATAGGCAAATTTTTATACTGGTAATTATTACCGAAAATTTTACAGATTCAATATATCTATAATATCTTACAATTTAGTGCAATACCATTTTGTTTATATATATATATACTAATGATGAAGGAGACAGTAAACACTTACCACACGAAGAGAAATTATATTTCGCGATCTGAGTTGCATTTTCAAGTTAGGAGGAGAAAGATTGGCGTTACTTGGAGAAGAGGCACAGAATACTGACCGTAGCGTCTCTATGATCAGTGTTGCCAGAAACAGTTGATAGATGACGAGAAGTGCTTTAACCAGTGTTTACTGTAAGGTGGGTGGGTAATTTTGGGGAGGAGAGGAAAGGGTTCCTGGTTGGCTAGGTTGAGCCTGGGAGTATAGTGGCATGCATGCCTGTTATATAGGCCCTTTCCCATCGCCTGCGGAAAGATGTGTCAGAGCGGGGGGGGGGGGGGGGTAAAAGATGGATGATGGCAACACGGAAGCAGTTATTGAAGGTGGTGTTATGGCTGTTGGTGTGGAGGGTATGTCTGATTTTCGTAATGTGGGGGTGGTATTGGGTGATCTGAGCTGGAGGGTTGGTTTTGGGTTGTTTGGTGCAGTTGTGGGAGGTGGCTCTAGTGATCTGTTTGTTGATGAGGGTGGAGGGGTAGTCACGATTAGTTAGGGCTTGGTGCAGGCGTAGGTTGTAGTTTTGGTGGGATGAGGGGGATGATTTGAGGCGCTGGCCTCCGAGAGCTAGGGAAAATGGGATGGCTTTTTTGGTATGGTATGGGTGTGAGCTGGAGTAGTGGAGATACTGGAGGTGATTGGTCGGTTTGATGTGTATGGAGGTTTCCAAGTGGTCACCCGCAATGTGGATGTCCACATCTAGGAAGGTCACTTGGTCTGGAGTGGAACCAGGTGAATTTGAGGGTAGTGAAGTCGTTCAGTTGGTTTAGGAATGTAGTGAGGGACGGTTCGCCATGTGTCCAGAGGAGAAAATGTCCTCTATGAATCTTAGCCAGAGGAGTGGCTTCAGTTGCTGGGAGTCGAGGAATTCCTGTTCCAGCCTGCCCATAAGGTTGGCATAAGAGGGGGCCATGCGGGTACTCATAGCTATGCCACGTATCTGCAGGTAATGTTGGTCACCGAAGCAGAAGTTGTTGCAGGTAAGTACAAGGTTGGCTAGTTGAATCAAGAAGTGAGTGCTGGGATTGTGGGGTTTGGGTCGGCTATTAAGGAATGATTCCGTGGCATGGAGGCCATGGGCATGGAAAATACTGGTGTAGAGGGATGTGACCAACTGTTGTGAGGACAGTGTTTGGTGGTAGAGATGGTAAGTTGTGGTGTCACGGAGGTAGGAGAGCAGGGCTTGGAGGTGAGAGTCTGAAAGGCTAATATGCATTCAGTGGGTGAATTGTAGCTGGACACAATGGGTCTTCCGGGATTGTTCGGTTTGTGAATTTTCGGGAGGTAGAAAGTGGGAGTGCAGGGGTTGTCAGGTATGAGTGAGGAGATGGTGGAGTTGGATAGACCTTCAGTGGGTCCTTAGTAGACAAAATCCCGAATTTTATCCAGGTGTGTGGTGGATGAATCAACCGTGGTGGGCTTGTAGGTGGATGAATCGGATATAAACGTATCTTACCTCTTATTCCACATATTCTAAATGTCTCAAAATATGCAGCTTCTTTTACGCTGCAAAAGCTTGGTTCATATGGTAACATACGTTTATTAAGGTCGTCCAAGAACCAGTTGGAATTTTATATCAAATCAGTAAAATATCAGTTATTGGTAAATTTTATTTTGGTGCTTTATCGGTATTAACCAAAAATTCATATCAGTCCATCCTTACTCTTAGTGATTCCTACTGATACCAACACTTCAAAATTGTAACAATTCAAAGCAGTTCTGAATAAGTATAAATTTTAATATAAAAGTTTCTAATTGGAACTTTACACACCACAGTTCTACTTTAAAATATTCATAATTTTAAACGAGATGATAATTTAATCATAAAATCCATCTCTCTCTCCACAATGATTATGAAAAATAAGGAAAATTATGCCTTTTGCATAATTTCCACACTGAAAATGTTGAGTGACATTTTTGCAGACTCTCTGAGACTGACATGTATGGGTTACATGTTAACCAATACTTAAAAAAGACAGATGGTATCTTCTAAGCCCTAGTATTAATGGGTAGACTATGTTTAAATTAGCATAGACATTTTAACCTAAGCCTGGATTCCTATACTCACAAAAAAACTGTCCAAATAGGCATGCAAAAAGTGCACAATAATAAGCCTTAAAAATAAAGAAGCAAATAACAGACACTAAACTGCAACACTTAAATAACTAAGAGCCAAAATTTCAAATATTTCACTTCCATAACCATGATTTGAAAGTGTTGGCACAAAATTGCATAATTTTTGTATTACTAAACAAAAATTGTTTATTGGTTTCAAAACAGAACCCTTAAATCTCTGCTGTGTAATCTTCTGCAATAACAGAAGAGTTATTAAAACAACTGCTCAACATGCATGGAATGAACCACACTGAATCCAGTGGAACAATGTAACAGTATTACACAAACAACTAACCTGGAAAAGTCAAAACTCTATAAGTCATCCCAGTGTTGAAGTGAAGCAAAGATGACCCCCTCCCCTCAAAAATTAGAAATACCAGCACAAGTGGAGCAAAAATTAGCAGTTGGATAGCACCCTGGATTTGTAGTAAAACCACAGGTCTTTCAGTTTGATCCTCACCACAGATAAAAACAAATTTGTTCACCTGAAGACAAGAGAAAAGGTGATCTCTCAAAACATATGAGGGGGCGAGTCAAAAGTTAGTTCGTTTTTGCACAAGGACATTGAGACGGGAGACATAAGGCGTAACATTCGACTTATTCGGCAAAGTATAGATGATTCTGTTGTATGGTTTTCTGCCAACATTCAGTGAGAGCCACGATCCCACGACGATACCATTTGGCTGGTTTCCAGGCTGAAAACTCATGCACCTCTGTTTCCACAGCATCCAATGTGTCGTACTGTCATCCTTGCAGGAAATGCACGAGAGAGCGAAACAAATGGTAATAGGATTGCACGAGATCAGGGCTGCATGGGGGATGGGGCAACACATTAATTCCCTTCAAGTCCTGCAGTTTCTGGATAACATTTCGTGACCGGTGACATGGGTCGTTATTCACCTGAAACAATGCTCTCTTCTGATCAATCAATTTTGGATACTTCTGGAGCATAGCATCATGGACCCGCTGCAGTTGCACAGGGTAAAGGTTCCCATCAACAGCACGACTGTCTGGTACAAGTTCCCAGAACAATGGACCAACGATATTCCACCATATGCACAACATGACCTTCTTTCCAAACCATTCCCTTTGAACAAGTGGCATTGTTTCTTGCCATGGCCGCAACCACTGTTTACCACTGGCAGAATATCGTAGAAAGATCCACTTTTTGTCACCTGTGCACGTCACGTGCCCACCCCAAGGTGCTCGTTTGGCTTTCCAGGCTTTTTCTCCAGATTTACTGCTTCCCACATGAAAAGATGAACGAACTTTTGACTCAACCTGGTATTGTTTGAATAGGTATAGTTAAAAGCACTAAACATAAACAATGGATAATATCCAATTAACATTGCATGCTAAATTTAAATGTCTGCACTTCACTTGCTTATAATGAAGAAAGATAAAACTATTTTCTTTATTTTACCACCTGTTTTTATTTTGGTTATTTATGTTCTTTACCTCTTGGGTTAATTGTGATGAGGATAAATGATGAACTGGTGAAACCAGGGTTCAACCATGGGACCTTGACCTCTGGCTTCATATTAAGTTATGCTGACCACTCAAACTACATAATTCATTCTGACCATTGAATGCCTTGAAGGAGACATCAAATAGAAAAAAACAAGTACAAGCTCCTTCTTACCCTGTTGAACAAAGTGATGGGTGCCGTTATGGCACTCGTCTCCTGCAGGTACTTATTCCACTCAAAATCTACTTCATATCCTTTCGGGGGAGTCAGCGGGATGCTGTTGAGTTCGCAGAAGCCAGCTGGGAACACGCATGGAGACGAGGCATGGTAGCAGAACCAGTCTGATCCAGTCTCATCGGAGTCATAGCCGTCAATTCGGATCATGATGTAGCCATCACTCAGCACCTGGAATGTACGTAGTTCTTTGAGTTGAGTAATTACAATGAAAGGCAATAACTAAGTCTGATAGGTTAACATTTAAAAGTAGAGCTGAGCTGTTAAGACTGTTACTGGTTGTGATTTAATCACCGATGCCTGCCAATACTTTCCACAGTCTGGATGTCTTGGGGTCTGCAAAATTTATACATATTCTGAATTAATTTGAATTGTTACAATTTTCAACGATTGGTGTAATGCTATAGGCTCAGCTTTACTTAAAAGTATAAAAATCTCATATTTTTTATTGTTTTATTCTGTCTCTTTATACAATCAAATTTGGCAACTTGGTGTTAAAAATGTTCTGTCCTTATCTTAATTGTTAGGGACATTACAGATGCTAATGTATCATTATTGATTGATACCAGTGGTGTTGATATCGAAAATATACAGAGTTTCCAAGAATTAATGGTGAGGTTTGGTGAGGTTTCAGCAACTGAAAACAGTTTCCACAGTAAGAAAAGAGATGATTTAGGAACTAAAATGAATTCAGCACTAACTGAACAGTCTGTTGGCCATAAAGATTGTTCCTGACATCTAAATGGCTTTGCATCAGAATCACAGACTTGAGTTCCACCAACCACAGGACACAAGCAGCTTTATCTTGTATGTTCTATGTACATCCTGCTGTTATTCCGCTTTCTGTCCTCACTTCCCCCTTGTGCTGCTACTTCCAACCAGGGCGTCGGACTTTTCCAGGTTTTCCAGACTAAAGCCATTAGGGCAATTCATGTATTTAAACATGTCACTATATTTTAGCTAACTAGCTAACACCATACTTAGAACCAAGCTTTTAGAATATTCACTTCATATGTAAACTTGATAAGCAGTGACACTGAAGAGAAATTTACTGTTGGGAAGGGATATCTGAGGTGAGTTTTCATGTAATACTTGGCACATATTAACTTATCGTTAACAAATATTTTTTTTTTATGAAAATAGTAAACAATTATGGCATAAAAAATATAATTAAAATATCATTGCTAATAGATCAGCTTCCATAGTCTATTATCCCAGCAAAACTCTTGTCCTGTGGTTCTTAAAAAAATAAATAAATAAATAATGAAAAAAAAAAAACATTTAGTTGAAGAGGGTTTCATAAATATGTTCCTTAATAAGATTTTGCAGGTTCTTTGAACATGCTTTCAAATAAAGGAAACCTTAAGTCTCTACCATCTTTGGTTTTTGATTTATAGTGGTTTAAAAATTGCATAATTTTCCTTGCATAAATTTTTTTACCAAATAGTTTATTTCTTTGTGAGCTTGTAACACTAACAAATCAACATAAAAGGAAAATATTTCATTTTTGGACATGTCATGTGTTCCTTTAACATATATTTTTCCAGCTGCTTTTGTAATTCTAAGGTGACACATTTATTACTTACCTGTATGATTTGAGATGAAATGACCCATTTGTTGAGGCACATATTTTTGGTAAATGAAAAAGAAAAATTTTGGTACAAAACAGTCAATTTTGGGTTCAAAAGTGCTAGATAAAATAACATTTTGGTTTGAAAATTGTGAATATAATCCTAAATTTGATTTAAAAACTGCACTTATTACACAAAATAAACATAACCCTTCTAACAGCACATTTATGTAGTTAACAGAGTATTAAATTTATTCCTGTATAAAGGGTTCCATTTTTGCTTCTCAAATATTTACAGCAAAATTAATCAATATTCTGTGAATTGTATACCTTGCAGGATAATTCAAAATTCAGAAAGTGTCACATTGATAAGCACTAAATTTCGTATTTAAGAGTCTATTTTGCATATTGCGATTATTTCGCATTATTTCATGACAAAAGAGGGTAGAAAAATGAACCTCACACCTTTCTGAAACATTAAAAATTAACATTACAATGTGTTATTTCACATTTCATGTTTTCGTCAAAAACAAAATATCCATGCCTCTGCCCATTTGTATTAATAATAACATCTACTAAACACAACACAAAAATGTAAAAAGAAAGAGGAAATTCCAATAGCCACCTATTTTAGTAGATCCTACTGTAACTGCTGGTAATACTCAGTGTTAATGAAACTGAAGTATAGTTTGTCAACAATAAGTTTTATATTTCTTGCTAGTAATTTCTTTCTTTCATTGTTCAAAAAACCTACTTCCAGTACATTACTGCAAAAATGTTCATTTTTCAGAATAAGAGTAAATTTCCCTGACTTTTCCCGAATTTCCAAGTTCTCTAGATGGGTAGACCCCCTGAGACCACGTATTACAGGTGAGGTGTAGAATCTGAGCTGCTGAACATAATAAAACAAATGTGTAATGTATCCTTCAAAATAACCTCACAAAACATCCGCATTTAATTCTCGTTAACCCTGTATATAGGAAGTAGTTCCAAAAATAATTGACGAATACACTGGAACCAGTCAATTACCTAGAAACGAGAGCCACGCAAGACACCCAAGCCTTCCCACTAACCTTCATAATTGTAGCAACACATATCGCAGAGAGATTGAGGGGGTCGATGGCCTCCAGCTTCATTCCCTTCTTGAACTCCACGCCAGGCGGAAAATTCAGGGGTTTTGACTGAGCAAACAGTTCAGGCGTGGCGTCATCTTTGTCGTAAACATGGAGGCTGCACCTCTCCAAGTACTCCTCAGATGCTACGATATTATGGCCGACTTGAGTGGCCCACCCCACGGGGTGGATGAGAGGAGAATCCTCATGGCACCAAAATCCTGGAGAAGAAATCGTTCTAAGTTAACACTATCATTCCACACCAAGATATACTGTTCTGTTTGTGTATCAACTGGTGTCGATAAGTAGAAAGAGCTGTGAAACATTATTGAAAATCTGATAAATGGTAGCTTGGCACTGTATATGTAGTACGATTAACACTCAGAATTTTATGTACCAAAAACATGCAAAATGTACGCAGAACTAAGTTTCAATCACTGAAATACGTACAAAAATATACTATAAGTGTATACAGGGTGTCTGAGAAGTCCCTGTACCCCTAAATTATATTACATAGTGCATATTCTCACTTGATATATATAGATAGAAATGTGTGATATTACCTCAATATATATATAACATAAAATATCCCAATGTGTCATATTTTGCAATGTAAATGAGCTATAAAATTGTAACGTGTAATTCCATGATGTAATATAATGAGGGAAAATCATTCAACTGTTAAATGTTCACCATCCATTTTAGGCATGAAATTTTAAATGAAGTAGGCTATTAGTTTAAAAAAAAAAGGATGGAAGAGGATTCTTTTTTTACAAAAGACAACTTCAATATTGCTTTCGTTTTTAACTAATTAGACAAAACTGCATTGTTATATCTATGATTATTGATTGATTGATTTAGTTTATTTTACTTCGGGTTTTGTGCCTCTTGGCTAATTTGCGAAGATGGGGGATGAGTGATGAAATTGATGAATGGACATTCACAAACAACCAAGCCCAAGCGGGATTCGAACCTGGGAATCTATGATTATTATTTGTTGAGATTGATGATAACCACAGATGGAAAAATGCTTTTATATTTACATCAAAGTTCACTATATGAGTACTGCGGCCAATCACAAAGAATTTTTAACAGTTTGTAGTTTCATAGTACTTAGTGGGCAATGATAAATTATCCCCACACTGAAACAATGAGCAAGTGGATAACTACTACTTTATTATGGTTGCTTGTATGACAAGGTACAACCCTTAATCTTCACCATGGGAAACAAATGCTAAATAAATAAATACAAGCCCTTTCGGAACATGAAAACAATGGAGTTTGGGGAAAGGAAAAAAAGATTATTACAGCCTGTCAGATGACACATCATAACAATGAAAATCCATTACATATTTTGAAATTAACTAGTGAAATATGACAAAAACACCCAGGGCAAAGGGATATAGTGGGTTTGCATATTTATGTATCTACTTGTTTGGTACAAGTAACAGCTTAAAACTATCATAAAAGGAAATATTATACAAACATTTACTTACCATTGTCTTCAGGAATTGCATTATGATACCTGACGTGAAGCCTTTTGCCTACAATCTTCTGAACAGTGGCCACTTTAACCTGAGATATCCTATTCTTGTCCACAACCTCCAAATTCAGGCCACATCTGCAAAAAAGCCAGATACACAATAGCAGAAATGATGGATATATCAACAGTGATAGAGAGCTTCTGATTACAAAATTAATGATTAATGCCTGAGCAGATAGCAATGTACTGACATCAGGAGGGTAAATATTATGGATACTGTGCAAATTTTGCAATTCACATTCATTTTGCACCGGTATTGATAAAAGATAAAAACTAACTTTTTGGCCGATCCAAGCGATATTTTAAATAGATGGAAGAACTACTTTAATGACCTCTTAAATGTTCATGTAGGAGATAACTCAGAAGTAAATGAAGTACACATAGCAGAACCATTAGTTCCAGAACCTAACTTGACTGAAGTTAAAGATGCTATTAAAAGGCTAAAGAATAACAAAGCACCTGGCATTGATTTAATACCAGCTGAGTTAATTAAATATGGTGGAAATTCATTAATATGTCAAATTCATAAATTAATTTGTTTAATATGGAATAAAGAAGAGATCCCTCAACAGTGGAAAGAATCCATAATTGTTCCTGTGTTTAAAAAAGGTGATAAAATGAACTGCAATAATTACAGTGGAATTTCTCTATTCTCAACAACATATAAAATATTATCTAACATTCTTTAACAAGACTAACCCTATATGCTAATGAAATTATAGGTGATTATCAATGTGGATTTAAACGTAACAGATCAACTACAGATCAAATTTTTCTCATCAGACAGACACTTGAGAAAAAGCGGGAATATAATCAAAGTGTCCATCAGCTATTAATTGATTTCAAAATAGCGTATGATTCAGTCAAAAGAGATAAATTATATAATATATTAGTAGAGTTTGGAATACCTAAGAAGATTGTTACTATGATACAAGTATGCACCAGTGAAACAGAAAGTAAAATTCGTGTAGGTATTAATGTGCCTGACAAATATACAATTCATGATGGGTTAAAACAAGGAGATGCATTATCTCCATTGCTCTTTAATTTTGCCTTAGAATATGCTGTTAGGAAGGTAAAAGAAACTAACGAAGGACTAAAATTAAACGGTGTGACTCAGTTGTTAGGATATGCAGATGATGTAGACTTATTAGGGGATGATATAAATACAATTAAGAATAATGCTAAAATATTTTTCAAAACTGCTAAAGAGATAGGTTTGGAAGTTAACAAAGAGAAAACTAAATATATGCTTACAGGCCGAAACCAAGTGTTAGGTAATAATCAAAATCTAATTATTGATAACAACTCGTTTGAACCAGTTTCCAAATTCAAATACTTAGGAGTAATATTAACAAGTGAAAATTATATTAAAGAGGAAAAAAAATTAGGCTTAATTCAGGAAATGCATGTTACTTCTCTCTTCATAAACTTTTGTCTTCTCGTTTATTATCTAAGAAGCTAAAAGTTAAAATATACAAAACAGTAATTCCAGATATTATTAGAATGATTAAATCAAGAAGACTTAGGCCATGTGGCACGAATGGGAGAGGAAAGAGGAGTTTACAGGATTCTTGTTGGGAAACCTGATGGTAAGACACCTGTACGAAGGCCAAGATGAAGATGGAGGGATAACGTTGAGATGGACCTAAAGGAAATTGGTAGGGATGGAAAAGAGTACGAGTATATAGATCTTGCTCAGGATAGGGACAGATGGAAGGCCATTGTTGCTGCAGCCATGAACCTTCGGATTTGAGAAAGTTAGAGAGTTATAGTGCGCGTCAAATCTCCTGCATATGGCGATAGCCAATAGCAGCGCACTGCAGCGGTGCCATGTCGAAATCTCACACGGAAAAGAGACAGCGTGGTTGAGCGAAACGCCTTGTCACGGAGAGCACGGAACATTAGATAATATAACATATAATAAACTCAATGGGAGAAAAGAACATACCTGATTATGCCAGAGGGACTGCATAATTGTTTCAATATTCTCAAGGTGGAAGTTGTACAGCCTTTGTAAGATATTTTGTCCCGTAAAGAGTACGTTATCTTTTTGGCAGTAGAAAATTCGCCACAATCGTAAATTTCAAAGACGGTTCTACGAACTACGTCTTTTTCAAAGTTATCTAAGTTTGTCGTTCTTTTTTGGTACGTTAATGTGCTTTCTAGGTGATTGAAACATTGGAGCAGGCCCCGATCCACACTGTTTTGCCCCCGATCATATCCGAGAAACGGTAGCTTGATTCACCACACGCTCGAGCTGTTAGAGCCGGGCACTTCTTAAAGTCAATTTTCCTGCTCTCTTCTTCACTCGAACATTTTTTTTTTTTTAATTGTACACCTGAAAAATCACCTGTCGTGCCTGGCTTCGTACAACACTGTATTGTTCTCTCTTCTCTCGCTATCACTACCACTTGGTTTACTCAACGACATGCTGCACACACACACACACACACTAAAAACGTGGGAAAAACGAACAGTGACGGTATCCTCTTCGTCAATTTCTCCTTCTACCATCACTGGGAACGAACCTGCCCTGTTCCCTTCGCTAATCGGAAAGTTTCGGAATGCAACAGGAACGAAGGGAGAACAAAAACGATACAATGCAAATACGTTTATAATAACATTGCTTCTACAGAGGGAACGGTATAAGCTACAATCACGCTTGTTTTTCGTACATACTCGCAAATTCATTATCTTTCCATCTGTTGAACTACTGACACTTGAAATAATATATTTATATCCGAGCGCCAGGTACACGATTTAGTAGCGAGGTGAAACAGGTTCTGAACTAGGCAACGCCGCACGTCTGTGATTCGCTGGTGCTGTTCAGCACTTCAAGGCCATATGCAGGAGATTTGACGCGCACTTTAGTTAGTTAGATGGTTGCTTATTTTTGTATGTACAAGCAAGACCATGCAGACACCATTTGGAGACTTTTTGCTGAAAAAGAGGATGCAATGGAAGATAATACAAAGGATGATGTCATCTTTCATAATGAGAACAGGAAGTACCTAGAGAAAAGATGCAAATTCTCATCGAAAAGTAAAAAACCTCTGAACACCTCATTAAAATTACTTAAGTACTTACAAATGCAATGATGGTAGGACTTACCTGAATCTAGATTTCATGCTATCATGGACCTTACTATAGAAATTGGAAGGTAGTGTTCTTGCTCCTGTTAACCTTTTCACAAGAAATTCTTTCCAATCGCTATATTTATTTTGGATTGCTGGAAAGAGATACGTGCTTAATAAGAATGTGTAAGAAAGCAATTGTAGTGTAGTACATTAGCAACATACAACATTAATAAAACAGGAAAACATGATATTAGGGGAGGATTGATATGGAATTTTAAGCAATATTAAATTAGGAATATTGCATGAACAAACTTTTTTGATGGACTTTTGACACATTCTCGTAACGAATGTAATGAAAGAAATGCCAGTTTGAATCTAAAATAATGTATTCTCAATGTAAACTTACTCTTTGGCGGAATGAGAGGTTTTCCCCGAGTGGCACACCAACCAACAGGATGAACGGTCGATGAGCAGAGATTGACCCAAAAATCTTTGCTGCTGTCTTGACCAAATCCTTCATACCGCAGAAGGGTTTTATATCCTGAAAAAGAACATAATCTGTGATAAAGAGCATGTTCTGGTCAGAATAGAACATGAAACATGAAAAAAAAAAAAATGCTCAAATGATTCCTCACTTCAAATCTATTTTCCCTTTATAAAAGCATATGCACACTTTTTAATTCAATTTTTTTTAAGAAATGCATTACTAATAATTTATGGTTTTTCATGCAACTATGTGGTTAGTACTTTGTGCATATTGCCTGCATCTATGAACATTGTTTTGGACTGCTAGTGTTACTAACCAAGATTAAATCCAACTGGAATGCAATTTTGCCATGAACAAGTGCTGTACATGATCTCTGTTGGTGGAGGTCGCAAACATTGAACTATGACCCTGTAATGAATTGTCGTCCTTTCTTCTTGTTCACCCTTCTGTGTTTAAACCCTTAAGTTATGATATTGTTAGGAAACACATTTTTAAAGGGAGTGAATTTTTAAGTTCTGAAATTGCCATTCTGGGTAAAAAAATGTACTCTCAATTGAGCAAGTACAGTGGATTCTTTTTAATTTGAACGTGAATAATTCGAATTATTTGATAATTCAAAAGAAGTTTATTCCCCATGAAATTCCTATTGAAACCAATGTTAAAAATTCACATGTAATTCAAATTTTTGAACCTTTTATTTGATAATTCAAAGGCACCTATCCTGAGACAGCAATAGGGAGGAGAAAGTTTCTGCTTGCAGCTTCCGCTCTATCCTCAATAATGTGGGATTGCCACCCTTTTTGTGTGCAGGTGTTTGTCCTTGAACCCCTACTAGCCAATGATTTCTGAAAGTGTTCTTATCTGCCCCTAGTTGTGACTGGTCAAAGTACTTTGTTCGCAGTATCGAAGTGTGATGCATACACTAGCTTAACATTAGAGGAAAAAGTAGAAGTTCAAACAGAAGTGGAAAGAGGTGTGAGGAAGAAAAGTGACATCACTAAAGAGTACGGGATACTGCTGAACAAATTATCAACCTACATTAAAAATAATGTTGTTAGACATGTATGTGATTTTGCATGTTGATACAGTTAAACGTGTGTTCCACATTACTATTGCGAGAGGAATTGTTTTTGGTTTGGTTTGAGTTGCTGTTTTAAGTCCACTTATACACAGTAAGGCTAATCGGGACTGGACCTACAGTTTAAAGTGGGATCCGAACCACTTGTGCCTCCACCAGGTATCGAACCCGGGACCCCTTGATTACAAGGCAATGACGCTACCACTGCGCCATGGGGGAGGCCCAGGAATTGTTTTTGGCTTGCGCTAGTACCATGTACAAAATACCAGGGTGGCCACTCTAGGTCCATGATAAAATTCAAAGAATAATTCCCAGTTTTCAAGGCAAACTTTCCAAAAATTCAAGGCCACAAACACATATATTTGAAATATATAATTTAAGATGCACAATTTACATTTGCCATTTCACATACTCAGATTCGAAATACATCTACAAACACAGATCACAAATGTTACGGGATAAAATAATTACAAAAAAAATAGTTAATTGTATAAGAATTTCAAACTCACATTTACCTAATCAACTTCAAGATATCTTAGTTTGCATTAATTTTCAGTCGGTTAGGTATCGTAGATTGCTCTGCAAAGAACACTAACAAAGTCAAGGAATTGAGAGAGTTCGGTTTCATTTTCAACACAGCTTTCTTTTCTTTTTCTTCCTCGATAAAAATAATGGCTATACTGTAAACAACTTGCTTCATAAATATGTATAAATTTAATGGGACTCTGAATAATAATAAAAGTTACAATTTTTCACTTCTATTATTCACGCATAATTGATGCATAATTTCCAGAGTCAATAATTCAACAATAATTCCTGGAATTTCCGGTGGGTAGCTACCCTGAATATGGCAATTTTTGTGGTAAGGTTCAATGCATGTTTATTACTTTTTCTACATACTTTTTCTTGTATACTGTAGTACAGTACTTTTATTAATTTTTCTTCTTGCATGTTTTTGTTAATTTGAATTTTGGATAATTCCATTTTTTTTGTGTTCCCTTGGAGTTGGAATTAAAAAGAGTTCACTGTAATTCATTTTTAGAACAGGGTGGCTACTGTAGGACCATGATAAAATTCAAGTATAATTCCCAGTTTTCAAGGCTGACTTTCCAATGATTATTATTGATTCGTTTTATTTTACTTTGCTTTTTGTGCCATGTTCGGCTACTTTTCGAAGATAGGGATGAGTGATATAATGGAATTGATGAATGGACAGCCACAAACAGCAGCAGCAGGAGTAGTAGTAGTAGTAGTAGAAGAAGTAGTAGACATTATTATCCTCGTAAATTATGCAAAAAGGGGGGTAGAAGTTGTTGCTAAAGCATTTGTGTTCGAACAACGATTTCAATTATTTTTTTCAACACATGACACAGTAGTTTGGATCCCACTTTAAACTGTAGGTCCAGTCCCGATTAGCTTTTCTGTCCATAAAGTGGACTTTAAACCACAAATCAAATCAATTTTACAACTTCTTTTCATTTAGATAGTTCGGCACCCAGATACGACTCCCGCCGCCCCCTAGCTATTGTTATAAACTTAATAAGACTAACAAAAGCAGGAATTGCGAGCGAAGCGATCCAGAAAATTTTACGAAAATAATTTTTATTTGCATAAGATGTGAATAGGATTTGGATTTAAAAAGTTGTAATTTTTCACGTCTACGGAGAAAAATTCAAGTAGGATTCACACATAATTCCTGGAGCCAATAATTCACGCATAATTCCCAGAATTCAAGGAATTCCCGGTGAGTAGCCACCCTGTAGAATTGCCTGCATGGAATGAACGGAAAATCAAGTATTTAAAAATATTAAAGCTGACCTGATGCCTCCTTGACCCAATACAAATTCCAATGCTGATACTCCTAAACTAAAACAGTGAAAAGTACTTAAAAAAATATTAAAATTATAAATATGGTTGGCTTTAAAATTGTCACAACTCACACAAGATGTCCTGCACCATGGCCGTGAGGTCTAGGGCATCATGCTTTGGGTTCCGACTAAGGGACGCATGCATATTTGAGTCTTCTGGGGAAAGTGTAACTAACAACATTTCTCTTGAGATTTCAGCCGGTGTATGGGACCAGTGGTCACGCACCATTGTGAGAAAACTGGGGAGTTACGAATGAGTAGCATAACCCAGTCACGGAAACCTACAACAAGGACTGGGGTACATCCTACTGACCATACGTCATCCCATAACTGTTTGGATGATCTCCTACCTCGGCAAGTGGGAGTGAAGTCGGCAATCAGCAGGTAGACCTTGGTCATGGGTTATTTATGTAAGATGCTGTTGCCAAAATAATGAACATTGCCTATTCTTAATAATTTACACTTCGGACAACTTTGGAAAGGAGTCATACCTGCAATTTTCAACACCGTTGCAACCCAAAATGAGTCGGGGAAGGCTTCGGAGAAATTCTCACAGTCTGTATTCTCTACTTCCACTTTCATGCCTACTATTATGTTTTCCCAGCAGTCTGAAAGCGGAGCCTGGAAGAAAAAAAGATATTTTGTGTACATCTAATGAGAATGAAGACAAAATTCAAGTACAGTTTCAAATTTTAAAAATAAATTTCCACATTTCAATAATACAATTTATATAAAAAAAGGTTGGTTGTCCAATTGCTTCAATCAATATTATCTTTTCTTCTCTCAGGGCTCAAAAGGTTATGATTTTAAATAAATTTTATCCATGATTTTTCCAGCACTTAGGAAGAATAGAGTTAAAAAAGAAAGGTTTTTACATATTCTGACAGTTGTCTTCATTATTTTTACGTTACACTTTGTATTGTACACATACACACATACAAAATCCCTGAATACTCTTATAACCAACATAGTACAAATACTAAATTCATGAAGTTCTAATTATTTTAAGTTTGTGAATTTAAATCTAATTAGTAAGTTAATTGCAAAAAGCTTTACACACAGTAGGCTAAAAAGGTCTCTGAAAAAAATAAAGAGTTTACAAGTTAATTGGGCAGCAGATCACCATATTTACTTGATTACCTAACAGCTTAAAAAATGCTACATATATTTATTTTGGAACAAAGGAATAAAATTGGGAAAAAAGGTTTTTCTATACAAACACCTATTTTGTCTTTTATTTACTAGTGTCATATGGCACTTCAAATTAAACTTAAGACTGATCTGTATTGTTGATTAGCAAAAGAAGAAAAAAATGCTTCTTACGTAAAGTTATCACAAATTCATGTACAACTTTATCCTATGTTAAGACCGGAGGGAACTGAGCAGGGACCATGTTTCTTTGTCTGTTTCAAGACAAACAGGAATCTGAATTGCCACAATATAAGAAAGAAAGAAGGGGGGGGGGGAGGGAGGGAGGGAGCGAGAGAGAGAGCGAGAGCGAGAGAGAGAGTGAGTGAGTGAGTGAGTGAGTGAGTGAGTGAGTGAGTGAGTGAGTGAGTGAGAGTGAGAGTGAGAGTGAGAGTGAGAGTGAGAGTGTGTGCGCGTGCGCTTTTTTTTAAATCAAGAAACGAAACAAAGAATAAAAAATGCTTACGTGATTAAAGCATGATACTGGCGTTGCGATGAAGCCAGGTTCAGAGAGCTGAGCTATCCATTCGTATGTATTTGCCAGTTCTGCTCTGTTCCTCTTGACGACCACTGGGGGCTCATCCAACGGAAGTGGATGAAGAAGGGACTCTGAGGAATTGGAATGTAGCTCCTCTTCGCACATAGTCTCCTTGGTTTCCTTCGTGGCCTGGTAAAAATGCTGGAGGTGAAAAGAAGAAACAATAAACACTACCAGGAAAATACAAAGCAGTTGACAAATTATTACTAAGATATAAGCCAAAACCAAACAGTATTTTGCAAATGGTGGTAGTGAGTCTCTGAAATCAATGAGCAATTTTTTTTTCTGTAAAGTAACAGGATTATTGTCTATTCATGAGAGATGTGAACTACAATTAGGGTTGGGTCAATGATACAGGGTTGCTACAAATGATTTGTCAGATTTCAAAACACTATTTTCCAAAGTACAGGGTTTTCCTAAAGTCCATCCCACATTTAAATTCACTATAACTTTGTAACGAACAGAGATATTTCAGTGAAATAAAGTTTTTACTGCACAGCAGTCTTTAAAGTTTTACCTGGCAAAATTGCACGTTGAGAGGATCATATGACTGCGAGCGATCAGGTGATTCCAAGATGGCGTCGATTCAGAAAAGTCAGTGCATTTTGTGGTATGCAGAGCTGAAATCGTGCGTTCTGGTGTGCGAATTCCAAACCTACAAGAGGGATAGCCCAAACTTGAATGTGTGTGCACGCTGTCGACAGATCACCTAATCGAGCCTTTCTTCTCAGAGGAATATATCATGACGGGCGCTACCGACCTCAATATGCTGCAGACATTCTTACTTCCCCAGCTGGTTGCACTTGGTATCAAGGATGACGTGCACTTCCAGCAAGACAGGACCTTTCCCCATTTTGTTCTTGCAGTCAGAAACTTCTTGGATCAAGAATACAGAGGCAGATGGATTGGCTGCAGAGTACCCACTAGGAATGGCCAAAAAAATCCGGAATCCAGATTTGGAAAATATACTATCCGGATTTCGGAGGCAATCTGGATTTCGGAGCGAGAAGATTTACAGAGGCAAGACAGGTTCTGGAAGGATAACGGATTACAGAGGGAAAGTGGATTTTGGAGGGAAAATGGATTTCGATCCATATTTTTAATAATTGTCTCATGAATTTAACAATAAACTCTAATCTATCAACCCAATGTCAGACTGTCTTCCACGTAGTATGCCCTAGACTGCATTTAGCAGACTAACGAGACTATGGCGTCTGGACTCACAACCAGTACAATCCTACGTGGAGCTTTTTTATGGTTCTGTGATCTGACCATGTGTGTTTGTGATTGTCCCTTCGTCTGCTTCATCTCATCACATTTCATCCTCACCTTCATGATTAGCCAAAAGTGGAAGAAAAGCGAAGTTAAATACAACAAATAAATCAAATTAATTAATGTAATATATCGTTCAACTAATAAAGTATGGGCTATGATAAATTTCTTCTTCATTTAAAGGGATAAGACAAAATATCCTCTGTACAGTCACGGACACTTCTGGGTTATAACAATTCAATTAACTTTCAATGGAATCGTTACAACCCACAAGTGTCCATGACTGTACAAAGCGAAGTACATACTGAGCAATTGAAGGGCATCAGAGAAAGGACACATAAATTAGAGAAGTAGGAAGGCCATATCAAGATTCACACAGGAAAGATAGATAGATTGAGTTGGTGTTTTTGCACAGTAAGGCTAATCGGGACTGGACCTACAGTTTAAAGTGGGATCCGACAGGAAAGATATGAAAGGTTAGCGAAGAGGCTTTACAACAGGTGGCGACATCGGTTACTTTCGCTACTTTTTTCTAGACTGGAGGGGATAGAGAGAATTTTAATAGAAGATTTTGTGAATGGATTACCCATGCATGCAGATGTGTCTTTTAAAGCACAGAGAAAGGGGGAGGGAGTAATACAAGCAGAGAAGGGAAAAATAAAATGTACAACAGCAATGAGAAAAGATGAAATAAATACAAAGGAATTTGGGAGAGGGCGAGGGAACATCTGTGTGTGAAACTCAAACTTTATATCTGCCAACCCTAATTTATTAGTATTTGGCTCCTGCCCAGCCGGTCAAAATTTTCTGGCACTGCGCATGAAAGAAGCAGACTCTGCATAGTAATATAGTAATTTCCTTTCTTTTATGAAATGATTGCACTACTTTGTTTTCATTTTTGACCATAAAATAATTGGTACAGGTTAACAAAAAGTTGGTACATGAGATCAGTTCCGCAACAATCAGATGTAATCAGAATATTTTTTTGTACGAATGATACGAGAGCAGCAGCGGTGGCAATATTAATCATGTAGGTGTGCTCAGGGGGCACGGAATGAAATTTTGGGGGTGTAATGTTGAAAATAAAGAAAACATGCATTATTTAGCCATTACATCAAATACCAATGAACATTTAATAGGTTTTATGAAAATATGCCAATGAAACTGAAGACTAGTAGTGTCTTGTTTCAGTTTTGTTTGTTTTGGCCACTACAAGCACATGTTTTGTAATTTTAAATGAACAAAGCTTGTTTATGCAGGCCAATGACCAATTTACTGTCTTAAGAAATAAAAATAAATATTTAACAAAAAAAATAATAATAATGGTGGAAGAAAGACAACAGTCCCTAATAATTGTAGAGACCCCCCCCCCAACAGCAAATGCGGGTTCTCTTTCAGATTGGGGTCAATGTCTGTTGTCTACAAAGACAGTGGTGTTACTCCAATGTAACGACAAAGTTTTAGTAAGTCATACATAACGCAACATGGCAGATGCAAATGAAAATTAAGGGGTGTTGAAAAACCCCTTTGCACCTTCTTCCCTATGTCACCCATGCATGAGAGCAAGAAAAGTTTGGTCGAAAGCAGAAAGAAATATATATGACATTTTGTGTTTTATATGATTTCATTGTTTAAGCTCCGAAGCATGTATTCTCAGGAAGCAGATGCAAATGATTATATACTTTCGGCGTCAGAAAGTGCTTGCGCATTAAACTGAAGCGCGAACTTGTCCAATCTATCAAAATATTGCTCTTGTGCAACTGCTACGACAGATAAGGAGCCATCCAGCAATGTGGTCATGTTTGGCCGAAACCAAGAACTGTTGTACAATACTACTGCAACAACACTGATCACATTGCTTTTCAGTTAGCCAACTATTCCTCTTTCTCAGTTTGGGATTAGCTGCAAACATATTCAGTAGACTTGGTTATGTGTTATTTAAACATTTAAAATAAGTTTGAGCCAGGATGGATTGAATTCGAAATCTGGATTCCCTCCGAAATCTGGATTCCAGATTTTAAAAAAAAATCCGGATTTGGCCATCCCTAGTACCCACATCATGGCCTGCAAGGTCACCATACCTGTTTCTATGTGACTTTTGGCTATGGGGATATGTTAAGAGAAAGTGTACGCGGAAGAGCCAAGATACCTGGATGAGCTCAGAGCAAAAATATCTGCAGTCATCACAGGACATTTCGGATGAGCAGCACCAGAAAGCCATTCTGGGTTTCAGGATGAGATTGCAGGAATGGTGCCCTTTTAGAGGTGGGGCGATGAGGACAACAGGTATGCAGTGTTGCCAGCTAAAATTTTAAAGACTGCTGTGAAGTACAAACTTTATTTCACTGAAATATCTCTTAGTTACAAAGTTATAGCAAATTTAAATGTGGGAAGGACTTTAGGAAAACCCTGTATTGCACATATAATAATGATTGATGTATGAAAAGAACAGGAAACTCACCAAGTTTTTACGTGACACACATCAGGTAGCAGCATGAGTGCAGTGCTGTTACAAATTGGCGACAATGCAGGAAAAAAGAGTTTTTGTGCTTTAGAATATGTGCGGTGTTCATCTGTTACTGCAGTGCATAGTGCATTCAGAAGAGAATACCAAAGAGAACCACCACCAGAGCATTCGGACATGCTATTGGCAGTTTAAGGAAACTGGTTGTGTGTGTGTAAATGGAAGAGAACAGGACGAAACAGGTATGGTCCGAATTTGGCTACAGCTTGCAACGTGTGTCATGTGACATACGGTGCACATCTAGAACATTTGTAGTGTCTTATAGCGAATAAAAACTACGTGAAAAAAATTAAATGTGAACTCATTAGAATGAATTAACAACAATATGACAAAACTTTCAACTAAATTACATATTATTTATAAAAATATCAGTTCGGTAAAATTTTATCTGTAATTTTACTGATACACCAGTATTCCAATATCAACAGATACTGATAGAGAAAGGATTAATCTGTCCCATCCTATTTAAAGGTAAAAACTATTGCAGACACCAACTTAAGGGGAAGAGTGACAATTTCGCACCAGTTGT
The DNA here is from genome assembly GCF_977018435.1 of Lepisma saccharinum. Lineage (NCBI taxonomy): Eukaryota > Metazoa > Arthropoda > Insecta > Zygentoma > Lepismatidae > Lepisma > Lepisma saccharinum. The sequence goes on from NC_139235.1 coordinate 22,383,892, forward strand.
GCATTTATTTCAATATCGTCCGAATGGGCAATGCTACTGAGGGAAAACGCCAGTGTTGAATAGAGTAAGAATTTCTCCACATGTTTCAAATGAAAGCGTTTTTTCAAGTTGATTATTAAGCTAGATACGATGTTTGAAAAACATGATGAATAAGAATTCCATGTATTTCTTACTGGAAATCAACTTCAAGTTATGGCTAATCAAATGGAAATTTCGACTTTTCTGCTTGTCAATTATTACTTCAGTCTGTCCTTTTTCCGTTGATATCTTTTTCTATACCATCGGAAGTTTGATATTACAAGGTGTAGTTGCTGCATGAAATTAAGGCACATGACAAGCCGAAAAGACAGTAATTTGCCATTGATATTCTGCACGAGATTGATGTTACCCCTCTAGACTTCTTTCTTTGGGGTACATCAAATACCGTGCTGTGCATCAATTTCCTTGCGGGGCAGAGAGATCGGGAGAAGTGTGGCGGGCAGCGCTAGCGGAGATGCCGACATTTTCGACCAGTAACGTCCCGCTTAAGTTTACCCTCGAAAGAGTTTTGCTTCGCTCAGAATCGTTTGGAGGTTTCAAATGTGCAACGCTGTATCAAGATTACGATGCAGACTAAACCTTAAAAGTCAATGGTTCTTGTGAGCATTGTTTGCAATCTGAAAGCTCCGAGCTTGAGTTGTTCTTTCCTTCGCAACTACAGGTGCCCTGGACAGAGCTGTGAATGGAGTGAGGAACAGACCTTGAAGCAAGACAATTCCTTGGTGTTTCACCTCCAGGTAGAGACACGGTTAGACGTGTTGTCATTAAATTATGAGAAACTGGATTGTTAAATTTTAGAACCCCTAAGTAAAAACGACGGATTCTAACCGAAGAAAAACTAGACAAAATTGGGACACCGTTAGAATGCTCTCCAAACAAACATCTGCGAAGTGTTACACAGGAGATGGGTGTGTCAAAATCATCAGCACATACAGTATCGACGAACTAAAAGACAATATAAGGGTAGAACTGATGCCAGGAATGTGTGAATGTAGGTGGACATCACTTTGAACAACTCTTATAACACAGGTTAGTGCTAGTTTTGCCATCAATATCTGCATGCTAAAGATATGTCCATAAAAATAAGCGGGATGTTACTGGTCGAAAATGTCAGCATCTCTGCTAGCACCGCCCGCCACACTTCTGATCTCTCGACCTCGCAAGGAATGGACGCACAGTATATGGTGTATTCTGGCTAAAAGATTGATGATCTACAAGAATTGCAGAACCACATTCAGAATGCTCCTGCTTCTTTAACCCATCAGATGCTACATAACACGTGGATGGAGATTGATACAGGCTGGACATTCTCAATGTAACAAATGGAGCTCATGTAGAGCTATACTGAGCTGTAAGTGCTTCCAATGAAACTTGGGTGAGTTTGTCTTCAAAATGTGTTTTTGTTTGTAGCTACTCCTTATCATATTAAAATAACACACTTCACTTATAAACGGTGTCGGTCCTACTTCGGACATCCAATATTATGCAAATATTAAAACTATAGTAGTTTTCATGTTCAGAAGATACAATGGACTCTTATAGGCAATGCTTTTCTTATGGGAAATATGAACGCGCTGTTGTGAAATTTCTGGATTTACAAATTTAGCTTAAGTAAAATCGGTACCTGCAGTTTTGCAGGAAATTTTGTAGAGAATGCAATGGTGAACACAAAAAACTGGTAACTTGCTTACATAATTTTAGATAAATTAAAAAAGCAAATTTTCTGTGAAAACACAATTTTTACATTGTTTTCATTCCTAACGTTGAAACATGCCGTAAAATTGAAGCATTCATTATTAAAAAAATTGACACTGTTTTTTAATTGTTATAGGTAGGGGCATGCATATTTCGTTTTTGACGAAAAAACGAAATTTGAAAAAACACATTGTACTGTTAATTTTTCATGTTTTTGAAAGGTGTGAGATGCATTTTGTGACCATGTTTTGTCACGAAATAATGCGAAATGAACTGCAAAAAGCGAAATTAACTCTTAAACACGAAATTTAGTGTTTATTCACCGACGCGGCACCTTCTGAGGTCTGAATTATCCTGAGAGTTTTGCAATTTCCGGAAAATTGATTAATTCTGCTGTTAATATTGGAGAAGCAAAAATGGACTCCTTTTCACAGAAATAAACTTAATACTCGGATAACTACATAAATGAGCTATTAGAAGTGAAATGTTAATTCTGTGGAATAAGTGTAGTTTTTAAATCAAATTTAGGATTATATTCACAATTTTGAAACCAATATGTCTTTTTATATACCACTTTTGATCCAATTTTTCACCGCTATAACACCGATATTTTATTTTATTTACCGCTTTTGAACCCGAAATTGACTCAGTTTTTATACCGAAATTTTGCTTTTTTATTTACCAAAAATATGTGCCTCTAGTTATAGGTGACGGTGGTACTCAGAATTTATCAATACTTTAAAGCATATTTGCATTAAAAAATATTCAAATAAAGTATGTGGAGATTTTTTATATTCATGCAGTAGAAAATGTCGTCGCTGGCCAATTTTTGTTCTGTAATTCCAAGTAAAAACTTCCAGCGACAAAGTTGTGGAGAAAATAATGAAATTATTTTTTATAACCACTCAAAGGTTCCCAGAAATATTACTTCCATGCATTTGGAGTTTCTTTTTAACCCGAACCGCGCGCGAAGTAAGGAGACGTTGTCTGGCCATCTTGAGCTGGCTCACCGCAGCATTCCGGCTAATCACCACCAAGTTTTCGAGTTGTTATTTTATTTCCATTCAGTAAAAATATTAACTTCATGCAGTTTGTTATAATAGAATTGAAATTACTTAAATTTAATAATTGACAATAATTGCAATGCTGCTGTTGTGAGCAACATTAGTGCTGTCACAAATACACGTTTTTGTTTACGTTACTGTCCACAAAATACTGAAATGAAGATCACCTTTCAGTTTCCAAGGTGCACATAAATTCATAGACACCATATTAACCTTTGAAAGGCTTTCCAACACGTGACAAAATATGGGGCTTCAAGATAGAAATATGAAATGCCTTGCTTGAGTCATTCACGTCTTATCAGTTCACGTGAGCCATAACTCATTTGTTTGTTTGGGTTGCAACTTGAATCTAACCCATGTGCCAGGTTCCCCTTACTTGAGTGAGAGATCTGCTTTGGTCTGTTTAGACTCTTTTCCTCTCTCGAAAAAGTGTTTTCAGTTGTGTGAGCTCTAAGTGATTTTTACTTTTTTAAGTGATTTCTGAAGTGTCATATTCGTGCATTACAGTCGCGTGTGTAGTGATCGCAATGGATCATAGTAAAAAGGGTAACTGTAACGTTCACAGTATAATATTAATATTTACATATAATTATCATTATATATACAAAATACGTAACACCTCCATTGTGAAGGAAGGTCATCATTTCCCGGGAACATGAGCTAGCGCTGTATTGGCAACACTGTGCGGTTTCTCCATAAGCGCCGTTGTGTCTTCTGAACGTGAAAACTACTATAGCTTTTAACCCCAAATTTTAGTAAATTATGTACAGAACTTAGACCAGTTTATGCACGCTACTGATCATCACACCCTTCTGATGGACCATACTTTCGCCCTGATTTTACATGAAGAGGGTGAGGGAAACAAAGATAAAGTGAGCAGGTGGATATTTAAAAAAAACAACAGCCTGCCACCTCTAAAAACAGCGTTGGTGGGAGAAAACTGCTTGTTTCTTTGTGTTTCTGTCCCACGCTTGGCAGAGGCAGTGTTGCTACACGAAGGGACATTTCCCTTGGTAAAGGGAAATCTACGTCCAATTGTTGGTGAAAAGGGAAATTTTTATTTTATGGACAATATCAAAATTGCCGGAAAATTTGAAGTTGTTGGACTCCTGTACTTGTTTTACTTCAATTAAATCTAAATCATCTAACTGGGGGAAAGTATATACAAGAATTGTTGCGGTAAACCAGGTAAAATTTTCAATATGTCACTGTAACCCAGGGGCGATTCCTCCATGTAGGAAGTGAGGAATTTGCTACAGTTTATTTATACTTATTTCCAGTTCTCTACTTTTTAGGAGTTTCATAATAATGTGCATTATAAAATTATTAACGCATTACGTACAATTGACCAGGTTAGCTACTGTCAAGAGTAGACTGCTGTCGCTCGCTCAAGCCGCAGCCCAAAGACGATGGACACACATGCTTTGCTGCCCCGACTGACGAACCTCGCTGGGAGCACTACAAACAGATGGGTGAGGAGTGGAAGGTGCATTTTTTAAAGACCCAGCGAGGATGCACCAAGAGATCCTCAATCAGTGATTCTAACCCCAGCAGAATGGTACTAAACCTAGCACAGTTTGATCTTTGTGGCACATGTCATTCTGCTTTTTGCATAACGGTAAAATCTAGCATAATCTGCAAAGTGAGTATCTGGGAGTGGAAATCTAATTCAAAGGATATGTTTTCAGGAAATATAAATCAAAATTATGTCCAAATCTTATTCCTACTTCACCAGCGGACATGTTTCAATTCAAATAAAAGAGAGTGTACCTACACAGCGACAAGTTTTTTACAACCATGGTATGATACCATTCTCTATCTTTTCTTTATCATGTCCGAATTTGTTCGTGAGGAAATTGTATGGCACGAAATTGGTAGAAGGTTGGGGGTAAACACACAATTTCCTCAAAACCGTTTCAAGTTCTAGGCTGAGCCCATTTCGTTTGTTGAACCATTGTACACAATTTTGTGGGAAAATTAACAATATTACAATAGTGAATAATAAGTTACACATAATTGAACTTAAAACTACAGATATCCGAAAAAATAATTAATAATGAATCCTAGCACAATTTAGAAGCATTTATAATACAATTTTAGAGTTCAAGGAGCACTTTTTATTACCCTCAATTCACACAACGACAAGGAGGGGGACAAAATCTAAATTCTTGCAAAATCTAAAATATCGTCAATGCTATTTTCATAGGTTTTTAATGGTTCACATTAAAATATTTCATAGTTCAAGAGGGGCAAGGACCCCTTGTCCTACCTTGTGCATGGGTCTGCAGCTATATGTGTGGCATTAATTGAACACATTTTTTTAAACCTTCCTCGGTTTACCATAACTTCTTCCTACACCACAAAAAAGCCACGAGTCGCCACTGCTGTAACCTACACAGACGTTTCAAGTGCTACACTTGATTCCTATGTAACAGAATCAAGTTTATCCAGGACTGTTTAAAATACATGAACAAAAATATTTTTATGCATAATGTTTTTCATCAAGATGTCAATACATGAAAAGAGTGCAATTTATATTCATTGTCAGTTATAGACAACTACAAACACTTGATTTTGTCAGACTTCTCCAAGATTTCCAGGATTTCAGTCTGCAGAGCTGAGTAACATCTCACAATATTTTCTTAGCACTATGCATAACTAGTACAGGCTGTTTCAAAACAATATACTTACATTATTTATCGGTTCTAGCTTTGGCAAAGAGTGGTGAACTGGTTCTAAATCACTGTAGCCCCTGGCACAGGCAAGGCTGCAGAATTTCCTCTCCCTTGTGTAGAAAGCATGCTTCACCCCTATTGCTCCACACTTCTCGCAGACAGCTGGAAATATATGGATCAACGCTTACAATCTCTACAAAACATTGTATACCACTTAATGCTGAACTTACGTAGCTCAATTTCCACTAATACAGTGTGTTCATCATGAGACTCCAACATTTTGAAAGTTTGTTTCGTTTTCATTTCAGGCCATGCTGTTGTGATTCTAATAAGAGCAGAAGCAGGAACGTAAAAAATTTACGTGATAATGTTGTAGTTCACGCTAGAACGACAGTGGTGCTAAAACAACAAATTGTTTCTAAAATAGAGTTTTCCAAATGAGTGTGCACAAGTTTGTGTGGTGGTATGCAGAAAAAAAATCCATTACTCAAGTGCAACAAAACTTTTGCTGTGTGTTTTAAGAGAGATGCCATACACTATGTCACAGTAGACATGCTGATCAACACATGGTGTAAAATTGACTGCAGGTTAGATATTCTTCATGTCACCAAAGGCACCCATGTGCAAATGAACTGAACTGCATTTTGTGTTACATTATCATTTTCAAGTATAGTAATGATGGTATACAAATATTCCTTTCCACTATATTTGTTTAAAATGTTGGTCTCATGGTGGACACCCTGTATAACTGAAGAATCAAAGATGGGAGGTGGGGGTGTGGTTTCCTTCATGACGTGTGGACAGCCAAATGGGGATGGATTTATGTGGCCTGGTGTCAGATTAAAACCAGAATTTTACATGGACATTTACAGAATATTAAGTTTTAAAATAAACTAGGAACATGTTAGGAGTGTATGAGACCAGAAATGGTGGTATCGGGAACTTGATTTAATGAGATGTTTTCCAATATTCAGGACAATTAACACTTACGAAATTTGGAATGGTTGTGTCTCACAATAACATAAGTCCTGAAGTTCATTCAGAAAAACAGAAAAACAACCATATTCGTAAGAAATAGTTTTTAGAATTAAATATATTTAAAATTATGAGAAATCCTAAGTACTTAAGATATGAAGGAATTGTAGACAATATGGTGGAGAAATAGTGTACACTTGTTATACATGACTGACGGATCATGTAAACATGTCTAGGAAATACATCCTCCAGTTTTTTTACTATGTCTACAGAGTTTATTTTGGCAGATTAAAAACATAGAATTCATCTGCATTAGTAAATACACAGTATTTCTTTTTCAAAGCAAAACCCATTGAAATCCCATGGTAACATACATTGAAGAGGTTAATGAACCACGTAGGCTCTTCATGGAACACTTGTAACTCTATACTGAATCAACAGAATATCACTCATCAGTAAATTTTACATGGGGGTGTGCTATTATTACAATTAACTTTAAAGTGATGACAATTTGTATTCTATTTTCACCATATAGACCTGGCAGTATCACCCAACTCAATAATCCACCAATGCTCACATGACTGATTGATTGAGTTGGTGTTTTAAGTCCACTTTATGCGCAGTAAGGCTAATTGGGACTAGACCTACAGTTTAAAGTGGGATCTGAACCACTATGTGCCTCCACCGGGTATCAAGGGATCCCTTGATTACAAAGTGTTGATGCTCCCACTGCACCATCGGGGAGGCCCTACCAATGCTCACATGAAATTGAAAATAAAGGATTCCCGGATAACAATATTATGTCATCTTCACGTCAGCCACAGAGCTATAAAAAGTAACTGGAGAGATAAGAGGGAGTTGAGTGAAATAAAACATTATCACCTGCAAAATGTATATTCATGGCAAAAGTTGGTCTAGGGGGCGGGTACTCCAGTTCACAGCTTAATTTTGAATACTTGCATTCATATTGACATGTAAATAACATTAGGCATCTTGACGCAATTTACGTTAAGAGGTAAAAGAACTACGTAAAATAGCCAAAGCACATGCAAAGTCCGTTACTTAAAGCTGAAGCCCTTTGTTAGAGCTTACCTCCCTACAACAAAGAGCTCCATAAGGCACCCATCTGATATGTAACATGATCCTTACTTTGTAAGCTCACCGCTCTGAACGGTGTTAGTTATCATAAAGCATATACTGTGGAAACAAATTTATTAACAGGGCTAGATTTGGAGCTAAAGCTCATTGGAGCATTTCCAAATTTTAGAAGCCAAATGAGTGCACGAAAAAAACAGATCTGGCTCCAAAAGAGCTAAATTGGCAACAGTTCTCAGCAGCCAGCCACGGAAGGGAGAACCTCGTGTCTGAAATATGAAACCTTTCATACATACCCTTAAGAAGTCAGTTCCTAATAAACAAGTACCTTGTATACCTGGTAAGGTTGGTGATGAAAGGGGGGGGGGCAACATTGATGGACAAGGTGGCTGAAGTGTGGTGTTGATCACATCACCTCGACAAACGGCTGAGATTGTGAATATGTGGGGTCCTACCTCTACATCCAATACATGCCTTTACGACATGTTGCAGAGGGAACCAACACTTTACTTTTTTGCCAGCACTGTGTGATACCTACTTTAATATTTTTAAAGTATAACTCTGGGATATTGATATGGTGTATTTCAAATTGAACACCCTATATATTAACACTTATAGCTTCAAAGAAGCATCAGCTCAGCTCTAATACCACTACATTAAAAAAAGAGAGATGGACTTAATCTATTTTTAGTACAGTGAAACAGGTATGACAATTACGCATGCAGTGATCAAAGCAGTACTAGAAATTACAATTACAACCATGCTAAGCCGAGACCTCACACAATTCAAGACAATACACAATTGTACAGACAAGAGAATATAGCATTATTAACCTCGGAAAGGCCACATGAATTTTGTTTACTGAAAGATCCCAACACATTCTTCACGACTGAGAAGTAAATTACAAATCAAAAAGAAATAAACATGTAACATTTTTTTCCATCTTACGATACTGTAATGTAACTTTGCGAGCTGCCAAAATATAGTCAGCAAGACACGTGACTGGCATGCAAGAGACACAGGTCCAACTCAGTTGGGAATTTTCCCCTCAACACTTGGGACTAAAGGTGGCTTGAGCATGATGCTCATCACATCACCTGCAGTTTGAGCTAGATAGAGAATGTGTGAGGGCCCACCTCTACACATCGTATGTGCTTTAAAGGCATGGTACAGGGAATAGATTTATTTCCTACATATTGTTTTAGTTGGTTTCAAAGGGGTTGTTATGATGAGAAACTTCGTTACTTCATGTTGCTGTTCCACCCAACATCTTATTTCCAACAAGTTAAGACAACGAACTTTTAAATTTGTATGCAACTCAGAGTAACACCAAGTATTTTTATGCAAATAGTTTTATTGATGTCACCCCAAAACTTTACTTGAATATTGTATGTACCCAAAACTGACACTTTACTTAAATACAGCAAATACTATAAACATTTTCCTTCTCTCCCTTACTGTCAACAACGCTTCTCACTTTTCTTCTTCTTTTGAATTCATGCAGCGTATGAGATTGCATGGTGTGAAAATCTTCATAGAAAACATTTGTGGGAAAGGTTGATTGATTGACTTTGAATGGGTGCATCAGCACTTAGGCTATTTTGCCCCCATCACATTATATGGGGTCCAGCCCCTTACCAGAACTAAAATATAACTACAAGGGTTGCTCAAGGTTGATCAAGACTTTCGTGCATAAAATATTAATGAATCAATGTAGGGCTGCAGGCAGGACAGACCATGATTCCTTGTGAGTAACCATGATCCTTTCCGATGCATTTGGCGCATGAGCAGTAGTGCAAACAAATATGGCGGCAAGGTTGCTGTGGAACAGTGGTGTATAATGAAATTTCTTGTGAAGGAGAAGGTGAAACCTGCTGAAATATGGCGCAGACTGCAAGCACAGTATGGTGAACAAACACTGTCACGGGCAAGAGTGTATGAATGCATGGGCGTCCGGAAAGGGAGGCTGAGGACCCTCCCTGGAAACCGAAAGTCAACTAAAAATAACATATTTCACACATATAATTTAATTTCAGCCACAATAATGTGTGCTAATTATTGCACGAACATGATAAATTCAAATTTAAGCAATGTCTTTTGAGGGATGAACACTATTATTGGGGAACATTTGCCATGTTACCCCCCCTGGAAAAAAATACCTTCCTTGCCCCTCCCTGGAAAAAATCCTGCTGACGTCCATGTATGAATGGTGTCAACAGTTCAGTGAAGGGCGGGAGTTGGTAGCAGAAAAAAGCAAAGTGCTGCCGTCTGCCGGTAAGATTTTGGGAACTGTCTTCTGGGACATGAAAGGTGTTATCCATGTGTATTTTTTGGAGAAGGGTGCGACAATTAATACCCAGTATTTCATCCTGGTCGTTGCACCTAGCCCATGGTCAGACATCTCTTACGTTAAAGAATCATCACAAGACACGCTAAAATTGATTGATTTATCATTAGCAGACAGAGAACCCACAAATAAAGCTAAAAACCAACGGGTAAAGTAGGAACTGCAGGTGTAGTAAACCAACCCTACATGGCACAAACACAGACAGAATAGAAGAAAAAACCAATACTCACCCATTCCTTCAGGCTTTATGGGAATGACACTCAAATCAGAATCCCTCTGGTAGGCTATTGGGGTCTTGAGTATGAGTCCAGGATGTCTAATAGGCTTGATTTTCTTTGACGGTTGACTTGCTGTCTGGGTAGCAGTACTTGACATGAACTTAGGTTTGACATCGTACGAGTCATACTCGTCCAGCATCATGAAACTTTCCATCCCCTAAGAGACAAATTTACGCAAATTAACGCAAGTGGATCTGATTGATTCTTTTTAAATGGGGGAAAAAAATACCACCATTACAATTTCTTCCTCGCTTTTCTCTTTAACTCTTGTCACCAGCCTGTCTTTGTGTACGCAACCTGTTACAAACCAACCGGGTGTGAGTGCACCCACATGCAACAAGCTAAAAAAAAAAAAAAATGCCAAGTAACACCACGACAGCATGACAACCCACTAGCTTAGGGGAGGTAAGCCTGTCCAGCAATAAAAAAAGTGAACATAGAAGCATTGGAGCTGAAAAGGTTTCGCATTTTGAGCTGCGCACATGTAACAAGCAGGATAAACAACACAAATGACATGAAGCAGGTAAGTGCTTTATTTGGCAGTCAACAAGTTTTCAACTTTCCATTTTTCTTTCAGCAATTACTATATTATACAGGGCTCCACACTAGAACTAATTATATTTTTATCACTAAATATAAATGAGTAGGGACAAACAAATCTACAGGGTGTCCCCATACCCCTAGGTTATGTTACATAGTACATATTACCCCAAGATATATGACATATTTACTTATTATAACATATGTATCTATTTATTTACATTATAGCACTTGCAAACTTTACAATATACAGGGTGTTCCAAAATGAATATCGGGGTTTCAATGAAGTGTATCTTCTATTACATATACATTACAGAAATGAAACATACCTTAAAAGGAAAGGTAACTCAAACAGTTTTTGTTTCTACTTCGCAGGTGATGTTTCGTAACTCCGCCGCAGCACGGCGCTAGTAGTAAAGATGGAGATGACTTCTGAGCGTAAAGCCTTTGTCTCTTGGAATTCGCAAGGTGTAACTCGGCAATTGGAGCGCAACGTACTTTTCGGCGGGAATATGGATGTGATCCCCCATCGGATAACAACATCCGAAGATGGTACAACCAATTTAAGAATACGGGATGCCTGTGCGAAGGGAAGAGCTCCGGAACACCACGTCTACCAGATGAGCAAGTGGAACAGGTCAGAGCAACTTTCGGTCGGAGTCCCAGAAAATCTGTAAAGCGGGCGAGTCGAGAACTGTCAATGCCATCCACCACTGTTTGGAGGGTGTTACGAAAGAGATTGCACATGAGGCCGTACCGTCTACATCTGTTACAGGCCCTAAAGCCTGAAGATAATGTGACCCGTGCCAACTTCTGCGAAAATGTACAGGACATGGAAGATGATTTTCTTACAAGTGTGATCTCTAGTGATGAAGTCTCATTTCATCTTAGTGGACGAGTGAATACGCATAATGTGCGTATTTGGGGGTCTGAAAATCCACACCAAACAGTGCAGCACATGAGGGATTCGCCAAAAGTGAATGTCTTTTGTGCTCTATCCAAAAAACAAGTGTCTGGGCCTTTCTTCTTTGTGGAAAACACTATCACTGGTACTGCGTATTTGGACATGCTCCAGCAATGGTTCTACCCTCAACTGGATCGTTGGCAAAAAAGAAACATCATCTGGCATCCGCCCCCACACTTTCATCGTGAAGTACGGAATTGGTTGAATGCTGTTTTTCCCCAACGATGGATCTGTCGTCATTGTGAGGATACCGTGGCTCTTCTGCAATGGCCCCCAAGATCTCCCGACCTCACCCCCTGCGATTTCTTTTTGTTGGGGTATGTAAAGGATAGTGTATAAGTGCCACCACTACCTGCCAACCTCCCTGAATTGCAACGCGAGATTGATGCAGCTGTGGAGTCTGTTACAACAGACATGCTAGCTTCAGTGTGGGAAGAAATTGCCTACAGACTAGATGTGTGCCGTGTCACAAGGGGCTCCCACATTGAACACTTGTAACTTGTGACAAAAAACTGTTTGAGTTACCCTTCCTTTTAAGGTATGTTTCATTTCTGTAATGTATATGTAATAGAATATACACTTAATTAAAACCCCGATATTCATTTTGGAACACGGTGTATTAAAGTACACCCTTTCCTGTCGTGCATTGCCCTTCGTGTACCCATGCACGCATCAGTAATCGTCAGGGTTGTTACAGGTCCAGGAATTTTAAATAAATTCAATTCCAGTCCAGGAGAGAAAATCAGCAAGCCTAAATGAATTCTGGACCGTAAGGAACCTTTTTATCTGTAAAGTATTTCAATTCGGTCCAGGAACCTTTTCTTTCCAGATCAATTTAAATATGGTCCAGGAACCAAGTTTCGTACTGAAATGAAACAACACGCAACTTGGACCGAATTTGAATTGTGTGAGAAAAAAGGTTCCGGTCCTCTTGCGGAACCCATTAGAATCTATGGTTTCCTGGACCTTTAACAACCCTTCTAGCCATTCCTCAGCAATGTAACTATGTCCGCTCACATCAGCCATGGTGCAACAACTGACATAGGAATTCGAGTAAGCGTTCCATGTGATCTTCAGAGCAGGGGTGCCACCCACGTAAACTAAATCATTCCCAAGCAATCGAATACCTGCCAATTTTCAACATGTTTGCAACAGGCTACATGCAAGTAGGAGAAGGGGGAATTCTCGGTTACCCTGTAGATGAAAATTACATGCGGATAATGTTTAGATGATGATTTTAGAAATCCAGATAATTAAACATTGTGATTTACTGGCCACCCCTAGTTTTGACAATGCAAAAAGGTAACATGCAGGGTGATTATAAAGTTTCGATCCACTTCTGTAAAAAACAGATATTAGAATCAAACCAATAATGAGAATGGAAAACCTAACACTTAGTAACACATAATCTATGACAACTTCTACAGATAATGTAAACCCAACCTCAGAGTAACACATAATCCATCACAGGTTGCACTTAGCCTTATTCCATATGACCACTCTCACGTCCACACAAAACTCCCAGCGACGCATCGCTGTACAATGCTAGAAAACGTGATTCGTAGGGGCATGCATATTTCGTTTTTGACGAAAAAACGAAATTTGAAAAAACACATTGTAGTGTTAATTTTTCATGTTTTTGAAAGGTGTGAGGTGCATTTTGTGACCATATTTTGTCACGAAATAATGCGAAATGAACTGTAAAAAGCGAAATTAACTCAAACACGAAATTCAGGGTTTATTCACCGATGCGACCCCTTCTGAGGTCTGAATTATCCTGAGAGTGCAATTCCCGGAAAATTGATTAATTCTGCTGTTAATATTGGAGAAGCAAAATTGGACTCCTTTACACAGAAATAAACTTAATACTCTGATAATGTGCTATTAGAAGTGAAATGTTAATTCTGTGGAATAAGTGTAGTTTTTAAATCAAATTTAAGATTATTTTCACAATTTTAAAACCAGTATGTCTTTTTATATACCACTTTTCATCCATTTTTTCACCGCTATAACACCGATATTTTATTTTATTTACTGCTTTTGAACCCGAAATTGACTCAGTTTTTGTACCGAAATTTTGATTTTCTATTTACCAAAAATACGTGCCTCTAGTGATTCGTGCACCGGTGCGTCGCTGGGAGTTGTGTGGACGTGCAGGGTGCAACCTGTGATGGATTATGTTTTACTAAGTGTTATGTTTTCCATTCTCATTGTTGGTTTGATTCTAATATCGGTTTCTCACAGAAATGGATCAAAACTTTATAATCACACTGTATAATACAAACTAAACTAACTATATGGCCCAACAAGCCCTCTGAGGGCCAGGGTCTCCCAAACAGCTATTCATTTGAGTGAAGGTTGGTCAGTGCATCAAGCCCTATCGCCTCTGTTTACTGACTTTCAAGACCACAAGCTTTAACACACAAAAAAATGATTTTCATAGGATGGAACCTGGGAAGGAAACAAATTCTTCATATTTTAATTGAGCACAGTTACTGGCCAAGGTTATATGTTGTGTTTATCTTGGTAGTGTAAACTTGAAAAAAATTCTGGGGAACCAGAATGCAACTTCACTACAAGATTTAAAAAAAACAAATATCTATATCTATCTATCTATATATATATGTGGCTTTTTTGAACGACTGTAGACCCGAAACTAAGCACCAACGAGAAAAATGTTACTGAGAAAAGTTGTTTGTTTTGATGTCCTGTATACGAATCTGTGGTCCGTGGGCGCCATTAAAATGACACATAAATGGATGTGTTTGTGTATATGTGTGTGGTTTGCTTGTTCAGCAATAACTCTCGAACACCTGGAGCGATTTTAACCAAACTTGGTACACTTATCACTTGCAACCTGGAAATAAATACTGTGGGGGTAAGACCCCCTGGCACCCTAGGGGTGGGGTGGGAAGTGAAGGGATGACATGTAAAAATAATCGAGAACCACCAATATTATATTCCACACAAACAGACAACCGTCACTGTATGCAATCTGCACGACAATAGTGTTTCTTGGGTTGTCGAACATTCAGGCTGTGTTGCAAATGGAATCCAGTTTTCGTGACACTCCCAATGCGGTTCAACTCAAGTTCATCGGCATGGGTGGTGAGAGGGGGTGAAAAATAAAATGCCACAAATGACCTACATTAGTGTCAAATCAATAGTTTTCGAAGTCGCTATGCTAATTGGTGATATTCACAATCACATTTAAAATTAGTTACATTTTACACTATAGTTAGAATTCATTATTTTCCTGTCTAATACAAGATTGGGATAAATAAATACCTGGGCAACGTCGGGTTATCAGGTAGTAAATAAATAAAAGAGCATGCAGTGGGGAGTGTAGGAAGATGGAAAGGCTTCACTGCTATTCGCACTCAGTCAAGGACTGAGTATAAGGACAATGCACACATTGCTGTCGCATGTCTTGTATTCAAGTTCAGAAAAATATATTACCAGTCATTAAAAGTATAATATTTTAACACTATGGATTATTGTAACATTTTTGGCAATCCAGAGCATTTATAAATGTTAGGATATAAATACGTTTCATTGCTGCTTACCAAGCCGAACTGCAACTTTTACTTAAAATCATGCACACTTAAAGTTGTCATCTTTATTGCAACCTCACTTTACTTCAAAGAAAGTTCCAAGAGATCAGTTTTCCCTCAAACAACCACATGTCAAGTCCACGTGGAGTCCAGTAAATCGTCCCCTCATACCTTTCCCACCAATAGTATCAGTCCAAGGAATGACAGCTCTTGTCAAGTCCACGTGGAGTAAATGAGATGATGCCAATTCAGTTTCTTTAGATATCTCTGAACGTGAGGTTGTGATTGCATTATCTTTCCAAGGTTGTGTTATTGTGGTGTGCAATTTTTTTAATACAATATAAATACCATGGGAGTATAATGTCGCAGTGAATGAATGGATGTCTAAACACTGCAGGCAAAAGTGGCAACATTGCTATTCCGAAAAACAGGTGGTGGCTCGAAACCAGATACGTGTCCGGTTGGCTTCCTCTGTGGTTGTGTCAAAGATACCAAACTGGTGATGCTTAGAAGACTAGCACTAAACTACACTCACCCATTCTAGCTACAGATTCTTCGTACAGAATCCACAATAAATCTTTGGTTTAAGTAATTCATAGTATATCAGATTATTATTCACAGTGAATCAATATGCAAGATCAATTCTTTAATGTAAGGAATGTATACTATGTACCTAGAAAGATGTTAGAAATCTACACTATATACAAGACCTCAGAAAACAGGTTGTGTTAGTATGTTTCTAGTTTTTTGTCACTTTTTCTGCCACTAAGAAAGGTACAACCATGCACAGACCAGGACATAAATCTGGAATATTACTAGAGTTGCAAGAAAGCCAGCTTTTTTCCGATAAAAAGCAGGCTTTTTTGGAAGAAAAAAATGGATTTTTTGGCATTTTATCAATTACAGCTAACCTATTTCGCTTGAAGTTACTGTTATGAGTTTACAGGTTTGTAGTGACATATTTTACAACTAGCTAAAAGAAATTGACATGATGTAGCAGTCAAGAGACAGATATTGGCCAATCCCAGGAGACACAAATTGCATGATGGTTCAGGTAGCTTACCAAGGGGGAGGAGAGGCTTGCAGGACGACCACCTCTATTTTTTAGATTTTTCAACTGTTTGAAAATAAAATTACATTGTTTCCTAGGGTGTTCCCAATATTTCTTTATTACTTTTGTTCATAAAAACAAATGTAACGTAATTAGGAGGCAAAGTGCACTTGGTGCGCATATCAGTAAGTAATTAAGTATTGAATTATCTTTCTCGCATATCAATCGTGCTTTGCTTAAATTCTTCCTCATTTCCACCTCCTTGTAGCCATTCTTTCTACCCACGTTCTTTATCCATTCAATCTCTTTCCTAAATTTCTCTTTAGAGTTACATAATTTTATTGCACGTGTTAGTCCTGTTTGCATGTGCGGATTCCCGGTTGATATACATTTCTCCTGACAAAGGCTTATGATATACGCCTGTACAAATTTTCTTGTCTGTTTGGCAAATCTCAAGATCTAAGAAACTTATCCTATTATAATTTCATTTCTTCTTTTGTGAATTTGATTCTTTCTTCTTGCTCCCCCAGTGCAATGAATAAACTTTCTAATCTCTCCTTCTTCCCAATAACCAGAATATCGTCGATATATCTCCCATAGAATTTAACCTCATTTCCTATTATGCTCAAGGCTGTATTTTCAATATAGTGAAGGAATATACTTGATGCTATCCCTGATATGGGGTTCCCCATGGCTAATCCCTCTTTTTGAACAAAGATTTTCCCATTACAGCAAAAGTAATTGTACCCTGTATATATATTAAACCATCTTACGTACTCCCAAGCGGTCACTACATCAATTCCATTCCCCATCAATCACCTCTGTAAACAATCGGCAACCTTTTCAATTGGTACGCTGGGGTACAAGTTGACATCAAAACTCTATATCATATCCGTACTATTAATTTCCAATTCTTATATTTCCCTCTTTACATTCTATGAATTTTTAACACTATATTCCGTGTTATCTCAGACTCCTTTGATTTTCGCAACCAGAGTTTTTGCCAAATTGTACCCCTGGTGCATATACATGGGTATGATTGGCCATAGCGGTGTCCCTTCTTTATGCGTTTTTGGTATTGAAAAGCCAATGGGATGATCCCCTTTTACAGTTTTTGATTAGCCTTTTTTTTCTCTCTATCCTACTTAACGTGATACTGTTCTCAATCCCCCTTCTTGTTTCCCTTCATATTTTATTGATCGGATCCTTGTCTACCTCAATGAAGTCGTTACTTAAGAAACATTCTTCTAACTTTCTTTTGTAATCCCCTTTGTCTATGACAACCATTTTATTCTGTTTGTTGGACCATATTAGAAATATGTCATTTTCTTTGACCCATTTCTTTACGTTACCTAACTTCTTTTTAAACCTCGTATTCCTTTATTTTTCCTCTCCTTTATCATACCCCTTTTTATTTTCCTTCCTAATTTGTTGTTCGATGATATAATGTATCTTAATCTTGACTTCCCTATCACTTTTGTCATCCAAGATGGCTCCTATCCCTTCTGCTGCAATGATAATTTTTTTTTTTTCAATTTCACCCCTACCAATTGCGAACTTTTGACCATTTCCCACAGTTCATTCGTTGTCAGGTTAAGCACAATATCCTTCCTTTCATTTTCCTCCCCCCTCCAGTCTTCCTTTGTTCTGTTGCCATCTTTCACATTTCCTCTTATCCTAGCCAATTTATTCTGAATTTTTATTCTATGTTCATTCTTAGCCGGTTCAACATATTTATGATGCCTCTCCTCTATTCTACTCCAGGTCACCCCGTCCATAATAGAGCTTAGCTCCAAATATAGCTTTAAACACTCATTGTTAAGTTTATTCACTTTGCTATATGCTTCTCTTATGCAGTTACCTAACATTCCCATTTGATATTTCTTATCTTGATCTTCCCCCTTAATGCTTAACGGTTGAAACCCCCTTTTGAGAAATTTCGGCACCACCCACAACCTCCTACATTCTATAAGAAACCATATTTTGTTAATAGTAGAATTTCACCTAATCCTGGACCTCTGAAACTCTCGCACTTTTCTTCCCGTACAGACTATTGAATTCATATTTCAGATTTGTGCAACTTAGTCACTTTTATATATTATTATTTCGTATTTCTAAAAATTAAAAATACAAAGAGATAGATACTCATTTTATGTTAAGTATAAAATATTTTTGTATTTAGAAAATTAGGTTCGTAGGAATCCCATATTTTAGAGGAGTGTCAGAGAATGTGGAAAAAATAGTAAAGGGGTATGGTATCAAATGTGGGATGAAAGCGTCTAGATCCTTGGAGAAATATTTTACAAATTACAAAAGGAAGGGAATGGAAAAATAAGATAATGAAGAAAAGAAGAAAGGGGTGTATAACATTAAATGCCAATGCAGTAGAGAGTATATAGGACAAACAGGTGGAACCATGAGCATACGTTGGAAGGAACATGATAAAGACATAAGGGAGGGGGTTCCCCGAACCGGACTATCAGAGCACATTATAGATGAAGGACACCACATAGAAGTACGAGAAATAATAAGGGAAGAGGAAAAATTGCTTAGGAGGAACGTGCCTTGTACATTTGTAAAAACAGAGAGAGTAAACTTAACAGAGAAGATGGTAATATACACAAACTATGGATTGAAATGCTCAAAAAATGAGAGAAACGGGAATACGAGAAAATTGGATTCCAGGTCACCTCTGACGGAGAAGACTGTGTATCTTGTCATCTGTGACTTCAGTCTGAAAGCTCCTTCATTGGCATGCATCATGTAACCTCGGTCTTGATTGTGCTGTGTGGTGGATGTTTGCTTAGACTGAAGGGGGCCCTTGTCTCTTCAATGTGACACCTTCCACTGTCATGTGTTGCTTCGTTCTGAATGTTCTCTATACTTAACAAGATTGTTAGCTACTTCATCAGAGATTAAGATCTAATTTAGCCTGTATAAATCACAAGAGAACAAATTGCAAGTATATAACAGATTATTTTGAGGACTGATTATTTCTTCCGAGAAGAAGGAGGATAGAGAGATTAACACCCCTCGAGCAAAATGAACTGTCCTTAATATGCATTGTGTAAAGGGACAAAGAAAAACGCGGTGAGTTGAGTGAAAGGCCACGTTGCTTCGTGCGTTGACTGCAGAAGTTTACATGCAGCAGTTGGTGTCGACATCTCTGGGTATGGAGAATTTGCGAATTTGATAGTGCTATCGGCAGCAAGTTGCAGTTAGATATTCGTGGACTGTTTTTGTAGATGTCGTTTGCCTAGTGGGCAGTTAACAGTGACCTGTGTTCCGGACATTTGAATGATTGATTCACGTGATTGGGAAAAGAGCGCGCGGAATTTTATTTAAATACAGACTGTTTTCTCGTGGCAAATTTTATAGCGCGAGAAGTGAAAAGAACACTGCAAGTGTGTAGTTGTGAACTGAGAATTGCTAATCGAGGTGACAACGTTGATACCAAGTTCGACCTTTGAACTATGAATGCGGCGGTGAATTACTTCGAGGGATAGACGTCGAAGATCTTCGAGGGAAAGAAGAAGCGGCGGAAAGAAGACATCAAGGAGCTTCTGCCAATAGTGTTCCCCCCTTGTGTCGACAGCTCTCGAGATGTGTACTTTTATATCGGAAGTGTTGATTGCAGTGAAAGTGAAAACGCAGCGCTGAGTAAATTTCGTAAGTAGGTCGACCATATTCTTTTAATTGAGGTTAAAGTGTTTATTTTCTGTTTATTAATCTATGTTACTAACCTAAGATTAATCTAAGGCAACTGGAGGTAATTTTTGTATTAGTTTTAACTATGTAAAACAAAGCCCTCCAGCTTTCCAGGGCAAATTAAAAATTTATTAACCGCTAGTTTATTTTAGAAGTTTGTAATAAAAAAACAGTAAAGAATCCTTGAGTTTTCTTAAGCAGTTTTAAAGTGTAAATTAGAAATCTAAATTCAAAAATATGTTCTAGCGTAAACGAAACTGCGACACAAAAAGTCCAAAAACAACTTTTATCGTTATAAGTACTGTTGATGGAAAAGGGCCGACGTTGACAGAAGGATCCTTATATAATCACGAATGACCCCCTGGAGTGGAATAAAGTAATGCTGTTGCCTTGTAATAAGAGGTCTGAGGTTGAATTCTCTGTGGAGGCAGAGTGCTTTGGATCTCATTTCAAACTTTGGGTCCAGTCCACATATCTTTAATAGATTATTTTTCGCCATCTTATTTGATTCTACTTCAGTCTTAGTGCCAGTGTGCAACGGACCGTTTTTTAAATCTATTTTTATATTTGACAGCAAGTCTATACATAATTGAACTATGATTATGCCATACTTGATATATTAATATTAATTAAGGTTGCATATTAATATTCATATAAACTTTATCAGGGCATCGACATGTAAGAAATAAATTTACTGGGCTGTGGTCTCACAAAGTTGAGAACCACTGCAACAAGCAATCAAAATACATCACTAGTTGCTCCTCCGTCACTAGGTATAGCCGCCATTTAACCAAATTATACATGTTGTACTGGAAAGCCAGAACACAAATATATATTTTACTGAACACAAAATTTAGTGTAAAGAGATTTGATACTAGTTTTTCAAAAGGTAGAGCAGTATTTCCTTTTTTGCTTCATGTACATGTTCGTATAACAAAAATCAAACATTGAAAATCATATCATATACTGTTAGGTTCAATTAAAAACACACACAAAACTACTCTAGTTATGTGAATCTGTTTATATTACATAGATATATCTAATAAGCCTACCAAAATATGAAGATAACACTCTGAAAGAACCACCCATTCAAAAAAGCCAGCTTTATTGAAAACACTGTTTATGTCTAGCTACGAATTTCATATTGTAATTTGTATTTTATATTTTGAAATGAGTGTCTATTTTACAGTAGAAAGATAAAAGAAAACCAGGAAACAGGAAAAATACTGGCAACTCCTGTATTTTCATTGATTTGAGACACTTTTGTGAAAAAAGCCGCAGAAAAAACTCCCGTTTTTTCCCAAAAAAGCCATTTTTTTAGACCTCTTCCAACTCTAAATATTACATAGAGAGCTCCTGAGTTTGACTCATAACATGTTCAGCCACTGAGGTAGTTACGGTTTTGATTGTGTAATGATTTTTGCAAGTTGTACAGAAAGAAGAGGAATGCATTTAAAATCATTGAAATGGGAGAGGAAGTGAGGTCAAAAGTTCAGGGAAGCTAATTTGTGTCTTCTTAGGATCAAAATAATACTAATTTGCAATCAATTACATAATGAAAAGTGGGTTGTACAAGTACTTGTTAAGTCACCTACTAGTGTTAGCATGTAGCAATAGGATGTAAAATATTATTCTGCACAAAAAAATTGGCAACATTTTCACCTAAGCTGTAGATGCCATTGGTGTGTTGATTTGTATGTATAACAATAGTGGAATCCAAAATTTTGAATCCTCGAATTTCATTTTCCTGCATTTAATTTTTTTTTTTTTTTTTAATTTCAGTTCCCTGAAAAACGTAAAATCAAGGTTCCACTGCAATAGCTTCTTAGTTACAGTGTAACATAAAATACTATAACAATTGCCATTCATAAGGCTGTAGTATTTTAAGCGATCTGCATTGTGTATTAATGATTGGCATGGCACATTAGTTCAGGAAATATTTTGCTCAGAAACAAGTTATCAAACAATGAATTTTCTTTACTATAATGCTTCAAAATGTTTACTGGTTACTTCAGTGCAGCAACCAATTTAGACACCTGGTGCAATATACAGTAGAGTCGATGCCGATGTATCGGTATCATAAAGTATGGATTAGAATTTATTTACCAATACTGGCTGATTCTTATACTCTGTCCTGGCTACCTATGGAGGAAATGAACGATTGATTAATATGTTTTTTTTAAGTCCACTTTATGCACAGTAAGGCTAATCGGGACTGGACCTACAGTTTTTTAAAGTGGGATCAGAACCACTTGTGCTTCCACTGGGTATCGAACCTGGCACCCCTTGATTACAAGGCGACGACGCTACCACTGTGCCATCGGGGAGGCCCGGAAATGAACGAAAATAAGTCTCTGTGCAAGTAGTGAAGTGAGACGGCACCACCAATGGACATGCAAGAAGGAACGGTATTGCTTGAAAGGGGGAGGGGAGTGTGTGTACTGCTTCACTCTGCCCTATCCCTTCTCTGCCGCTATGCATGGCCTTGTTATATATATCTGACATTGTGGTCTTCTGCAGGTTCTGCAAAAATGTCATGCAACACTTTCGCAGTCTATTTATCCTGGAAATTATGCAAAATTCTGAGTTTCAATTCATTTGGTACCATTATTGTTTTAAAAACTAAATTTTGTGGTTTCATAACATATACTTTAAATAAAAACTATGATAAATAAATTGCACATACTTGAAGTGGATTACTTGCACACAAACAATAATCAATATCTTGAATAACTTTTGTTACAATTTGCATGCATCGGTACCAGCGTAAATCAATAACAGTACCGACATCGGTATGGGTAGCAACTCAGCCTATACACTTATCTCCAACATAAACCAAACCGCATGCAATGAAATAATGGACCATTTTCGTGTGATCATAGAACGACCACAAATAAAAAAACCTTCAGTCAAAGCCTTCGCGCATCTTCACTCTTTCGGTTCAGCTTGGATCATGGAGAACCCTACTCCACTCTACCCTACATGTGCGAGTATGATGCCAGACACATGGTTCTATGTAGGTTATTTTGCTTGTGGTCGCACTATAGATGCTCCAAGTTGTCTTTGTGTAAAGGCACCTATATTCAGTTGAGAAGAGAATACTCGAAAATCAATTTTTACAGGAGTAAACGTATTACATTTTTTTTAATCACATCCAAAAATATAGTACACTGACCTAACTTACTACAGTCTTTATTTCCCATAAACATTTAACTGGAGCCCTGTACATACCAAATAACAATCACACAATTAAATTACTTGACTTGTTGATTACCTCCAGATGAAAATCGTGTACATTCATCTGCAAAGCTTCTGCAGTGGTTAATTTTATTAAAATGCTAGCAGACAGAAGCAAGGACAACACAGAATGGAAGGGTGACACAGCAAGGTTTACATAAAGCACTTGTTTCAGCCTATTATGAACATGTCATCCCCTGAACATATCATTCAAGTATTTACAAAGGCTAAATGAAGGGAAAAGATACGGATCACTTACCAAGGGATCCTTATCCTGGATGTCATCGATTGCTTGAGGGCTGTCAGCGAAAAAAGGACTCTCGGTCTGAGCATCCAGCATCATATCATTCGTGTCGGTTGGAAGTAACTCGTCACCCAACCACACCATCCCCATGTCTGAAACAAAGGAATGAAACTGTTATGAGCTATCCATTGATGAAAACTAGGCAAAGGTACTTTAGTATTATACGGACTACCTAAATTTGCAATTTATGCTAATAGAACCAAACCTAACAACGTAGGCATTCCTCGACTGACATCAGAACACAAGGTAGCTATTATGTCCATAAGTGTGTTTTTTGTTTTCCCAGAAAACAGACGGTCTGAAATCAGGTAGTCCGTATAATACTAAAGTACCTAAGCAAATTAATCACACATAAAAAAAACAGATACCACATAATTTTTTAAATCCTGATGTTCTGGATGGGAAAAATTTGTGCCACACTGAAAATCTTTAATTTTGCAACTTTTTTTAAAATATTTTTTTTGCATTTATGGAATAAGAACTAACAATTTCTAAGAAGTGTCAAAAACTAACAATTTCCGAGAAGTGTCAGACACTTACAATGTAGAAAACATCGAGAATTAACCTTTTCTAAAAATGACCATTTGGAATTTCTCTCCTTCCTGAAAAGTTGAGAAATCATTCCCTGGAGTCAGGATTAGGTTGAAATATTTTTTCAGCCAATACCGGTCCCGACTTTTCAGGATGCCGCATGCCCTTACTAATCAGTGACCAATTTAATGCCAGCTCAACCACAAATTAGCATTTTGAGTTGGTGTTTTAAATATTTTTTTAACAAATATTTGTTAACATCTTGCCCTCCCCCCAAGAAAAAGCAAGACCCCAAGTTACTACATACCCATTATTTCACCACTTGACCAATTTGGTAAACAACATAGACCCTTTACAAATGAATGGAATTTACATTGCAATATTTCCATGTCATATGGTCTTACATAGTGTATAGCATTTGTTTATACATGTCAAAAACTATGATCCCATAACAAAACTTCTAAGACTTGATGTTGAAATATGTATGTTTGTTTCTATGTGTATTTTTTAAAAAAATTCAAAATATAGGTTTTTGAAAAATTCGATTTTCAAAAAAGTTTGAATGACCTTGCAATGAAAAAAACTGAAAAGTAGTCATGTGATATATCTAATTAAAGCTCATAGCAAAAGCAACAATTTGGTTCTTATCCCAACCTTCTACGTAAATTCTAGCTTGATTTATGAGTTTTTTTGTGATTGCACGAGTGCTGAAAATTGTTATTTTTTCCATATTTCAGGGGGTTCTAACTGGAGGACTACAACAGATACAAATCTGCAATTTTTCCTACCTTGGGTGGTACTTCATAACAACTAAGTATGAATAAAATCAGAGATGGTCACGTTCCAAATTGACCAAAATTTGGTTCACTTGACATGGAATGACCCGGTGGGGAAGTGTCCCCTCAGCCCCCCCCCCCCTGCAGGTGATTATGCAAGGAACACTTCCACAACTGTGCTACTAAAATTTAAAAAAAAATAACAAAAAAATTCCTTTAATGATAATTTACCACCCTTGACTAGTTGTAACACTTCCGAGAAATACTGGTATACTTGACCCTCTGTAACCCCTCAAGGGAGTGAAATATTTTGTATCGTTTATGAACGTTTTCCATTTCTTTAGGTTGTGGAAATGTGTTGTTGTGAAGTAAAGTACACGTGAAGCAGAACAGCTTGAGGGCTTTGCTCAAGTGAATATAGTAACTCGTCACACATACCAGCTGATGCCATAGTAAATGGCATAATAGTATCCGTTTCACTGTCTTTTTGAGATGACTTCTGCTTGCCATGATGAGAAATCAATGTGTTATTTATTATTGCCCAAAGCAAGGGGTAATAGACATTTGTATCTTATTACCCCATTTGCTTTTCATATTTGGGGTAAAAAGATACATGACAATAATCACACCCTATTTTTGTGTAAGAAAATTTAAAAAAATAGGACCAGAAACTCCTATCTTTTGTCCGCAGAATCCCGTAAAAAATATCAAGAATGTATAATCTGTATTTATTATAGAAAATAATATTAGTGTGAAAACGATACTTTCCGATGGAAAAGTTTCACACAACCATAAACAAATGATGGAATATTCCTAAACATAACCAAAGCATGGAAACCATGTTTGTTCAAAGTAGCGTTCACTCGTTCAGTAATCTGCATGATGTGAGGAAGATGGCGACTTTGAAGGTAAGAAATAAAGTTCTTTTTAGTAACTTTTAGTTGGGTACATAATAATAATACAAGGCATTCGTTCATATTTCGCATAGTCAATAATTTAGGACACTTGATCACGATTGTGTAGTTAAAATTTGTCGCTCAAGTGCTACGAAACTGACATTTTTTTACGGTGCCCCACAAACCATTCACGGTAGGTTAGGTTACGTTAGGTTAGGCAAACATAGTTAAAATTTTGTTCTGAAACGTAAAATATTAAAATAACCATTGTTTTCGTGGAGAAATCCAGGGTTTCTGTTCCGATCGTGGACCACTTAATTTCACTTCTTTTGCAATTTCTACACACGACCCCCAAATTTTAACTTCAAATTCGTGATTAGAAGGCCTCAATTAGTGAGTATGCGAAATATTACAAAAATCGGCAGGGGTCTGGTATTGTAAATTCGCTCCAGTTAATCAAACACGAAGGACTGTAAACTTATGAAACCAAAATAGAAGTGAAATCATTATGAATGTTACATTTATTGGTTTTTATAATTTTACGTCGTTAGGTTAGGAGTGTCAGGATTGGTGCTCATAGCAATTTTCGACGTTATTGTTAGGTTGGGAGTGCTAAGTTTAATGGTGTGTACTTTTGAACATGTTCTTTGGCTATTTGAGTGTGCATACAACTAGTTTTTAATAATAAAAAGCAGCAAAAATACTCAGAGATGGAAGGTTTTTACTTACAAGGGCCATTCTTTGGGATCAAATATCTCAGTTATTTGCATTTTCCACATACTGGAACCAATATATATTTTATGCAACATCGAAATATGTCGATTAAAAAACGTAATTCTCGAGGGGATACAGTGGGTCAATAGCCCAGAAATAGGTCCTTTACTATGTGTTAGTTCTGCCATGAGTATATTAGTTGTAGCTGTACAGCTCATAACATAAGATTTCACAATTTCTACATACCAACTATGTTGAGTGGTATGGCATTATCAAAAAAACCAATATTCCTACACAGCTGCCATTCAAACAATCAATAGGATTTCTCACAAGCAACATGTCTTTGCTTACATCAGACAGAAAGTAGACATGATTACTGCTACTAGTACTGCAATCCCAATATACACTCTGTATCAAAATAACTGCACCACTTAGTATAGCATCAAATTTCAAAGCAAGGGAAAATAATCTTAAATTAACATTATTTTGTGCAACTTGATCACATTTGTCTTATTTTTAGTGTTTTATGGGTCTAATGTCAATATGCAAATGGCCATCAGTAGTGGAGTGCAAATCATCATGTGAGAACCAGAGGGACTTAACTCCAATTTACCAAACTAATAGGGGAAGATTGTACTCTTATGATCTTCTGTTTGCATTTAAACAAAATTACTATTTTTTTAAACCTCCAACCAAGCATATGGCATGCCACTGCATAAACTTACGTAAGAATATATCAGCAAGATATGTAATATCATCACAATACAATGTACAGTGCAAGGCAGTGATAAAAATAAAGCTTTACGAACATATAAAGAGCAAGAAGCACAAAAACACCAAGACAATCCAATCAACTCTATTCTTGTGTGCATTTCTGATGGAGAAAGTAAGAAAATAATATGGCAATGTAATCAAGCCTGCCTAACCAAACTATCCTGGTTAAGAGTATGGTATTTTACAGAGAAAAAACATTCATCTCTTTGTAACATATTTGTATTCTATTTATACTCTATAAATTAGCTATCCGAGATCCGACTCTGCAATGAGTTCGGTATCATTTCAGCCAATCAAGACTTATATAATCCAGAAAGCCAAATATGCTTATGAATCCAATCCATGCGTTCTTTTTTTCTTTAAATACCTAAACATCATGTGATAACTCACTGTGCCTAATAATCCACATCAAAATCTGTTGTTTGTACATACTATACTTAGGGAAGATACCCTAATAGTTCACGCGTTATTATTAGAAATGTGTTGATAACATCAGACAAGTTCTAATCATGAAACATTATTTTTACTATGGTTTTAGTGTTGTAGACCTGGATTGAAGGAACCTGGTTTACTTAATGTTTATTCCAATAGCGCTGAAAACTGTTTAATGTGCAATTACAATAACCGTAGCAAACGTACGATGCAATCGGAAAGGAAACAACACTTGCTATTGATTACAAATATCAATATGGGGTGTTTACGAGCCTATCCTCTTGTGTATCAAGACCTTTCATCGATATCAAATGACGCTAACAGGTTATAAAAATATGAGAAATATCTTCAATCGATGACACATACGTGGAAACGCACAGTTGTGAATAGGAGACAACCAAGTATCTTTTCGATAGAGTCATCAATGATAATCAATTTGCAGTGAAGCAATTTGTATTCTTTTCCGAGTGAAGCATATGATAAAAGTTTTTCATTTAGCTTCAAATTAATGAACGAATCAACAACTGTACAAGTTTACTCAAGCACGATACATTAAATTAAACCAAACATTCGTGATTAAACAGAAAAAACAAAGCAAAATACGAGATACGTACCGTCCCCAGTCGCCATTTCCATGACAAAGGAATTAATTTTACTCCCTTAAAAAATAATAAAGCCACGTGACTTTATGTTATCTAACATCAAAAATCATCATATGCAGTTCTTGTTAGCAATAACTATATTGTTTTGCACAAAACATTATCTTCTGTTCAACAGTAGTTCGGCGTAAGACGCACAAACTTTGTGACAGCAAGATGCTTCGTCCAAGCTCGTCTCCTGCACATAACCGACTACGCTAATCAGGTGCACTACAGACAAAAATATTATGAAATGGAATTCATATGCATCGAACAAACATCCTACATATAAAATATGTAACGTTTAATGCTTACTGTATCGCAATAGCCACTCAGAATTTCCAGAATTAAGCATAGCTTGATATTGTTGGAAATTGTTGTGTATCATTTCCTTCAATCCTCAGTTCAGTTGCTCACCCGCGGAAGTTTGCTTGAAAATAAACCGAAAGAAAAAACGAAGTCTGCAGACAAGATGACAGTAGCTCGAATGTGAATTTCAATTTCAACTTTTCAAGTAAAATAAAGAACATGCATCACGAACTCTTTCTATTTAGGGAAGAGTGAATACGAATACGATAGGAAGTGGCGTGCCCAGGATTTTCGAAAAGGAGGGGGTAGTCTGCCCTAATTTTGGCATGCTTTTTTTCCCCTTTTTTTTTTAAAGGAATACTACCCCAAAGGGTCGGGTTATAATCCTCACACAAAACTCGGCTTGGGGCACGCCACTGACGTTAGGTACCGGGAGGGCTCCGAAACCAGGGACGGAGGGCCCTGGCCCTTCCAGACTTAGTTTGCCCCACATTTTACGAGCAATAAGTCGGTTCCACGATTTTTTTCACAGCAATTTATTGGTCAAACAAGACGACAATAGGTGTGCAGGAGTAGCAGTTCGTTACTTATTTTTCTACATATCCACCACCGACGGCAATGCATTTTTCCCACCGTGACACCAATTTGGATATGCCAGTGGCATAGAACGTCGTCGGCTGCTGCTGCAACCACTGCCACACAGCATGTTGCACTTCACGATCAGACGAGAAGTGCTGGCCAGACAATGCCTTCTTCATAGGGCCGAAGAGGTGGTAATCAGAGGACGACAGATCTGGACTGTATGGCGGATGTTCCATGATTTCCCAGCCGTACCGAGCGATTTTTTCCTTGACCGCCATGACGACGTGTGGCCTTGCGTTGTCGTGAAGGAGGCGGACGTGGTCACTCTGTCGCTTGTCACGCAAGGCACGGCGTAGCTTGGTATGCGTGGCAGTGTAGGACATTGCGTTGATTGTTCCGCCAGCAGGCATGAAATCCACCAGCATTACCCCCAACATGTTCCAGAAGACAGTGAACATCACCGTTCCTCGTCCGTGACACTGGTGCGACCGGCCTTGAACCGCTGACACCAATTCCCAATGGCTTTGCGGCACAGGACGTCGTCTCCATACACCAGCTTCATCCTCGCGTGAATCTCCGTCGGTGTCTTGCCTTCAGCCCAGAAGAACCGCACCACGGAACGCTGCTCCTCGACCGTCGACGATGTTAGGCGGGTAGCCATTAGTGTTGCCCACGAGACGAGACGAGACGAGACTTTGGTCTGTCTCGTCCCGTCTCGTTAAAATGCCGTCTCGTCTCGAAAATATACGTTTGTCTCGTCTCGAAGGGTTCTGTCCCGTCTCGTCTCGTCTCGTAAAAGTAATGCAGGATATTATGCCAACAAAAGTTAAAACTGGAAGACTTCACAAAATATTATTCCCGAAAGTGGGTAAAACCTTAAAATATATTGTTCACTGTATAGTGAGAATAAATAAGGTTCGTTAACCATAAGGACATTAATCTAATATATAAAAATGGGTGTATGTGTGTGTGGGGGGGGGTGCGTGCGTGCGTGTGTGTGTGTGTGTGTGTGTGTGTGTGTGTGTGTGTGTGTGTATGTTTGTTCCGGCATAACTCTCAAATGCCTGGAGCGATTCCAACCAAACTTGGTACGCGTATCAATTGAAATCTCGGAAGAAATACTGTGGGGGTAAGACAGCCCTGGAGATGGGGGTGGGGAGGGGTGACATGTAAAAATAATCGAAAACGACAGATATTAGTGTGGAATCCATAGTTTTCGGCGTCGATAAGATGAATAGGGACACTCCCAATGCCGTTCAACAACCCTGGCACCCCTAGGGGTGGGGTGGGAATGGGGTGAAATGTAAAAATAATAAAAAAAAAAGACCGATATTAGTGTGGAATCAATAGTTCTCGGGGTCGCTAAGATGAATAGTGACACTCCCAATGCCGTTCAACTCCAAGTTAATTTTACACTATAGTTAGAATTCAATGTTTTCCTGTTTAATAGAAGATTGGGATAAATAAATACCCGAGCAACGACGGGCAATCAGCTAGTACTTAATATAATGTTTGTTAATTACCAACAGGTAGAGAATGAAATATACTTTGTTGTTTTTCTGCCTTCAATCAACTCTTTTATCCATCGTACACTAAGGGAGCTTTCAGACCAAAGCAACAAGCGACAGGCGACAAGCCGCATGGGGAGTTTGCACCGAAGTTACGATCAACACGAGCTCCTTCCGTATATAGGCAAATATTCACCCCATAGTATGCACTACCAACTAGCAGACAGAGGATACGCTATGCACGATATTAAGTTTCAGCGATAGAGAACACGAACACCTTGTCGTGTTACTTCGGTTCGGGGGGTCACATTTACTGAGTGTTCGATTCCAAGCTGTTGCTTGTCGCTACTCGCCTGTCGCTTTGGTCTGCAAGCTCCCTTGAGGGAGCGTTCAGAACTAAGTGACAAGCGACATGGTAGTTCACACGTGACACAGGCAACTTCAGTTTATTAGCAAGCATTCACAGTCCGAGGCAACATGACGCACGGTATTCAGAAAACGGTCTAATCCGTTTTATATCGAATACTCGGTCAGTAAATTTTATATTGGTACTTTATGAATATCCGTTGAAAGAAATTGTGCCTACATATAGTGCCACTGCTTTTCTACTCACCACTTTCGGTTTCTCTTTGCCTGGTTTCATTTTCTCTAACTTCTTCAGCCAGTTTTGTAGTAAAGTTTCAGACATTGTTACACTAAGCAGAACGACAACACACGAACTGACATGCTACACTAAGATTGACCTATACTACTTTTCCGGATTCTCTGGAGTAGCGACGCGCAGAGGGGTAACCTTGTGGGCGGGGCCAGACTGAGTGGGGAAGGGTGCGGGATGAAAGCAACGAAGTGCTGCGCGGTATAACGTCCATAAAGCTAAACGCTTTCTGCTGCCAATTTCTTATCTTATTCTCAACAATGGCCAGTCAGGCCCGTAGTCAAAAATTTTATGTGGGGGGGGAGTTAATCCTAGAGGGGAAAAATTTTTAATATATTGTGTCGCATTGGCAGCTATAACAGGGTACACAGAGGCACTTGCCCCCTCCCCCAAAAGAGATAAGTAACAGAAACTGCAACAAACAAACAAACAAACAAACAAAAAAACTTCGAGCAACATCAAATAGCAATATTTCGATAATGACCTTTCCAGATTGCCAAAGAATTTAGAATATTGTATAAGTTTAACATAAATAAACTAATAGGGACTGTATGTACTTGATATTTACAGGTCGATAATGTTAATAGATGATTAATATGTACCAACAGCTTTGGGACTCTCTGTCTCAAAACACTCTCATGTACTGTTTTACCACCTCGTTCAAATAGGTTCTCGAACACATTCAACACTATGCGGCGCTCTTCTGAATGCAGAGTTCCCCTAGACTTCCGAGCTGACATGTTTACTACGGAACTACTGGACCAAGAATGAGCAGTCGAATCGCACCCTCCCGTGGATGCCCCTCCCCTCCGCGCGGTCATTGGACGAGGCGCACACCCTTCAACATGCGCCAAGAACGCGAACGCGTTCTCTTACTCCAGAGAATCCGGGAAAGGAATATAAGTTCTAAGGCATTTGACTGTTCTCTTCTTTACCACTCCAAAATCATCCATCTCGACTAAGTTACAGAAAATAGTGTTGCTAACCATAGTAACACAATTCACTACAAGGAGACAAACCTGTATCTTTGAATTTCTTCCCTTACTTTTAGCGTACATTTTTCACATGACGGAATGGAAAGGAAAATGCAACGCAATCTAAATTTCATTGACTTGTAGGTTGAATTTACAAATCTGTAACGTATTTAAGAAATATTTATTTAGGTATTCAAACGCTGAACTGTCAACACTTTGCGGTATGTCTCCCTGGAAGGAGGGCGAGAGGTCAGTTTGACATTTTCCAGATGGCAGTGCCCCTTCCCAAGCTGACCGAAGCCTTGTCAAGGGAGCCTGGTGTTTCCTGGAAATGACCATGGAACATTCCACCCTCCTTCTTTGAATTGGACTTCGCTTCTTGTAGCTCTACAAATGGTTCCTTTATGTTGAACTATTGTCATTCTATTGTTCATATAAAAATCCATATTTACACCCCCCATCTACAGGCAAGTGTTCCACTTTTCTGCTTGGGGGGGTGTTGGGGGGTGTTAGGGGTGTGTGGATAAATCACTGGCATTGGTGGGCACATCTCATACTCCAACAGCATTTCGCCGACCACCTGGTGTAGTTCTTAGCACAGAGCACTACGACGTCAGGGGTTTCGGGTCCGAATCCAGCCTGGATATAGGTGTTCTTTGTGAGTGCGTTCCTTGATCAATTTCATCATATCATCGATCATCCTCATCGTCACGATTAGACAAATTTGGCAGAAAAACATCGTAAAATAACCTAATTCAATCTACCTCACAGAATTTCTAATGTTCTCTTTGTTTCACATATTTGTTCCCCATTCCCCTTAAAAAGCCATGGATATCGGCCTTATTGCAACATATACAAAATAAAGAAGAAAAACAAATGCAAGACTAATATAAGTATGAAATCTTGTTAATCACTCTATTAGTAGAAAGCAATAATTAAAAATAAAATTTTACATTTTATTAAAAACATTTCAACTATTTTGTAATTTCTTTACATTTATATGTATGTATAGGGGAAAGTCTTACAGCACCGTACACCCTAAGTTTATTGGCAATAATTACAAAATGAATAGGCGGAATATAAGATACTTCAAGATATTCCTTATTAAGAAAAGGGAATCATTGCGGAAAAATGGAAACGAAAGTACAAATAAAACTGCAAACAAAAAATAGAAACATTTGAAGAAAAGAAAAAGTTGTCGTCCAGTACCGGGCAGGCAATGTGTTACCTTGTAAATTAGTCGACAATATAAAGTAAATACCGCCGTGGCAAGGCATTAGCCTACACTTCAGCATGTTCTTGCAATGTTCACAAGTAAAGTACAAGATGATTTTCTCATGTGTGCATTGGACGTGCGCCCAAGCATTACACGAGAGACATTGTACCAATTCTTCATTGAATATCTCACTACAAATTATGCATTCTGTTCAGAACCGAAGTCCAGATGTTTTGTCTTCTTCATAGGTGGCACGTAGTCTTCATCTTCCATTACTCCCCTTGTAGAAGTGCGTTATGTTTTCCCTTGTTTCATCTTTCCAACATCATGCATGTCTCGTTCATTTCGTCTCTTCTGAGTTTTCATTTTCATCTTCACAGATCAGTGAACGAGGGTCCTGGTTCATAGGCTGTGGAGTTGCTATTTCTCTGTGCTGAGTGTGTTGATGTGGCAACTGGCAGATCATTTGGCACTGGCGTTGCAGAAACATAGTCCACATTAGCCTCTGTAAAGTTCTCAGCGTGAAGGAAATCCAAATCGGCAAATACCTCTGGGTTCCTAGGAAAAACGAACGAACAGCAGATAGCTGACTGTGCAAGTTCCATTATACAGATGGAAGAGAAGGCAAACAAGCGCAACGCCATCTTTCTACATGATTGGTGTTGAACTTTTTGTCCTGTACTGTACGATCGTCACATGATAGCACCTAGTTCGATTTTACATTTCGTGCAGATGCTATCGTGAATTCTTTAACAACTATTACGAACTAGAGGCCTACATACGTATAAAACTATAACTACTGTTTATCTAGAACTGGAGGAATATCACCGTGAAAATAACTTTTCACACTCGCTTTTCCTATAACTGCTTCAACCTCTCCCCTTTCCAACGACACTCCACGCAGACTTGCGTACCCAAACTATGTTAAATTCACAAGCCGGCATTAAATGCTAAATCAGCAAACACCAGCCAAGTCCCCGGTGACGAGAGGTCGCTGGGACACTCAGAAGTTAGTGGCCGAGAGAGTCGGAAGTGAGTAGCTTAAGTGGTGCGACTCGTGGAGTGTGTCCGTGCAAAGGTTGGGCAGTGCCCAAAGTACACACCGTCAACGGACCAGATCAGGTACAGTGATGACACTAGTAATTTAAGTATCAGTGTTTAGTTGTTCAAACCCGCTCAGGCGTGTTCACCCTCTTACCTGTCCGGTCTGTACATAATAAATAGGTGAAGGACAAAGGAGCACGTTTAAACCCCTCTCGTAGCCAAGCTGTTAGGCCGGCGAACGACCTAAACGTAACATGGTGGTTAGTGCGCCGGTTTTGTCGTAGTATAGGCAAATTAGCTATCAGGTTCCCCCTTCAATAAGTAAATTAAAATAATTACGTCAATTGAAAAAAATCATTATGTTTTCTGAAATCACAAAATTTCCCAACGAGAGCTTATTAAAAAAGCGAAAGAAGTTCTCAGGGATTCGCATGCGAGAATACACGCCGCACTGGCAACTGCTGCTCTCTAGCGTCCGAAGCGAGAACTAGCGTTGTCCGGTACTGTCGGATG
The DNA here is from genome assembly GCF_977018435.1 of Lepisma saccharinum. NCBI lineage: Eukaryota > Metazoa > Arthropoda > Insecta > Zygentoma > Lepismatidae > Lepisma > Lepisma saccharinum. The sequence continues at coordinate 22,418,980 of NC_139235.1, forward strand.
TCCGGAACTGTAAGACTTTCCCCTATGTATATACGCATATAAACACATTTTCAGATCTGGCCCCTCCCTCCCAAAAATCCTTTACTTTCATTTTAAATATGTTACCACTACGCTATCGGGGAGGCCCGCGTGCCCAACGAGGGGTTGGTGGGTATCATACACCTCCTTTGACGCAGTATTCCTTAAAAAAAATGAAGGCGGACTATTAAAAAAAGTATATGTAACCACCCCCCCCCCCCTTTTCGAAAACCCTGTCAGGCACTACTCCTCATGGATGTTGAAGGAAACTCTCAACTTTTCAACCCATCTTGATCTTGAAGGGGTGAATCTAAATTTAAACGTTTATGAAGAACACACACACTAACATTTCTCTGAAGTTGGCGACAAACATTTTATTTCTCCACAGTCTAGAAAGATGTTTGTAATATCCAGTTCCAGATCCAGGAAAGGGACTTGGGAGGGGCGAGTTTCCCGCTAGTCCATTTTAATCAATATTTAAGAGTTTTTTTAAAAAATAAATACAGTATAAACAATACGTTCATATAGTACTACTCCGTTGTCTACAGGGATTAATATGCAAAGGTTGAAAATAGGAATACTGGGCCCGAATCCTGGACAAAGAATGTTCTTTTTCTTACAATTACATCTTTCCATTGTCGTGATAAACATAACGATATAAAAATATGAAGAAGTTTCGGGAAACGAAAAAGAAGGACCTATCCCAGTGGCGACTCGTGGCTTCTTTTTTTTTTTTAAAAAAAAGAAAGGAAAAACCCCGCCCCCAACGGGCTCGCGGGAGTGAGTGGCGCCCGACCTGAGTCAACAGGCAACTACCCCTTTCCAGCTTTTAACCTCGCCTAGTGCCTCAACTTTGCCTCGTCTAGGGTTACCAGATGTCCGGATTTTCCCGGACATGTCCTACATTTTAGCATTATGTCCGGCGTCCGGGAGGAATTTGAAAAATATCATAAATGTCTTACATTTTGATAGTTACATAATATTAATTATGAAAATAGGTAACAGAAGAAAATCATGCAAGTTACAAGTCTATGGACTGCGCTTCCAAACTCAATGGTGAAATTTATGTTGATTCAGTCATTGAACAAAAAGAAAAAAGTTTGTCCTGCTATTAAACAAACGGGAAAACGGATGAAATTAATGATCAAAGTTTTGGGACCACTTTCTGATAACGTAACTGTTCAATGCCTGAGCAGAATCTCTTGCCTTACGGCTTATTCTGATGGAACAAGGTGTTGCACATTCTTATTCAATATAATTTGATTGTAAAGCAGTGCATAGAGAACAAAGTTATCCAGGGTGTCTTCCAGTCAAGAAAGTCATGGTAGTCAAGAAAAAGTAAAGAAATCAACAAGTAGGTCAAGAAGTCAATACAAAGGCAATAAATTAGTATTTTTGCGGTCAATAATTTTTGCTATCATAATGACTAATTGGTTGATCTAGTTTATTTTACTTCACTTTTTTCTGTCCTTTTGGCTAATCGCGAAGATGAAGATGAATGGTGGTAACATAAGATGGATGAAGGGACAGTCACAAACATATAGGGACAACCGACACAAACCCCACATAAGATTATACTGGCTTGAGTCCAGACGCCAAAGCCTCGCTTGCTGCCAAACACAGTTCAGGATGCATTAATACAAGAAAGCAGATCTAATTCTCTTCTTAAATTCAGCTTCAGTTTTCATCTTAACTAGTATGGGTTTTCAATAAATAAATATTTATTTTCTTAATTACTAATTTCCAATTTTACCAAGTAGGCGTCGGATAAATAAACGTTAAGAAAGACGGGGAAAAGGTCTAGAAAAGTCCAGAAAAAGTCAAGAATTCTGGATGTGTTATTTTGGTAGACACCCTGTTATTGAACTAAAAACTACCCAAGATAAAACTTCACAAACCATTTTAAATTACGGTAATTGCTGAACATTTGTTTGCCATTACAGGTCATAATTCAAATGTTGAGAGAGTACTTTCATTACCATCAGCACAACAAACTCACGAGAGAAATTATTTTTTCATAAAGTCTGTAAAATGTTCGTTTGGTACTGGTCCATAATTTCAAATTGACTGTCCACTCTAACATAAATATAGTTTGACTAAACCTGAGATTTTGATAAAAATTGTCTCCTCTGAGGTGTACAAATTAAATCATGTAGTAAGAGGTACATTGATTAGTGTGATTGCAAATTTTGAAATTTTGCATTTAAAAATTCATTAAGAATGCATTTTTTTAAACTGAAAAGTGTCATTTTTCAACTACTTTCTAACGTGTTCTATAGAAATATGTACTATTATTTATTGAGAATGTTTTGTGTCCTACATTTTGACTTAATGTCCTACATTTTGGGACAGCATGTCCTACAATTCCCTTACAGCGATCTGGTAACCCTACTCGTGCCTGATGGAGCCGACCGGGTTTGGTTGTAGGCAGGTAGCCATCCTCTGACAAGGGAGGTTATCTAAGTGTCCCCCTCCGATTTCCATGAAACTTGGCAGGTGTCGTAGAGGTGTCCAAAGGAAGAAATACGTGTTTTTGTGTTTCGGCTAAAAAACGGTTTTAGGGGGCAAACTCCCCTCTCAAATGTCAAGGTGAGGACAAATTGAAGTGGGGGTCTGACCTCAAAACCACGTAAATATGACATAGGAATAACACGCACATATTATTGGAACACACACAGCACAGAACTGTAGGATTGTCAGTACCAAACGCAAGTGCTATCGTGAAGAACGATGTCGGTTGAAGTTCTGTGCTAATAGTACTGGCAGATACACAAGTGAGACACTTGAGATATGAAGTGCATATCACTGGCAAACACAGCTCTGTGCTGTGTGTGTTCGAATTATATTTGCGTGTTCTTCCTATGCTATATTTACGTGGTTTCGGGGTCAGATCCCCACTTCAATTTGTCCTCATCTGGACTTTGCCCACTAAAACAGTTTTTTTTAGCTGAAACACAAAATACGTATTTCTTCTTTTGGGACCCTCTATACACCTGCCAAGTTTCATGGAAATCTGAGGGGGACACAGGGGTCAGATCCCCACTTCAATTTGTCCTCATTTTGACATTTGAGAGGGAGTTTTGCCCCCTAAAACAGTTTTTTAGCCGAAACCAAAAAACGCGTATTTGGGGCCTTCTATACACCTGCCAAGTTTCATGGAAATCGGAGGAGGACACAGGGGTCAGATCCTCACTTCAATTTGTACTCATCTTGACATTTGAGGGGTGGTTTGCCCCCTAAATCCTTTTTTAGCCGGAACAAAAAGAACATGTATTTTTTCCTTTGGGTCCCTGTATACACCTGCCAAGTTTCATGGAAATCGGAGGGGAACACAGGGGTCAGATCCCCACTTCAATTTGTCCTCATCTTTACATTTGAGAGGGGGTTTTGCCCCCTAAAACAGTTTTTTAGCCGAAACAAAAAAAACATGTATTTCTTCCTTTGGGCCCCTCTATACACATGCAAAGTTTCATGGAAATCGAAGGGGGTAGTGTTGCCCACGAGACGAGACGAGACTAGACTTTGGTCTGTCTCGTCTCGTCTCGTGTCTCGTCTCGAAAATATTAGTTTGTCCCGTCTCGTGTCTCGTCTCGAAGGGTTCTGTCTCGTCTCGTCCCGTGAAAGTAATCCAGGATATTATCCCAACAAAAGTTATAACTGGGAGACATCACAAATATTATTCTCGAAAATTGGTGAAACCTGTAATCACTTTGCTCACTGTAGCTATAGTGAGAATAAATATGATTCCTTAATCATAAGAACATGAGTATATCAAATAAAGTTTGTTGATTATCAATAGCTAGATAATGTATACAATCGGCCTTCCTTTTCTAGCTCCCATCCACTCTATATTCATCGTACACGCAGGGAGCTTTCAGACAGAAGGAACACGCGACAGGCGACAAGCCACACGGCGGTTTACACCGAAGTGACAAACGACAGGATCCCCTTCTGTTCCGTCTATGATAAAAGTATTCACCGTACGGGCAGTACCAACAGATCGAGGCGATTCTACGCTCGATATTAAGAAAACGACCCAATTTAAGCGACAAGCAAGCGACAAGAGACACGAGGTGCTTCCGTTCGGAAGGTTACGTTTACTGAGGGTTCGTATACAAGCGAAACATGTTGCTTGTCGCTTCTCTCCTGTGACTTGTTCAATGTGACAAGCGACACGGAAGTATCACACTGAAGCAACGAACGACAGAGACACTTCCGTTTATAAGCAAGCATTCATCGCACATGCGCGGATAACAACCCTCGCGACTATACTGTCTATACGGTATCCAGAAAACGGCCTAAGCAGAACAACAAGCAAGCGACAAACGAGACGTGCAGCTTCGGTTCGAAGAGTTTGCTGTGAGCAAGATTTCTTCACACCAAAGTTACAGACGACAAGCGACACGAGTCGCTTGGAAGCGAACTTTCAGTTGTCAATGCAACCTTTCGAACAGAAGACACACTAAAAGCTGCACGTGTCTCTTGTAGCCTCGGTCCGTTGTTGACGGATGCGGGGTGAATGTTTTCCTTCAGACTGAAGAGGATTGTGTCGCTTGTCGCTTCGGTGTGAATTGGGTGTGGGTGTGAATTATACGTGTCGCTTGTCGCTTCGGTGTGAAATTTCAACAAGATAGCTTTCAGGTTGAAGCGACAGGCGACAAGCGACACAGAGTTTTCGCACCAAAGCAACAAGCGACAAGCGACAAGCTCCTTTAGGGAGATTTCAGACCGGAGCGACAAGCGACACGCGACACATGTTGCTTTGGAACGAGCCAATCAAGCAACGTTTCACAGCGTAGGAGCATGGCAGGCAGCACAAACCTGCGTTCGATTGGTGAAATCCTGAAGCGACACGTGTTACGGGTCGCGTGTCGCTGCGATGTGAACTCTCCCTTAGTCTATAAGCAAGCTTTCACTGTGAATTCACTACCAACACACAGAGGCGACACAATGCAAGCTATTAAAAAACGGCCCAGTCCGAACGGCACGCAAGCGACAAAGCAACACGTGCCGCTTGCCGGTCTAGTCGCTTCCGTTCGGAAGGTTGCATTTATTACTGTGGGTTCATTTCCAAGCGACACTTGTTCCTGTAATAGAAGCTCTTTTGGGTTTCCAAGGAAAATGACTTATTCCGAATAAATAAATATTTGCAATTGATTAGTTATTTTGTTTATATTTTTTCGAGACTTTCGAGACGAGACGAGACTTTTCAGGAGCCGTCTCGTCCCGTCTCGTGTCTCGTCTCGAAAACGAGACGAGACGGGACATGTCTCGTCTCGTGGGCAACACTAGACGGGGGACACTTAGATAACCTCCCTTGTGAGAGTCAAATCCAGATTTGCCCGACCCTGTGGCCGAGCGGTTAGCACATCGCGCTGCGACGCCAAGGGTCCCGGGTTCGAATCCTGGTCGGGCTTGGTTGTTTGTGAATGTCCATTCATCAATTTCATCCTTTCATCACTCATCCTCATCTTCGCAAATTAGCCAAGAGGCACAAAACGCGAAGTAAAATAAACTAAATCAATCAATCAATCAATCAATCAAATCCAGATTTGGCTGGATGTGGCACCTTTGAGGAGGCCTCCATACATGCAGGCATGCACTAGTTAGTAGCTAACTACCTACAGCTTATGGGGGTTTTGGGGTTTATTGGTCACGATTATCTCGATAACCAGTCGACAAAAAAAAATCAAATTTTAAGTGAACACTGAGAAAGGATGTTTCTAGAGAACCACTGATCAATATTTTCATTTTCTGCATCAACGTCCCGAAAATTAATTAATTCATTTTACTCTATTTTCACTTTTCTTGACAAAACTACCCTGCAGAGAGCCTAGTCGGCTCGTCACGGACCCTCGTTCAACACTAATGGGCCGAGAGGAGGGGAGGGAGACGCGAGGAAAGATCACCAGATGTTTTAGAGCTGAAGAAACCGGCTTTGGGTATAAGGGTATAATGCCCGGGGAGGAAAGCTCTGTGAAGATCGAACTGGGTATTTTTGAAATTATAGGGCTACATTGAAAATGGACAGAAGAAAGTGTTCAGGAATGCGAATAGAATCAGCACAGATATACTTGTATATTCACTTAGTTTGGGGTATGACATTTCTGGAAGAACCGGAATGGTGAAAGTATGCTGTAAAGCATTGCTGTTCTCAAGGAGGGGTTGAGGGCGGCTTTTCCCCAGTATCTCAGATATCAAGAAGAGAAATTAATTACATAAGTGTCCATTTCAAAAATATTTCGGCAATGAAATAAAATATTGATATTCTGTGATGACAAAAAAAGTAAAATATCTGTCTTATCACTGGCGTACGCAGAGGGAGAGCTCAAGGGCTACAGCTCCTCCCGAAATTTTGAGAAAATCAAATAAATCGCAGGTTAAATAGTTCATAAATATCTGGATAATGAATTTCTAACAATTGTCCAGATCATCCTCCCCCCATGGTCAATTGGGCGTACCCCCCAAGATAATGCCATAATTCCCATAAAGTATTTTATTACGACACTGTCCAATTACTGAAAGTCATTCTTTTTAGCTTTACTGAACAATTTACTTGATCTGGCCCTACTCCAAATTATTCCTTTTCTTCATCTAGCGGATTAAATATAAATTCACAGAACATGAACAGCAACTGTTACATTCGTTCCAAGGACGTATTTAGAGGGGAGTCCAGGGGGTACGGACCCCCCGAAAGATTTATCAAGTTTTAAAATTAAATAATGAAAGAAATATTCGTTTGGCCGTTGTTATATAATTTCCTTTGAACTTATTGTAAGACAAGAATTTAATTGGGATCATACGGCTTTGAAGGACACGAAGGACATATTTCGGAGGTCCGGACCCCCCCTACCCGAAAGACTTATTAGGTACGAAAATCAAATAATGAAAATATACTCGTCGTATAGCATTTGTTGTATAATTTCCCCTGAACATATTGTAAGACAAGAATTATATTGGGATCATACAGCTTTGAAGAACGGAAAGGACGTATTTAGGGGGTCCGGACTCCGCCTCCCCACCCGAAAGACTTATTAAATATGAAAATTAAATAATTAAAATATACACGTTTAGCATTTGTTGTATAATTTCCTCTGCACTTTTTAGAAGGCAAGGATTATATTATGATCATACGGCTTTGAATGACATTAGAAAGAAGATTTATGTACACTACTACTCAAAATAATATGCATAAAATATTAATGAGAAACTTACTTTTGTCCAACTACAGTACATGTAACATCATTTTTTGTTATTCGATAAATATTCAATTATTCATCTATTTGACATTGATTCATTGCCAGGGCACTTGTTTTTATGTAAATTAGTCCGATCTTAACTACAGGTAAGCTACGTAATGAATATGAGCTGTTATATCTATATTGTTATACAGTCTTTTTACCTATTCGTGTAATAATAATATACTATTAATTTATGTATTGTAATTAGTATTAACTTGATTTAATATAATTATTTTAATTTAAACATTATTATTATTATTATTATTGTTGTTGTTGTTATTGTTCGTTCGGAACGCCCCCCCCCCCCCTTTCCGAAACATATTTCTAGATACGTGCCTGATTCGTTCATCTTGTTTATGAGCAGAAGCTGCAAGTATTTAGAAACTTCTCTAGATTTTAGAAAGTTCTTCCATATGGAAACTTCTTTATCTGTACCTTCCTTGCCCCTGGTGCGAATTCCCATTTAGACAAACATCTGTGACATCATCATTCTCATTCCTTCCACATCTGTACTCTTATTGAATATTATGCATTTTGCTTGTATGATATAAATATCTGTATCATCAAAAGCAGTATGGAATGTGTGGTAAGGAACGATGTCAGTAGCAATCAATTAACACTTCAAGAGATGTTATAGAAGATATAGAAAAAAACTGTAGTATTTGTATATTTCTAAATGTTATGTTTATAATAATTTAATGACACACCCACACACAAATTACCTTTGTTATTGTTAAACTTTTGAAAATGGACTTGGTTTACAAAGCCCCCTTTTCCCCGGAGATCAATTCTAACTTTGAGCCCTGATAAGTGGAAATAGATCGGCACGTATGTTTAACATAAGGGATTCTTGGCACACCCCTCGGACAAAATTTTGTATACTGCCTTGCCTTCCGAAGGTAAACATGTCCAAATGTGAAGATAGGAAGCTGTGACATTCCCACCTCGTTCTACATTTTGTTCAATTCAAACACTGCCTGGTAGCATATTTTCTCTCGTTTCCACTTTTCCTGTTTATTGGATAGATGGTTTTACGTGGCAATAACGCTCGTCAGTAACACAGTACACTAGAAATTACGGTGTATATATGCCAGAACATTCACGCTATTTTTAGAAGTTTTATTTGCCAAAGGCAGAAGAAATGAGAATTTATTTCCTGTGTCTGTTGATTCTCGAGATGTCCCATGGCTGAAGTCATCCGTCGAGGTTCACGAATAGTTACGAATTTCTCCGAACGTCAGACCACCCCTCTGAGACTTCCAAACGTTTGGACAGCACACGGCGAAACATGATTTCGGGGGCTCTCCTTGGAATTTGACCACAGCTGACCCAACCCACTTCGAGTTTCTTCCTCCACGGCTGAAAACCGGGCTAGCGATCTGGTAGCAGGAGGGCAAAATGTCAGAAATGAACAATAATAGCTGTGGAAAACAGGTGGACGCAGGACGTTGTTACTGGATTTCTAATGTTTTATAGTGTAAGAACCGCGGTGGTCTAATTTGTCGACCCCCTTGGTAAGTGTGGAGTGCAGTGTGCTATGAAGTCAGGGATATTGGGTTCGAATCCCGGTTCGGACATGGATGTTTGTGATTGTCTGTCCTCAATGAACAAGTTGAGATTAATTGAGATGAGGTTTGTGTTGGAAAGCTGCCGCTTAGGGACTTCCCTTTGAAAGAAAGGTCGGTATGGGGTGTGACTGCCACACGAGAGATCCGGGTTCGAATCCCGTGGTGGGTAATCTAATGTCGGAATTCCCTGGCCTTGTATCCGCATAATGCGGATCTGCGGCTAACCCAGTCGAAAATCAATCGGCACCTGGGGTGCAACGGCGGCCGGAGCGCGATACTGATCACGTCACCTCCAAAAGGGCAGAGATCAAGAATGTCTGGGACCCTACCTTCAAATCCTCTAACTGTGCCTTCATGGCACGGTCCTACATGCACGGGGAACTTTACCTTTTTATAGTGTTTACAATTAAATTGAAATATATATTGGCATAAATACTTGTATTTTGTGCCTGAAATGCTTCATTGCATTACTGATACGAGTTTTCCAAATGATTGATTTAATATGTTAATTGGTCTCTTATTATGTAAAATTCATACATCCACAATCCGAAATCGGGACACTTGGGCCGAACTGTGTGCGATGTGCTTAGCATAGCGTGCTAAATGCCGGGTGCTGTGGGTTCGAAACCAGGCTACGGTATAGGAGTTCTTTGTAAGTGGCCGTTCAACAATTTCATCTAATCCCCATTCTTCATCATTGTCACAATTATCCAAATGTAGCAGAAAGCGACGAATAATAACTAAATTAAACAGTCAATCAATCGACACTCGGTTCTAGGATCCAGATCCAGGTACCCAGTTCTGTTTGTCCCGAACTTTATATTGTTGGCCATCCTTAGTATATATGTATTTATATGAGGACCTTCCAGTTGCCGTAGTGGTATAACGTCATCGCCTTGTAATCAAGGAGTCCCGAGGTCGATACCCGGTAGAGGCACATTGTGGTTCGGACCCCACTTTAAACTGTATCCTATCTGTGCATAAAACTATTTTGTTTAAAAAAAAAACGTGTTATTTATACGTATAAAGTATGACCCGTATCTACATTCATATGGGAAGAATCGGCAATAGTGTATTTTACATTAACAATAATAATGCCACAATCAGCCCTGTTACGAGAACGCCACTGCTTTAGAAACATAATAATTCACCCTCGCAGTAAGTTGACGCATATTCTCGCATCACATCCCAACTTCACATTTTCATGGGTTCGGAACACACTTCACCAATTTAATTTCACCATTTCCAGTCTACAATTTAAAAGCTACCCAGTTAGAAGTTCAAGAGACATGTTGCTTTCTGTTCATCTTCTAAACCTGTTGTGTGTTGGGTTGAAACCACCCGCCATGTTCCAACCCTCTTTCTACAAGGTCGTTAGGCGACTGCGACCGCGAGCACCTGCAGTAAGCTCGCCGGCCGGCAGCAGTGTTGCCCTGTCAAGAAAAGTGAAAAAAATGCGAATAAAAATGAATTAATTAATTTTTGGGACGTTGATGCAGAAAATGAAAATATTAATCAGTGGATCTCTAGAAACATCCTTTCTCGATGTTCAGTTAAAATTTGAATTTCTTTTGTCGACTGGTTCTCGAGATAATCGTGACCAAAATTACCCCCATAAGCTTACATGGAAAATGCTCAAACTCTTCACCGGAGTAGGACATCGCCTTAAAGAAGATTTTTACCAAGTGTCGAAATTAGAAAAATATGTTGAAAAAACTAGAAGAGATAGAGAAGGGAAGCTCCGAGGATAAAAGCCGGCAAGCCAGCAAAAACCTCTGCTCGAAGTGTAGGAACAAGATATGGCAAACCTATTAGAAAGATTTGAAAAATTTATCCAATTACGTTCACACGTATTGCCTGTAATATCCTTTGCATTTAGAATGTTAGCTGCAGGCCTATGCCCAAGGTATGACTTGCTCCTCACTTTAAACTATGAAATATTTAAATGTGAACCTATAAAAACCGACTAAAAGAATATTGACGATATTTCAGAGTTTGCAAGAATTTAGATTTTCTTCTCCCTCCCTGTCGTCGTGTGGATTGACGATAATAAAAAGTGCTGCTTAAACTATGAAATTATGCTAGGATTTATTATTATTATTTTCGGATAACTGTAATTCTGCTTCTACTTTTCTAAAGTTTTGAACTTGCGTTACTTTTTAATAAGAGTTATGTAATAATGTAAATTTTCTCACAAAATTGTTTACAATGGCGCAACAAACAAAATGGGCTCAACATAGAAGTTGAGAAGACATATTCCTTTGAATTCGATTTCCCTCTCAGGGACTGACGTTTGCAGGTTATGCTAGATTTTCATTATGCCAAAAGCAGGGTGCTAAGTGCCAATAAAGATCAAACTGTGCTTGGTTTAGTACCATTTTGCTGGGGTTGGCATCGCTGATTGAATAAACTCTAGCAGGTTCTTCGGCCCTCACCGATCTTCGCAACCTCAGCCCCCTTCCCTTCACTGCCCCTTCCAGTGGCGCAGGAACGTTTTTCATTTGGGGGTGTACAAAATTCAGCCTCCCATATATATATATATATAATAATAATAATAACCCATAGCTCTACAGCCCGAGGAGGGCCTTGGCTTACCTACCGACTGCTGGTCTCCCTCCCACACTTTTCCTCCGTCACCTGTTGTAGCGTGGAGATCTTAGACCAGTATTGGAGTGTCGGGGGATCAGCCCGACGAGCCCCCAGCCGTTGCAGGTCTTCTCGATCGGGTTACGCTCACTCACTCGGAGCTTCCCAATTTCCTCACGATGGTGGGTTGCCACCGGCCCTATACGTAGGCCGAATAAATTCCGACCAGAGCCGGATTCGAACCTACGCCGTCCCGCAGCGAGCGATCTCAAGACGAGTGAACGCCTTAACCCGCTCGACTACGGAGGAGGATCACATATATATATATATATATATATATATATATATATATATATATATATATATATATATATATATATATATATATATATATATATGTATATATATATATATATATATATATATATATATATATATATATAAACACAAATACTACTGCACCATTTCGGGGTCCAACCAAGTTTTGATTTTTTTTTATTTGATTTAGTTTATTTTACTTCGCGTTTTGTGCCTCTTGGCTAATTTGCGAAGATGAGGATGAGTGATGAAATGATGAAATTGATGAATCGACATTCACAAACAACCAAGCCCGACCAGGATTCGAACCCGGGACCCTTAGCGTCGCAGCGCGATGTGGTCCAACCAAGTGTTGCAATAATAATAATAATAATAATAATAATAATAATAATAAATATAATTATAATAATTATATTTAATTTAATTAAAATATTAATTAAATATGTAAGTTAATTAATATTGTATTGTTGTTTTTACATGAATAGGTAAAAGATAGTAAAACAATAGATATAAAAGCATATATTCATTTTCTAGCTTACGTGTAGTTAAGATCGCCAAGATTTGCATAAAAACAACTGCCCTGGCAAGGAATTTAATGTCAAATAGAAAAATTATTGAATAACAAACAAGAAGTTAGATCCAATTAACGAAAAGTAAAGTTTCTGATTAATAATTTATGGATATTCTCATTAGTTGTGTGCATAAATCTTTTGGCACCTTTCAAACCCCTCCTTGCCTTCCAATACGTTCAGCGGAAATAACCATCGATTATATAACAAATGCTAAACAATTATATTTTGATTATTTACTTTTATTTCTTGGTAAGTCTTTCGGGGGAGTGTCCGGACCCCCTCCTAAATACGTCCTTGATAGTTAGGTATAATGTGAAGGCATGGGAAATATTCTATTTTAGAACAGCACACACGAATGTCCTGTTATTTAATGCAAAATTTGCATAACTATTTTTTCTTTGTTTTTCTTAGAATGTTTTTTAAACAGATTTTAAAACCAGATAACAATTCTGAAACATGTAAAGCTCTGGACTTCGTTCTGGCCTTATTTCAATTTAACGGAACGGAAAATCAGGAGTTCGAAATGTGAAAATTGCGAACAAAGATACATCTATTCATTTTAAAGTAGGTTGAGATTAAAGGGGGTGAGGAGGATCTTGAGCCACCCCAACCAGGAATAATCATCTCCCAGCCACTGACTATAGAAACCATATCATTGAACATATCATAGTTATAGATTTCCACTTCAGTTCAGTTCATTCTAATTTTAAATTCCCATAGCTACGCATAAAAATATCTTTAAACAATTTATGGCAGATGTGTACCACATCCAATGTCTTTTAGAAGCCATGTATTTGGTATTTACTCGGACATCTGTAAGGCGTTGTATTAAAAAAAAAAAAAAAAAAAAAAAAACTGAGTTGAGATAGTTCCCGATCAACTCGTATAGAAGTCTAACTTTGAAATATTTGTGAAACATTTGACCAGTGGCGTACGCAAGGGGGGGGTTACGGGGTTTAAACCCCCCCCTTGAGCTTGTGAAATAATATTATGAAAAATGCTGTGGAAAAAATTTTAAATGGCCAATTTACCACAGTCAAAGATCTGGGACAATACTATTACTATTACTACATCTACTACTACTACTACCACTAATAATAATAATAATAATTTGAATTATTATTTCCATGTAGCATGGAGAAAAGCACAGCATTCCAAGCACAAGCGTCTTTCAGAGTGATGCCTTGCACAAGTTCTTGAAAGTGAAATATGAGGGTAACTATGATTTAAAAGAGAAATAAAATGTTTTGTATTTCAGTTGCAACAATGTTCAATACTCTGGCGTACGCAGTTTTTTTTTTGGGAGGGGAGGGGCCGGTATAGTAAATGTGGATAACACACGGCTTCGTTTTGGAGGGCAGGATGCATAATAAAATATTTCGTATTTTTGGAGCTTTTCAGTCTATTAAAATTGTATTCAAAGACAAAAATGGTAATCGGGACTCACTTTAAAAGAGGTTTCGTATTTACACATTTTGATTTTTTAAAGTTCTCAACGGATTTTTATTTGAAAATTCTGATTTTCTCAAAATTTTGGTAGGGGCTGTAACATCATCGGTAGAGGCATGCATATTTCGTTTTTGACAAAAAGAAAACGAAATTTGAAACAACACATTGCAATGTTAATTTTTAAGGTTTCTGAAAGGTGTGAGGTGCATTTTCCTACCCTGTTTTGTCACGAAATGATGCAAAATGAACTGCAAAATGCGAAATAGACTCTTAAACACGAAATTGACCGTTTATATACCTACGCGACACTTTCTGAAGCCTGAAGTATCCTGTGTGTTATGCAATTCACGGAAAATTGATTAATTTTGCTGTAAATATTTGAAAAGCAAAAATGGACTCCTCTATACAGGAATAAACTTAATATTCTGGTAATGATTTAATGTGCTATTAGAAGGGATATGTTTATTTTGTGTAATAGTGCAGTTTTTAAATCGGGATTATATTCACATTTTTAAAACCAAAATGTAATTTTATATACCGCTTTTATACCGCTATAACAGCGAAATTTCATTTTATTTACAGCTTTTGAACCCGAAATTGACTCTGTTTTTATACTGAAATTTTGCTTTTTTATTTATCAAAAGTATGTGCGTCTAACCATCGGCCATGCCTCTACGTACGCCAGTGTTCAACGAACATGTCTTTTTTTGCGTGAACAATGAGAATTAACTAAAGAAAGTTCTTGGTTCGTTGTTAGAGGCTAATGTATAGACAAAGGCTAGGCGGACAAAAATACAGTCACCAGTCTGCCTTCCCATTGTATTATTTACCGCAGCACGTTTGAATGTCTCTCTTCAAAATGTCTCACCTTGTTGACTAGACAATTATTCAAACGACAATAAGCTTAACTATTGGAAAATGTTTTGTTGGTAAGAACAGTGAGACAATCCAGATGTGAATTATCGGGGGCATTTATGCGGGGAAGAAGCCGGAAAAATTCCAACCAATTTCGGGAATTGAATCCGGATCTCCCGCATAATTGTCAGATGCTCTACCGACCAGACCACCGCAGCTTCTTGGATGAGTTCCATACTTTAATTATTTTAATTTATTTTAATATATTTTCTTGTTTTATGGATTTTCTTCACCCTTAAAATGTCTCACCTCCTTGACCAGACAAAAAACAAAAACAAAAAAATGCTCCCAGGATTTGATAAAAATTGAATGATTAGAAAGTAATTTCTTTCTATTGTTTTCATAAATGGTATATTTATGTAGCTCTACTACATAATAGTAGTAGTGGTATTAGTAGTATTATTAGTAGTAATTCAGCTAATTAATTAACTATAAGTATTATTCATTAATTGTGATTATTATTATTTAATTAAAGTATAATAAATCAAAGGTAATGTGAATTTGGAGAAAGTTTTAGAAATAACCCCCCCCTTGACGAAATCCTGCGTACGCTACTGCATTTGACAAAGCATTTATTTGTTATATAATTAGCTGTACCTGATAACACTCTTCAAAAACTGAAAGTAGGACAAAACCGAAATACTTCAGATGTCAGAGGAAGCAAGGAAAGGCATACGCTCAAAATGTTTTTGTTTTTCGTTTCAATCTTTGGTGGACAATATGAAGAACCGCCCAAGGTTTCCTTTCGTATGTAGTAGTATTAAATGGAGATACATGCGTGTGTTTTAGGGTGACATGTCAATTTCTCGTTTATGTGAAAAGGTAAACTTTAATGTCACAGTTAAAGATTTTCGCATCTACAAAGAAAATCCAAAACACATTCCCACCTCGGCGGCCTCCGTGGCGGAGGGGTTGGCATAGGGCGCTTTGACGCCAGAGGTACCAGGTTGGGCATGTGAGTGTTCATCAATTTATCATCGCCCATCCTCATCTTTGCGATTAGCCAAAACTGGCAGAAATGCGAAGAAAAATAAACTAAATAAATCAATCAAACATTCTCATCTCACTCAAAGACCTTGCGAATCCAATCCAAAATCTAACAATAGAACCTGTAGTGAGTTTCATTTATCTCGTGCATTCATCTGACTAATGTAATTTTCTTACAGATTGACTTTAGGGTTTATCTTAAAATGGCGTTGTGTTTGTGTTGCATTCTAATACGTAGGTAAAAATAATTCCGCCCCTCTGATAATATCGCAAATTGCACCTTGTTTAAATGTCTAGGAAAAAATTCATTTCATGTAGGAATGATATCGCGATGAAATGAGTCAAAAATTGTCACAGCCTCATCTCGTCTCCTGCGTGGCGAGGTCCTTCTCGTTCTTGTTTGTGTTAATTTTTGTTTCGGTTCCCATTCGGAAGTCATTAAAACTTATTCTAGATTCACTTCATACTCAGATAGGATAATCGGGAATCTATTTTCAACATATCTTAATATATAGGTTTAAGTATAGTTTTCCGAACACCCCCTTACAAAGTTATGAAAAATATGGGTGAAGTACAGCAGTACATTGTACCCCCCCCCCCCCCCAAGTTGGTCTGTAGTATCTCGTCTCGATCGTGTAAGTATTTCGTTTTGGAAAATTCAATTTTAAATATTCAAAAGAAAATGGGATCAGTCATATACCCTTCGAATCGACGCGACCATTTCTTTAGAAAAGTGTACCCACCCCCCCGACCTTACGCATCATCTGCAGCCATGGACGTCCGAAGGATTTTTTCCAGGGAGGGGCAAGCAAGGTAATTTTTTTTCCAGGGGGGCCAAAGGACACATATTTTCCTCCAAAATAGTAATACCCCCCTCAAAAAACACTGTTTCAGTCTGAAATTATCATGTTTCTTCAACGAATTTATAATAATTAACATAAATTACTGTGATTGAAATGAAATTATGTGTGAATTATATAATTTTTAGGTATACATTCATTTTCCAGGGGGGCCGTGGCCCCCTTGCCCCCTCCTTCCGGACGCCCATGTCTGCAGCGTGATTTTCTGAGAGCAAATCAGATTCCATCGTTCCACACACATTTTAAACAATGTTCATCTCCTTAAAGAGGTTTCCAAGAACTTAGGTCCCGCGACTCCTGTGCACCGTAGTCCCGCGAAGAGGGGAGGAGGAGAGTGGACCATGCTTCCTTATGGCCCGAGCCGAACGGAAGAAGGGAAAGCTGCGCGGGGACTTTTCGTCCAAGGTTTTGCCTTGTGGTCTCTCAATAGTAGAATAAGTTTAGAATGGTTTGAATTTCTGTGGTAAGGAAGATAATGTTTATAAGTTATAAACAATATACACTTTTTTATTGGGCGAACTGAAAATAGGTTCTTTTAACAGTAGCACCTTGCGTCTGCTGTCAAATTACCAAGAGGGGGGGGTACTGGGGGTACAACTCGATTTACAGATTTGGGGGGTACAGTACCCCCTTCAAAAATTTAGGGGGGTACAATGTACATCTGTACCCCCCCGTTCCTGCGCCACTGGCCCCTTCCACTCAGGGGTGCCCACAGGGGGGTTTCATGACGCGGCTGCGTCATGGAAATTTTTTGGGGGGACAAAATTTTATACCAATTCTATATATATCTTGACATAAAAATGGGGGGGATCGTATCGTTTGATTGACTTGTATTGATTTTTAGTTTTGGTTATTATGTTTAGTTTTCTACCTACCTGTGGGTGATCACGGCGATAGGGTTGAAATGAAACACCACCTCTTATGCCTTTGGAGGGGGACGTGGTATTCGCATTAATACAAAGGTTAGTCGAGCAGACAAACTGTGAAGAATAAGGTTGACTAACAATGGCAGTGAGCCTAAAGTATCTAAAGTAAACATATATTGCTGAAATATGTCTGTATTATGCAGTGACGCAACCACAGGGGGGCAGGGTGTCATTGCCCCCCCCCCCCCCAACCTTCGACGGAAGTCAATTCTATGGTAGGAAAGGGGACAAACATTGACGGTCCAGGGCACCTGCAGGGAGGGCTAGAGGAGCAATTACCCCTTCGATTTCAAATATTATGCAAATAAAAATTCATTTTGTAAAATTTTCTTGCTTACTTCGCTCGCGTAATCTGCTTTTCTCGTTTTCGTCAAGTTCAGAGCTGTAGCTAGGAGCGGTGGGAGTCTGTCATGGGTGCCGAATGATCTAAATGAAAAAAAAAAGTTGTGAAAGAGAGAATGCCTTGGCGCCCCGTGATATTATTTACGCCTTATTAGGGGCAAATAGGGAGAGGCAAACCTTGACGGCCTAGGGCACATGTAGGGGGCACAAAGGAACAATTACCCCCTTCGATTTCAAATTTTATGCAAAAAAAAATACATTTTGTAAAATTACCTTGCTCGCTTCGCTCGCATTCTACTTGTTTTCTGTAATGTATTCAAATAAAATGTGTTCTATATTTGTGTTGAATAAGCTTTAAATACGTACACAATTTAGTGTTAGCTTGTTGCATACGTATTTTATATTTTATGTCGCTCCATGTTGCATATGTGTAAAACATATGTTAAGTTACACATGTATCTTCGGAATGCATTTATCATTCATTTTCTGCCATTCAAAAATACAGTTTGTGTGCTTGATTTCCATTATTAACTAATGTGAAATTGACGGTGTTGACAAAAAAAAATTCAAATCGTTTGTTCCAAACAAATGCTCTAGCACAGACTTCTACCCATTTTTGCGTAATTTATGAAGATATTAACGTACTACTACTACTACTACATAATAAAGCCATTATTAATATTATTATTATTATTGGTACGTTTATCCTGGTACTTGCCCCCCCCGACAAAAATTCGTGGTTGCATCTCTGGTATTATATTTTTCCGCAAATTATGTCTGACAAAAATAGTTTGAGTAATTAATTCGGCATAAACGGGGGGGGGGGGGATGTTCTACCTTCTGGGGTGGGAGTGCGTCATGGGCCATGGGGGAGCATCCCTGCTTCCACTCCTCACCCATCTGTCTGTAGGATGACCGCCGATGTTCCTCAGACGTGGCAGCAAAGCCTGTGTGTCCATCAGGCTCGTAACCAGGGGATGGGGCAAGGGGACCATGCCCAACCCCTCGAGCCATGAAATATTTTGATACAAACCCACAAAAATAACGGATAATTTTAAAAATTTTGCAAGAATTTAGATTTTCTTCTTGTATAAATGAATGGGTTGTCTCTGGAGAGCAAGACTCCAGGAAGTCTGCAGTCTACTATATTTAGTAATTTTAGTTTTATAACAATTTATGCGAAGCTCTTAAATGTTCCAATTTGGTTGGGACAGTTCACCATATTTACTCCTAGTTTCGACTTTTTTCGAACTGCAGTCTTGATGAGAAAATGTCCTATTTTTGTGGTTAATTCACATTCAGACATGTTCTTCATTATAGACGGTGTTAAAGGCGGAGCTACAGAGGAGCATGCGCACTCGTCCGGTTCCCCTCGAACATCCGGTTATGCTGACGGTGCTATCTTACCTCCATGGGTGCTATGGGCGTTAATATGAAACGGCGTAAAGGAGATTCTTTTACAAGGGAAAAACTTTTCATAAAGAATTAGAACTTTTATTTATTTAATTAATTTTGATTTAAAATATAGAAGCAGGAACGAAAAATGATATTAATAATAATAACACAATAACAAATAATCGATATTACAATATTTAGAGAATATCCATACTATCATCCATAGCGCTTTACACCAATAAATTAAAGGATAACTTACATATACAATACCGAGATACAAGCAAAATACAGATTGAATCTATAATGTATACAAAAAATTTCGGAGGGGCCATTGCCCCTCTCGCCCTTCCCGTGGATCCGCGCCTAGTTTTCAGGAAATATGTGTTGAGCTTTGAAGGCTTACAGAAAATGTCGTTCTTACGTCCCGTATACAAAATAGACAAGAGAAATAACAATAACCACGCTAATAATAAAAATAACAGTCATTGTTAAGTTCTTGTCGGAAAAGTTATTATATCAACATATATTTACATCACATTACGTATCTTAGAATTTTAGTCCATTGTTAAGTGTTTCGTTTCGCAGTAACAGATGTACAACAAAACAATTTCGAATTTATTGAGTTCGTCGTAGGCCGTTTTGCCAATTGTGAACCTTGCAGCTGAGGAGAACAGTCCAAGAGGCAGGAGAGAGGAAAAGAACCCTGGCCAATGCGTGAGTTTTGGTAGTAGATGAGTAGACACGTAAAAACACGTAAAGTTGAAGTTTTCTAGTATTTTGTGACTTTCCTTTTTTTTAAATAAATCTTTCAATGCCTTGACATTTTAGAATTGCTACTTTGTCTGCTAATTCAGTCAAATAGCACTATAATGAAAATTCGTGCACATTAGTTTCCTAATCTTCAAGCAGTTAGCCCTATTTAGAGCGAATACTAAACGAGCTACAGATCTATTGATTGACTGATTGATTTGGTATATTTTACTTTGCTTTTCTGCCCCTTTTCGCTAATCGTGAGTGATATGATGAAATTCATGAAGAGACACTCACATAGACCACCCATGCCCAGTTCGGGATTCGAACCAGAGACCCCTGGCATCATAGTGCGCTGTGATAACCACTCCGCCACGAAGATCCGCTGTAAATCTTTTAAGCAGGTGATAAAAATAAGATGTATAAATCGAACATGAATAGTTCAAAACTAGATTGGTGACTTTCTATTAATTTAGTCATGTACAGTCACCAGCAGTAAAAACGGGACACCTAGATCCTAGAGGCGTCTCGTGAACGCATGCATCAATTGTGGGAAAAAGGACAGCTTGCTCTGCGATGACATTAATGAGCATTTCTACATTCTAATTTCTACATATAGGAGAAGTTTTATTTTACACGAGAGCGCTCAACTAAGCTTATATTACATTTCTTGGATCTGAAGTGAAAGGAAGTAATAATTCTTTTCCCACAATTGACGCATGCGTCACTTCAGATCCAAGAAATGTAATATAAGCTTAGTTCAGCGCTCTCGTGTAAAATAAATACTTCTCCTATACATAGGCGTAGCTACGGGGTGTGCCGGGTGTGCCTAGGCACACCCTAATGGGCTGCTTTATGAAAGAGAATTAAAGACAGATATTTCAATAAGAGAGAAAATAAGCGGCAGTTTGTAAGAAGTTGAAAATGTAATTACTTGGTATAAACGTGTGCATTATCGCTGATGAAACGAGTGTCTATAGATTTTCGATTTTTTGATGTCATTGGAGAAAGAAGATATTTACTGCATTCTACTCTGTACTGCAGCACTTTTCTTCTATACCTGTCACAAGCTGCACGTGTGTGTGTGTGTGTGAGAGAGAGAGAGAGAGAGAGAGAGAGAGAGAGAGAGAGCTTTCTCCAAGCTTACCAAAGTTCAAACTAAATGAAGAGCAACACAGAAGCAGGATAGATTGGAAGCCATACTCTTGCTATTTGTGGAACAGGAAAAAGCTTAGTCTATTGATGTAAATGAAGTTATTGATGAGTTTGAGAACATTGTACATTTTGACAGACGTCTCTTGTTTTGGTGTATTTTTTTGCATTTATGAACATTTTGTGTGTGTGTAATTTCTATGCAATTTGATTTTTTCTACTACATATATTCAGAAATTTTCAACACTGTCATTTAGTGAATATATATTCCTTTACAAACATCAGTGCAGTTAAAGAGTCAAGTGATTTGTGTTGCAAAATATGATTGTGCTAAAAAGGTACAAGACCTCATTTTTTTTCTTTGTGCACACCCAAATATAAAGTTCTAGCTACGCCTATGATATGAAAAATTAGAATGTAGAAATGCTTATGAATGTCGTCGCAGAGCAAGCTGTCCTTTTTCCCACAATTGACGCATGTGCAGCATGCGTTCACGAGACGCCTCTGCTAGATCCTGAAATAGTCGCTTCCCTGCAAGGTGTTACACGTGTTGCCTAAATCTACGGCGGTTGTGAAGTTGCCATAGAAAATTTGCTATTAAAATCCACTTATCGCCGTAGAGTTAGGCAAGAAACACAAATCCTTGCAGGGAAGCGAATATTTCAGGATCTAGGTGTCCCAATTTTACTGCCGGGGACTGTTACAGACGAAAAAACTAGTCGAAATGATCTCATGTTAAATTAGGGTCTGTAGGTCACAGGCGTTCATTCGGGCAATGCTCCAGGTGCCATTTCATCACCAATTCTACAGTGTTTTCTCCTCTTAGAAAGAGAGGCAGTTGTTTGAGTGTATTTTATTTTACGCCGACGTTCTGCCTCTGTAGAATAATCGCGACGATGAAGATGATTACATGAAAAAGATGAAGGGGGCACTCACATGTATGGTGGTGAGATCGTGAATAGGACTACTCAACACACAAGTCCATCGAGGCAGTTATTTTCCATCATTTTTTCTGACTAGTCGCGACGATGAGGATGATATAATAAAATTGATAAAGGGACACTCATGCCCAGGCTGGAATTCAAACCCTGGCGCCATAACGCGGTGTGCTAACCATCCGCCACGGAGGCGGATTATGGAACTTGCATTGGACCAATCGCATTGGGATATTGCTGCCACATAGTAGAGACAGGCTCAATTCCTGGGATGAAATTTTATTCGAACTGCATAAAAGCGGCTCCGGGATTCCACCAGCTACTCATTAATAGGATCCTGTGTTCACCCTGGTGGGTTAAGGACCGTGGTGCTGATCACATATATTCGAGTATGACATAAAAATAATATATGCGACTATACGTCTATGTGTCTTCCTGACATGGTAAACTAGACAGGTACCATTTATTATTATGGTCCTTTAAATTTACCTAACGTGTATTTCTACAGTGTACTGTAGAAAACATGCTTGAAATGAAGGTTTATTGATCAAAGACACAAATTATTTACAAATTCTTGTCATAATAAATATTTTATTTGCAGACATAAATTAATTGACAAAACTTTATGTTACGTTGCCTACGCCAAAGTCTTCAGCAAGCTGATCTTCATACAGGAGAATTTGACGAAGCAATATTTTTAAAATTAGTTTGAAAATCTTTTATTTTTGCTATACGGTGGTGCTTCCATCAAATTAAGGATTCCCAATGATAATTCAACGTAAGTCAATGCATAGATAGGTAACTAAAATAAAAAACTTATGTAATTATATTATTCAGAAAATATGTGCATATTGTGCACAAGGCCAGATTCGAAGTGATGTCTCTTTGAGACATAAAATTAGCAAACATTAATTATCGAACTGGTCGACTTACAATCTCACCACTGAAATTAATTGGTTCAGCCGCAAACAGGGTATGGGTGTTATTTGTGAATGTCCCTTATCAGCTTCATCTAATCATCACTTATTCTTGTCACGATTAGCCAAAAGTGGCAGAAAAGTAAAGTAAAATAAAAAATAGAAATGTATATATTCCCAAAAATATCCACATGAACTCGAGGTGGGTTGGCTGGAAAAATATCCAAACAATGGAAATTAAACTGTAAATGATATATGTCCTTTAGCTTAAGACTTCTACATGAACTGAGAAATTCATTGCTATGTCTACTATAAACACAAGAACTGGTAAATTAATTGCCAGATGTGAACCACACTTTACAAGATATAGTAAAAAAAATGACAAAGTCACATGTAATAGAGGAAAATACAAATTCACCGTGTTTACATGTGCTGTGGTGGACGATTTTCAAGTTGTAGTCACTGTATCCATTCTAATAGGTTTCTTTCAAGTGGACTCATACATTTTCATTAGCAGACAACTTTTGAAACAATGTTGAGATTCCACCATTAACTTCGTTGACATAAAAGAATATGAAAGTAAATCTTAACACATGGAACTTGCAAAATGTCATCCCCATCATTTAACATTACACTTGATGCTGTGAGTGCATCGGCAGGCATGTTGAAAAAGCATCTTCCGGAGATCCAGCTGCAGCAGAGTTACACCTGCTGTGGTGGATGGTTTTCAAGGTGTACTCACAGTATAATACATTCTCATTGGATTCTTTCAAGTGGATTCACACATTCCCATAATAAGATAACTTTCTAAAAAAATTTAAGGTTCACTTTTAGGAATTTGTAAAATGTCATCCCATGATTTCAGATTGCCCCTTATGCTGCAAGTGAATCAGCAGAGATCTGACAAGTATCTTGCTTGAGGATATCCAGCTGTAGCTGTAGTGGGTTTACACTTGCTGTGGTTTGATATTCAAGATGTAGTCACAGTATGATCTTTTCTCATATGTTTCTTTCAAGTGAATACACACATTCCTATAATCAGACAACTTTCGAAAGAATGATGAGATTCACTGGTCCCACTATTAACTTTGTTGATGACAAAACAACTTTTAATATAATTGTAACTCACAAAATGACAACCTATTCTTTAACACTCCACTTGATTCTGTGAGTGCATCGGCAGGGATCTTAAATGCATCTTGCTGGAGATACAGCTCAAATGGGGTTACAATCACTGTGGTGAAAGATATCCAAGGTGTAGTCACAATATAATCCATCTTCGTGGGATTCTTTCAAGTGGATTCACACATTTCCATGATCAGATAACCTTCGAAAGAATTTTGAGGTTCACTGATGTCCCACTATTAACTTTCTTGACTGGAAAGTGATTTAAAGAATACCTGTTGTAGAATATCACCCAATTCTTAACCTTTTAACACTCCACTTAATGCTGTGAGTGCATCAACAAAAATCTAACAAGCATCTCGTTTGAAGGAATCCAGCTGTAGTGGGGTTACACTAGCTGCTGTGGGTGATTCCCAAGGTATAATCAGAGAGTAATGGGTTCCTTGCAAATAGAGTCATATCTTTCCTTAATCAGACAACTTTCCAAAGAATGTTGAGGTTCATTGATGTCACACTTCAAACTTTGTTGATGGGAAATGAATGCAACTTGCAAGAAATGTCACCCATTCATTTCACATTCCACTTGATGGTGTGAGTGCATCGTCAGGCATCTAAGAAAAGCATCCTGTGGAAATACAGCTGTAGCAGAGTTAAATTTGTTACGGTGAATGGTTTCCAAGGTGTAGTCACAGTATATTCCAATCTCATTGGTTTCCTTCAAGTGGATTCATTCACTTTCATAATCAGATACATCGGAGGAATGTATACACTAAAAGTAGCTCTTAAAGAAGAATGTGGACACTAAAAGTAGCTCTCAAATAATGCAATATTTAAAAAGCATCCATCACTTAACGTTCCACTTGATGCTGTGAGTGCATCAGCAGGCATCTAAGAAAAGCATCCTGTGGGAATACAGCTGTAGCAGAGTTACATTTGCTACGGTGAATGGTTTCCAAGGTGTAGTCACATTATATTCCAATCTCTTTGGTTTCCTTCAAGTGGATTCACTCACCTCCATAATCATATACATTGGAGGAATGTATACACTAAACGTAGCTCTTATAGAAGAATGTGGACACTAAAAGTAGCTCTTAAATAATGCAATATTTAAAATGCATCCATCACTTAACGTTCCACTTGATGCTGTGAGTGCATCGGCAGGCATCTAAGAAAAGCATCCTGTGGAAATACAGCTGTAGCAGAGTTACATTTGCTACGGTGAATGGTTTCCAAGGTGTAGTCACAGTATATTCAAATCTCATTGGTTTCCTTCAAGTGGATTCACTCACTTCCATAATCATATACATTGGAGGAATGTATACACTAAAAGTATCTCTTAAAGAAGAATGTGGACACTAAAAGTAGCTCATAAATAATACAATATTCAAAATGCATCTATTGACACTTGACACTATGATTGCATCGGAAGGCATCTAAGAAGAGCATCCTGTGAAAATACAGCTGTAGCAGAGTTACATTTGCTACGGTGAATGGTTTCCAAGGTGTAGTCAGAGTACATTCCAATCTCATTGGTTTCCTTCAAGTGCATTCACTCACTTCCATAATCAGATACATCCGAAAAATGTATACACTAAAAGTAGCTCTTAAAGAAGAATGTGGACATTAAAAGTAGCTCTTATTAATAGAATATTTAAAATGCATCCATCACTTAATGTTCCACATGATGCTGTGAGTGCATCCGCAGGTATCTAAGAAAAGCATCCTGTGGAAATACAGCTGTAGCAGTTACATTTGCTACGGTGAATGGCTTCCAAGGTGTAGTCACAGTATATTCCAATCTCATTGGTTTCCTTCAAGTGGATTCACTCACTTCCATAATCAGATACATCGGAGGAATGTATACACTAAAAGTAGCTCTTAAAGAAGAATGTGGACACTAAAAGTACCTCTTAAACAATGCAATATTAAAAATGCATTCATCACTTAACGTTCCACTTGATGCTGTGAGTGCATCGGCAGGCATCTAAGAAAAGCGACCTGTGGAAATCCAGTTGTAGCAGAGTTACATTTGCTATGGTGAATGGTTTCCAAGGTGTAGTCACAGTATATTCCAATCTCATTGGTTTCCTTCAAGTGGATTCACACATTTCCATAATCAGATACAGTGGAGGAATGTATACACGAAAAGTAGCTCTTAAAGAAGAATGTGGACACTAAAAGTAGCTCTCAAATAATGCAATATTTAAAATGCATCTATCACTTGACGTTCCACTTGATGCTGTGAGTGCATCGGCAGGCATCTAAGAAAAGCATCCTGTGGAAATACTGCTGTAGCAGAGTTACATTTGCTACGGCGAATAGTTTACAATGTGTATTCACAGTATATTCTAATCTCATTGGTTCCCTTCAAGTGAATTCACTCACTTCCATAATCAGATACATCGGAAGAATGTATACACTAAAAGAAGCTCTTAAAGAAGAATGTGGACACTAAAAGTAGCTGTTAAATAATGCAATATTTAAAATGCATCCATCACTTAACATTCCACTTGATGCTGTGAGTGCATCGGCAGGCATTTAAGAAGAACATCCTATGGAAATACAGCTGTAGCAGAGTTACATTTGCTACGGTGAATGGTTTCCAAAGTGTAGTCACAGTATATTCCATTATCATTGGTTTCCTTCAAGTGTATTAACTCACTTCCATAATCAGATACATCAGAGGAATGTACACACTAAAAGTAACTCTTAAGGAAGAATGTGGACACTAAAATTAGCTCTTAAATAATGCA
Source organism: Lepisma saccharinum (assembly GCF_977018435.1). Lineage (NCBI taxonomy): Eukaryota > Metazoa > Arthropoda > Insecta > Zygentoma > Lepismatidae > Lepisma > Lepisma saccharinum. Next base: position 22,445,789 of record NC_139235.1, read on the forward strand.
ATATTTAAAATGCATCCATCACTTAACGTTCCACTTGATGCTCTTAGTGCATCGGCAGGCATCTAAGAAAAGCATCCTGTGGAAATACAGCTGTGACAGAGTTACATTTCTTGCAGTGAATGGTTTCCAAGGTGTAGTCACAGTATATTCCAATCTCATTGGTTGCCTTCAAGTGGATTCACTCACTTCCATAATCAAATACATCGGAGGAATGTACACATCAAAAGTAGCTCTTAAAGAAGAATGTGGACACTAAAAGTAGCTCTTAAACAATGCAATATTTAAATGCATCTATCACTTAACCTTCCACTTGTTGCTGTGAGTGCATCGGCAGGCATCTAAGAAAAGCATCCTGTGGAAATACAGGTGTAGCAGAGTTACATTTGGTACGGTGAATGGTTTCCAAGGTGTAGTCACAGTATATTCCATTCTCAGTGTTTTCCTTCAAGTGGATTCACTCACTTCCATAATCAGATACATTGAAGGAATGTATACACTAAAAGTAGCTCTTAAATAATGCAATATTTAAAATGCATCTATCACTTAACGTTCCACTTGATGCTGTGAGTGCATCGGCAGACATCTAAGAAAAGCATCCTGTGGAAATACAGCTGTAGCAGAGTTACATTTGTTTCGGTGAATGGTTTCCAAGGTGCAGTCACAGTATATTCCATTCTCATTGGTTTCCTTCAAGTGGATTCACTCACTTCCATAATCAGATACATCGGAGGAATCTACATACGAAAAGTAGCTCTTAAAGAAGAATGTAGACACTAAAAGTAGCTCTTAAACAATGCAATATTTAAAATGCATCTATCACTTAACGTTCCACTTGATGCTGTGAGTGCATCGGCAGGCATCTAAGAAAAGCATCCTGTGGAAATACAGCTGTAGCAGAGTTACATTTGCTACAATGAATGGTTTCCAAGGTGTAGTCACAGTATATTCCAATCTCAGTGGTTTGCTTCAAGTGGATTCACTCACTTCCATAATCAGATACATCCGAGGAATGTATACACTAAAAGTAGCTTTTAAAGAAGAATGTGGACACTAAAAATAGCTGTTAATTAATGCAATATTTAAAATGCACCCATCATTGAAAGTTCCACTTGATGCTTTGAGTGCATTGGCAGGCATATTTATGAAAATCATCTTGTGGTGGTCCAGTTGTAGCATTACTATGCTTGCTGAGGTGGATGGTTTCCAAGGTATAGTCACAGTATAATCCTTTCTCGTTGGATTCTTTCAAGCGAATTCATGCATTTCCCACTTCCATAATCAGATAACCTTTGAAGGAATGTTGAGGTTCATTGATGTGACAATATTAACTTTGTTGATGGTAAAGTAACTTTTAATTAATGCAAGTTCGAAATGTTACTCAATCTTTTAAAACTCCATTTGAAGCTGTGCCAACATCCACAGATAAAAGAAGCATCTTCACAGAGATCCAGCTGGTGGACACTTGCTATGGTGATGTATCCAAGGTGTAGTCACAGTATAATCCATTCGTGATGTATATCCAAGGTATAGTAACAGTATAATAGATTCTCATGGGATTCTTTCAAGTGGATTCACACATTTCCATAATGAACCATAATGAGCATATTTAGTTTCATATTAAATTATTATTATTCTTTATTTTTTGTTACTGGAAAGTGGCTTTTAAAACTCATGGAATTTTGGCCGACATCAGCCAAGTTGTTTCTGAAATTTCCTCTCTTTTACCAAAATTGCTATGATATTCAAAATTCTGAAAAATTAAATCTGCTTAAAATCCATTCATGTGAATCTTTGTGTAGCGTGTTTTCACTGCTATCTATATATTTTGAATAATTTCATAGCTAATAGGCATATTAAATTATTGTGAATATCTAGGCAATGGAAAAAGCAAAACACACCAAAATTCACTTGAATTCTTTATGTTTAGAATGTTACACCATTATTGAACATTCCACTTGATGTTTCGAGTACACTGGTTTATATCTAAGAAGCATTATGTGGGGTCCAGCTTGGAGTGAGTATATACAACTTGTGGTGGACGATTTGCAAGGTGCAGTATGGAAATGATTTGTGATCAACTTGTAAGCTTAAAAATTATGAATGCTTTTGAATTCGAGGAATAAAATACATTTTTTAAATTTCAGTGTAGATGGGTGGGCTGGATGGATGTTTTTCCTATTTCTGTGAATTTTCCAGAAAATTTATGACTTGCCTTTAGATTAAGAGAGAAGTGAATCGTTACAGTTTAATTCTGGTAACACACCAACCTTACGCTGATCACTTCTCATAGGAAAACCCAAACAAAAACTTTGGCTCGTTAGTCCTGGGTTTCCATCGCGTTCCACACCAGCTGCAGTGGGGTTACACTCACTGTGGTGAAAGATATCCAAGGTGTAGTCACAATATAATCCATATTCATGGAATTCTTTCAAGTGGATTCACACATTTCCATGATCAGATAATGTTCGAAAGAATTTTGAGGTTCACTGATGTCCCACTATTAACTTTCTTGACTGGAAAGTGATTTAAAGAATACCTGTTGTAGAATATCACCCAATTCTTAACCATTTCACATTCCACTTGATGGTGTGAGTGCATAGTCAGGCATCTAAGAAAATAATCCTGTGGAAATACAGCTGTAGCAGAGTTGCACGACCTGTGGTGGATGGTTTCCAAGATGTAGTCACAGTATATTTATTTCTCATTGGTTTCCTATAAATAGGATTCACTCATTTTCATAATCAGATACCATTGGAGAAATGTATACACTAAAAGTAGCTCTTAAAGAATGTAGACACTAAAAGTAGCTATTAAAGAAGAATGTGGACACTAAAAGTATCTCTTAAATAATGGAATATTTAAAATGCTTCAATCATTTAACGTTCCACTTGATGCTGTGAGTGCATCGGCAGGCATCTAAAAAAAACATCCTGTGGAAATACTGCTGTAGCAGAGTTACATTTGCTACGGTGAATGGTTTCCAAGGTGTAGTCAGAGTATATTCCATTCTCATTGGTTTCCTTCAAGTGGATTCACTCACTTCCATAATCAGATACATCGAAGGAATGTATACACTAAAAGTAGATCTTAAAGAAAAATCTGGATACTAAAAGTAGCTCTTAAATAATGCAATATTTAAAATGCTTCCATGATTTAACGTTCCACTTGATGCTGTGAGTGCATCGGCAGGCATCTAAGAAAAGCATCCTGTGGAAATACAGCTGTAGCAGAGATACATTTGCTACGGTGAATGGTTTCCAAGGTGTAGTCACAGTATATTCCATTCTCATTGGTTTCCTTCAAGTGGATTCACTCACTTCCATAATCAGATACATCGAAGGAATGTATACACTAAAAGTAGCTCTTAAAGAAGAATGTGGACACTAAAAGTAGCTCTTAAATAATGCAATATTTAAAATGCATCCATCACTTAATGTTCCACTTGATGCTGTGAGAGCATCGGTAAGCATCTAAGAAAAGCATCCTGTGGAAATACAGATGTAGCAGAGTTACATTTGCTACGGTGAATGGTTTCCAAGGTGTAGTCACAGTATATTCCATTCTCATTGCTTTCCTTCAAGTGGATTCACTCACTTCCTTAATCAGATACATCGGAGGTTTGTATACACTAAAAGTAGCTCTTAAAAAAGAATGTGGACACTAAAAGTAGCTCTTAAATAATGCAATATTTAGAATGCTTCCATCATTTAACGTTCCACTTGATGCTGTGAGAGCATCGGCAGGCATCTAAGAAAACCATCCTGTGTAAATACAGCTGTAGCAGAGTTACATTTGGTACGGTGAATGGTTTCCAAGGTGTAGTCAGAGTATATTCCATTCTCATTTGTTTCCTTCAAGTGGGTTCACTCACTTCCATAATCAGATACATCGAAGGAATGTATACACTAAAAGTAGCTCTTAAAGAAGAATGTGGACACTAAACGTAGCTCTTAAAGAAGAATGTGGACACTAAACGTAGCTCTTAACAAATGGAATATTTAAAATGCATCTATCACATGACGTTCCACTTGATGCTGTGAGTGCATAGTCAGGCATCTAAGAAAAATATCCTGTGGAAATACAGCTGTAGCAGAGTTACATTTGCTACGGTGAATGGTTTCCAAGGAGTAGTCACAGTATATTCCATTCTCATTGCTTTCCTTCAAGTGGATTCACTCACTTCCATAATCAGATACATTGAAGGAATGTATACACTAAAAGTAGCTCTTAAATAATGCAATATTTAAAATGCATCCATCACTTAACGTTCCACTTGATGCTGTGAGTGCATCGGCAGACATCTAAGAAAAGCATCCTGTGGAAATACAGCTGTAGCAGAGTTACATTTGTTTCGGTGAATGGTTTCCAAGGTGTAGTCACAGTATATTCCATTCTCATTGGTTTCCTTCAAGTGGATTCACTCACTTCCATAATCAGATACATCGGAGGAATGTACATACGAAAGTGTAGCTCTTAAAGAAGAATGTGGACACTAAAAATAGCTGTTAATTAATGCAATATTTAAAATGCACCCATCATTGAAAGTTCCACTTGATGCTGTGAGTGCATTGGCAGGCATATTTATGAAAATCATCTTGTGGTGGTCCAGTTGTAGCATTACTATGCTTGCTGAGGTGGATGGTTTCCAAGGTATAGTCACAGTATAAACCTTTCTCGTTGGATTCTTTCAAGCGAATTCATGAATTTCCCACTTCCATAATCAGATAACCTTTGAAGGAATGTTGAGGTTCATTGATGTGACACTATTAACTTTGTTGATGGTAAAGTAACTTTTAATTAATGCAAGTTCGAAATGTTACTCAATCTTTTAAAACTCCATTTGAAGCTGTGCCAACATCCACAGATAAAAGAAGCATCATCACAGAGATCCAGCTGGTGGACACTTGCTATGGTGATGTATCCAAGGTGTAGTCACAGTATAATCCATTCGTGATGTATATCCAAGGTATAGTAACAGTATAATAGATTCTCATGGGATTCTTTCAAGTGGATTCACACATTTCCATAATGAACCATAATGAGCATATTTAGTTTCATATTAAATTATTATTATTCTTTATTTTTTGTTACTGGAAAGTGGCTTTTAAAACTCATGGAATTTTGGCCGACATCAGCCAAGTTGTTTCTGAAATTTCCTCTCTTTTACCAAAATTGCTATGATATTCAAAATTCTGAAAAATTAAATCTGCTTAAAATCCATTCATGTGAATCTTTGTGTAGCGTGTTTTCACTGCTATCTATATATTTTGAATAATTTCATAGCTAATAGGCATATTAAATTATTGTGAATATCTAGGCAATGGAAAAAGCAAAACACACCAAAATTCACTTGAATTCTTTATGTTTAGAATGTTACACCATTATTGAACATTCCACTTGATGTTTCGAGTACACTGGTTTATATCTAAGAAGCATTATGTGGGGTCCAGCTTGGAGTGAGTATATACAACTTGTGGTGGACGATTTGCAAGGTGCAGTATGGAAATGATTTGTGATCAACTTGTAAGCTTAAAAATTATGAATGCTTTTGAATTCGAGGAATAAAATACATTTTTTAAATTTCAGTGTAGATGGGTGGGCTGGATGGATGTTTTTCCTATTTCTGTGAATTTTCCAGAAAATTTATGACTTGCCTTTAGATTAAGAGAGAAGTGAGTCGTTACAGTTTAATTCTGGTAACACACCAACCTTATGCTGATCACTTCTCATAGGAAAACCCAAACAAAAACTTTGGCTCGTTAGTCCTGGGTTTCCATCGCATTCCACACCAGCTGCAGTGGGGTTACACTCACTGTGGTGAAAGATATCCAAGGTGTAGTCACAATATAATCCATATTCATGGAATTCTTTCAAGTGGATTCGCACATTTCCATGATCAGATAATCTTCGAAAGAATTTTGAGGTTCACTGATGTCCCACTATTAACTTTCTTGACTGGAAAGTGATTTAAAGAATACCTGTTGTAGAATATCACCCAATTCTTAACCATTTCACATTCCACTTGATGGTGTGAGTGCACAGTCAGTCATCTAAGAAAAGAATCCTGTGGAAATACAGCTGTAGCAGAGTTGCACGACCAGTGGTGGATGGTTTCCAAGATGTAGTCACAGTATATTTATTTCTCATTGGTTTCCTAGAAATAGGATTCACTCATTTTCATAATCAGATACCATTGGAGAAATGTATACACTAAAAGTAGCTCTTAAAGAATATAGACACTAAAAGTAGCTATTAAAGAAGAATGTGGACACTAAAAGTATCTCTTAAATAATGGAATATTTAAAATGCACCCCTCATTTAACATTCCACTTGACATGCTGTGCGTGCATCGGCAGGCATCTAAGAAAAGCATCCTGTCGAAATACTGCTGTAGCAGAGTTACATTTGCTACGGCGAATAGTTTACAATGTGTATTCACAGTATATTCTAATCTCATTGGTTCCCTTCAAGTGAATTCACTCACTTCCATAATCAGATACATCGGAAGAATGTATACACTAAAAGAAGCTCTTAAAGTAGAATGTGGACACTAAAAGTAGCTGTTAAATAATGCAATATTTAAAATGCATCCATCACTTAACATTCCACTTGATGCTGTGAGTGCATCGGCAGGCATTTAAGAAGAACATCCTATGGAAATACAGCTGTAGCAGAGTTACATTTGCTACGGTGAATGGTTTCCAATGTGTAGTCACAGTATATTCCATTATCATTGGTTCCCTTCAAGTGTATTAACTCACTTCCATAATCAGATACATCAGAGGAATGTACACACTAAAAGTAACTCTTAAGGAAGAATGTGGACACTAAAATTAGCTCTTAAATAATGCAATATTTAAAATGCATCCATCACTTAACGTTCCACTTGATGCTCTTAGTGCATCGGCAGGCATCTAAGAAAAGCATCCTGTGGAAATACAGCTGTGACAGAGTTACATTTCTTGCAGTGAATGGTTTCCAAGGTGTAGTCACAGTATATTCCAATCTCATTGGTTGCCTTCAAGTGGATTCACTCACTTCCATAATCAAATACATCGGAGGAATGTACACATCAAAAGTAGCTCTTAAAGAAGAATGTGGACACTAAAAGTAGCTCTTAAACAATGCAATATTTAAATGCATCTATCACTTAACCTTCCACTTGTTGCTGTGAGTGCATCGGCAGGCATCTAAGAAAAGCATCCTGTGGAAATACAGGTGTAGCAGAGTTACATTTGGTACGGTGAATGGTTTCCAAGGTGTAGTCACAGTATATTCCATTCTCAGTGTTTTCCTTCAAGTGGATTCACTCACTTCCATAATCAGATACATTGAAGGAATGTATACACTAAAAGTAGCTCTTAAATAATGCAATATTTAAAATGCATCTATCACTTAACGTTCCACTTGATGCTGTGAGTGCATCGGCAGACATCTAAGAAAAGCATCCTGTGGAAATACAGCTGTAGCAGAGTTACATTTGTTTCGGTGAATGGTTTCCAAGGTGCAGTCACAGTATATTCCATTCTCATTGGTTTCCTTCAAGTGGATTCACTCACTTCCATAATCAGATACATCGGAGGAATCTACATACGAAAAGTAGCTCTTAAAGAAGAATGTAGACACTAAAAGTAGCTCTTAAACAATGCAATATTTAAAATGCATCTATCACTTAACGTTCCACTTGATGCTGTGAGTGCATCGGCAGGCATCTAAGAAAAGCATCCTGTGGAAATACAGCTGTAGCAGAGTTACATTTGCTACAATGAATGGTTTCCAAGGTGTAGTCACAGTATATTCCAATCTCAGTGGTTTGCTTCAAGTGGATTCACTCACTTCCATAATCAGATACATCCGAGGAATGTATACACTAAAAGTAGCTTTTAAAGAAGAATGTGGACACTAAAAATAGCTGTTAATTAATGCAATATTTAAAATGCACCCATCATTGAAAGTTCCACTTGATGCTTTGAGTGCATTGGCAGGCATATTTATGAAAATCATCTTGTGGTGGTCCAGTTGTAGCATTACTATGCTTGCTGAGGTGGATGGTTTCCAAGGTATAGTCACAGTATAATCCTTTCTCGTTGGATTCTTTCAAGCGAATTCATGCATTTCCCACTTCCATAATCAGATAACCTTTGAAGGAATGTTGAGGTTCATTGATGTGACAATATTAACTTTGTTGATGGTAAAGTAACTTTTAATTAATGCAAGTTCGAAATGTTACTCAATCTTTTAAAACTCCATTTGAAGCTGTGCCAACATCCACAGATAAAAGAAGCATCTTCACAGAGATCCAGCTGGTGGACACTTGCTATGGTGATGTATCCAAGGTGTAGTCACAGTATAATCCATTCGTGATGTATATCCAAGGTATAGTAACAGTATAATAGATTCTCATGGGATTCTTTCAAGTGGATTCACACATTTCCATAATGAACCATAATGAGCATATTTAGTTTCATATTAAATTATTATTATTCTTTATTTTTTGTTACTGGAAAGTGGCTTTTAAAACTCATGGAATTTTGGCCGACATCAGCCAATTTGTTTCTGAAATTTCCTCTCTTTTACCAAAATTGCTATGATACTCAAAATTCTGAAAAATTAAATCTGCTTAAAATCCATTCATGTGAATCTTTGTGTAGCGTGTTTTCACTGCTATCTATATATTTTGAATAATTTCATAGCTAATAGGCATATTAAATTATTGTGAATATCTAGGCAATGGAAAAAGCAAAACACACCAAAATTCACTTGAATTCTTTATGTTTAGAATGTTACACCATTATTGAACATTCCACTTGATGTTTCGAGTACACTGGTTTATATCTAAGAAGCATTATGTGGGGTCCAGCTTGGAGTGAGTATATACAACTTGTGGTGGACGATTTGCAAGGTGCAGTATGGAAATGATTTGTGATCAACTTGTAAGCTTAAAAATTATGAATGCTTTTGAATTCGAGGAATAAAATACATTTTTTAAATTTCAGTGTAGATGGGTGGGCTGGATGGATGTTTTTCCTATTTCTGTGAATTTTCCAGAAAATTTATGACTTGCCTTTAGATTAAGAGAGAAGTGAATCGTTACAGTTTAATTCTGGTAACACACCAACCTTACGCTGATCACTTCTCATAGGAAAACCCAAACAAAAACTTTGGCTCGTTAGTCCTGGGTTTCCATCGCGTTCCACACCAGCTGCAGTGGGGTTACACTCACTGTGGTGAAAGATATCCAAGGTGTAGTCACAATATAATCCATATTCATGGAATTCTTTCAAGTGGATTCACACATTTCCATGATCAGATAATGTTCGAAAGAATTTTGAGGTTCACTGATGTCCCACTATTAACTTTCTTGACTGGAAAGTGATTTAAAGAATACCTGTTGTAGAATATCACCCAATTCTTAACCATTTCACATTCCACTTGATGGTGTGAGTGCATAGTCAGGCATCTAAGAAAATAATCCTGTGGAAATACAGCTGTAGCAGAGTTGCACGACCTGTGGTGGATGGTTTCCAAGATGTAGTCACAGTATATTTATTTCTCATTGGTTTCCTAGAAATAGGATTCACTCATTTTCATAATCAGATACCATTGGAGAAATGTATACACTAAAAGTAGCTCTTAAAGAATGTAGACACTAAAAGTAGCTATTAAAGAAGAATGTGGACACTAAACGTAGCTCTTAAAGAAGAATGTGGACACTAAACGTAGCTCTTAACAAATGGAATATTTAAAATGCATCTATCACATGACGTTCCACTTGATGCTGTGAGTGCATAGTCAGGCATCTAAGAAAAACATCCTGTGGAAATACAGCTGTAGCAGAGTTACATTTGCTACGGTGAATGGTTTCCAAGGAGTAGTCACAGTATATTCCATTCTCATTGCTTTCCTTCAAGTGTATTCACTCACTTCCATAATCAGATATTTTGAAGGAATGTATACACTAAAAGTAGCTCTTAAATAATGCAATATTTAAAATGCATCCATCACTTAACGTTCCACTTGATGCTGTGAGTGCATCGGCAGACATCTAAGAAAAGCATCCTGTGGAAATACAGCTGTAGCAGAGTTACATTTGTTTCGGTGAATGGTTTCCAAGGTGTAGTCACAGTATATTCCATTCTCATTGGTTTCCTTCAAGTGGATTCACTCACTTCCATAATCAGATACATCGGAGGAATGTACATACGAAAGTGTAGCTTTTAAAGAAGAATGTGGACACTAAAAATAGCTGTTAATTAATGCAATATTTAAAATGCACCCATCATTGAAAGTTCCACTTGATGCTGTGAGTGCATTGGCAGGCATATTTATGAAAATCATCTTGTGGTGGTCCAGTTGTAGCATTACTATGCTTGCTGAGGTGGATGGTTTCCAAGGTATAGTCACAGTATAAACCTTTCTCGTTGGATTCTTTCAAGCGAATTCATGCATTTCCCACTTCCATAATCAGATAACCTTTGAAGGAATGTTGAGGTTCATTGATGTGACACTATTAACTTTGTTGATGGTAAAGTAACTTTTAATTAATGCAAGTTCGAAATGTTACTCAATCTTTTAAAACTCCATTTGAAGCTGTGCCAACATCCACAGATAAAAGAAGCATCATCACAGAGATCCAGCTGGTGGACACTTGCTATGGTGATGTATCCAAGGTGTAGTCACAGTATAATCCATTCGTGATGTATATCCAAGGTATAGTAACAGTATAATAGATTCTCATGGGATTCTTTCAAGTGGATTCACACATTTCCATAATGAACCATAATGAGCATATTTAGTTTCATATTAAATTATTATTATTCTTTATTTTTTGTTACTGGAAAGTGGCTTTTAAAACTCATGGAATTTTGGCCGACATCAGCCAAGTTGTTTCTGAAATTTCCTCTCTTTTACCAAAATTGCTATGATACTCAAAATTCTGAAAAATTAAATCTGCTTAAAATCCATTCATGTGAATCTTTGTGTAGCGTGTTTTCACTGCTATCTATATATTTTGAATAATTTCATAGCTAATAGGCATATTAAATTATTGTGAATATCTAGGCAATGGAAAAAGCAAAACACACCAAAATTCACTTGAATTCTTTATGTTTAGAATGTTACACCATTATTGAACATTCCACTTGATGTTTCGAGTACACTGGTTTATATCTAAGAAGCATTATGTGGGGTCCAGCTTGGAGTGAGTATATACAACTTGTGGTGGACGATTTGCAAGGTGCAGTATGGAAATGATTTGTGATCAACTTGTAAGCTTAAAAATTATGAATGCTTTTGAATTCGAGGAATAAAATATATTTTTTAAATTTCAGTGTAGATGGGTGGGCTGGATGGATGTTTTTCCTATTTCTGTGAATTTTCCAGAAAATTTATGACTTGCCTTTAGATTAAGAGAGAAGTGAGTCGTTACAGTTTAATTCTGGTAACACACCAACCTTATGCTGATCACTTCTCATAGGAAAACCCAAACAAAAACTTTGGCTCGTTAGTCCTGGGTTTCCATCGCATTCCACACCAGCTGCAGTGGGGTTACACTCACTGTGGTGAAAGATATCCAAGGTGTAGTCACAATATAATCCATATTCATGGAATTCTTTCAAGTGGATTCACACATTTCCATGATCAGATAATCTTCGAAAGAATTTTGAGGTTCACTGATGTCCCACTATTAACTTTCTTGACTGGAAAGTGATTTAAAGAATACCTGTTGTAGAATATCACCCAATTCTTAACCATTTCACATTCCACTTGATGGTGTGAGTGCACAGTCAGTCATCTAAGAAAATAATCCTGTGGAAATACAGCTGTAGCAGAGTTGCACGACCAGTGGTGGATGGTTTCCAAGATGTAGTCACAGTATATTTATTTCTCATTGGTTTCCTAGAAATAGGATTCACTCATTTTCATAATCAGATACCATTGGAGAAATGTATACACTAAAAGTAGCTCTTAAAGAATATAGACACTAAAAGTAGCTATTAAAGAAGAATGTGGACACTAAAAGTATCTCTTAAATAATGGAATATTTAAAATGCACCCCTCATTTATCATTCCACTTGACATGCTGTGCGTGCATCGGCAGGCATCTAAGAAAAGCATCCTGTCGAAATACTGCTGAAGCAGAGTTACATTTGCTACGGTGAATGGTTTCCAAGGTGTAGTCACAGTATATTCCAATCTCATTGGTTTCCTTCAAGTGGATTCACTCACTTCCATAATCAAATACATCGGAGGAATGTACACATCAAAAGTAGCTCTTAAAGAAGAATGTGGACACTAAAAGTAGCTCTTAAACAATGCAATATTTAAATGCATCTATCACTTAACCTTCCACTTGTTGCTTTGAGTGCATCGGCAGGCATCTAAGAAAAGCATCCTGTGGAAATACAGGTGTAGCAGAGTTACATTTGGTACGGTGAATGGTTTCCAAGGTGTAGTCACAGTATATTCCATTCTCAGTGTTTTCCTTCAAGTGGATTCACTCACTTCCATAATCAGATACATTGAAGGAATGTATACACTAAAAGTAGCTCTTAAATAATGCAATATTTAAAATGCATCTATCACTTAACGTTCCACTTGATGCTGTGAGTGCATCGGCAGACATCTAAGAAAAGCATCCTGTGGAAATACAGCTGTAGCAGAGTTACATTTGTTTCGGTGAATGGTTTCCAAAGTGCAGTCACAGTATATTCCATTCTCATTGGTTTCCTTCAAGTGGATTCACTCACTTCCATAATCAGATACATCGGAGGAATGTACATACGAAAAGTAGCTCTTAAAGAAGAATGTAGACACTAAAACTAGCTCTTAAACAATGCAATATTTAAAATGCATCTATCACTTAACGTTCCACTTGATGCTGTGAGTGCATCGGCAGGCATCTAAGAAAAGCATCCTGTGGAAATACAGCTGTAGCAGAGTTATATTTGCTACAATGAATGGTTTCCAAGGTGTAGTCACAGTATATTCCAATCTCAGTGGTGTGCTTCAAGTGGATTCACTCACTTCCATAATCAGATACATCCGAGGAATGTATACACTAAAAGTAGCTTTTAAAGAAGAATGTGGACACTAAAAATAGCTGTTAATTAATGCAATATTTAAAATGCACCCATCATTGAAAGTTCCACTTGATGCTGTGAGTGCATTGGCAGGCATATTTATGAAAATCATCTTGTGGTGGTCCAGTTGTAGCATTACTATGCTTGCTGAGGTGGATGGTTTCCAAGGTATAGTCACAGTATAATCCTTTCTCGTTGGATTCTTTCAAGCGAATTCATGCATTTCCCACTTCCATAATCAGATAACCTTTGAAGGAATGTTGAGGTTCATTGATGTGACAATATTAACTTTGTTGATGGTAAAGTAACTTTTAATTAATGCAAGTTCGAAATGTTACTCAATCTTTTAAAACTCCATTTGAAGCTGTGCCAACATCCACAGATAAAAGAAGCATCATCACAGAGATCCAGCTGGTGGACACTTGCTATGGTGATGTATCCAAGGTGTAGTCACAGTATAATCCATTCGTGATGTATATCCAAGGTATAGTAACAGTATAATAGATTCTCATGGGATTCTTTCAAGTGGATTCACACATTTCCATAATGAACCATAATGAGCATATTTAGTTTCATATTAAATTATTATTATTCTTTATTTTTTGTTACTGGAAAGTGGCTTTTAAAACTCATGGAATTTTGGCCGACATCAGCCAAGTTGTTTCTGAAATTTCCTCTCTTTTACCAAAATTGCTATGATACTCAAAATTCTGAAAAATTAAATCTGCTTAAAATCCATTCATGTGAATCTTTGTGTAGCGTGTTTTCACTGCTATCTATATATTTTGAATAATTTCATAGCTAATAGGCATATTAAATTATTGTGAATATCTAGGCAATGGAAAAAGCAAAACACACCAAAATTCACTTGAATTCTTTATGTTTAGAATGTTACACCATTATTGAACATTCCACTTGATGTTTCGAGTACACTGGTTTATATCTAAGAAGCATTATGTGGGGTCCAGCTTGGAGTGAGTATATACAACTTGTGGTGGACGATTTGCAAGGTGCAGTATGGAAATGATTTGTGATCAACTTGTAAGCTTAAAAATTATGAATGCTTTTGAATTCGAGGAATAAAATACATTTTTTAAATTTCAGTGTAGATGGGTGGGCTGGATGGATGTTTTTCCTATTTCTGTGAATTTTCCAGAAAATTTATGACTTGCCTTTAGATTAAGAGAGAAGTGAGTCGTTACAGTTTAATTCTGGTAACACACCAACCTTACGCTGATCACTTCTCATAGGAAAAACCAAACAAAAACTTTGGCTCGTTAGTCCTGGGTTTCCATCGCGTTCCACACCAGCTGCAGTGGGGTTACACTCACTGTGGTGAAAGATATCCAAGGTGTAGTCACAATATAATCCATATTCATGGAATTCTTTCAAGTGGATTCACACATTTCCATGATCAGATAATCTTCGAAAGAATTTTGAGGTTCACTGATGTCCCACTATTAACTTTCTTGACTGGAAAGTGATTTAAAGAATACCTGTTGTAGAATATCACCCAATTCTTAACCATTTCACATTCCACTTGATGGTGTGAGTGCATAGTCAGGCATCTAAGAAAAGAATCCTGTGGAAATACAGCTGTAGCAGAGTTGCACGACCTGTGGTGGATGGTTTCCAAGATGTAGTCACAGTATATTTATTTCTCATTGGTTTCCTAGAAATAGGATTCACTCATTTTCATTGGAGAAATGTATACACTAAAAGTAGCTCTTAAAGAATGTAGACACTAAAAGTAGCTATTAAAGAAGAATGTGGACACTAAAAGTATCTCTTAAATAATGGAATATTTAAAATGCTTCAATCATTTAACGTTCCACTTGATGCTGTGAGTGCATCGGCAGGCATCTAAGAAAAGCATCCTGTGGAAATACAGCTGTAGCAGAGTTACATTTGCTACGGTGAATGGTTTCCAAGGTGTACTCAGAGTATATTCCATTCTCATTGGTTTCCTTCAAGTGGATTCACTCACTTCCATAATCAGATACATCGAAGGAATGTATACACTAAAAGTAGATCTTAAAGAAAAATCTGGATACTAAAAGTAGCTCTTAAATAATGCAATATTTAAAATGCTTCCATGATTTAACGTTCCACTTGATGCTGTGAGTGCATCGGCAGGCATCTAAGAAAAGCATCCTGTGGAAATACAGCTGTAGCAGAGATACATTTGCTACGGTGAATGGTTTCCAAGGTGTAGTCACAGTATATTCCATTCTCATTGGTTTCCTTCAAGTGGATTCGCTCACTTCCATAATCAGATACATCGGAGGTTTGTATACACTAAAAGTAGCTCTTAAAAAGGAATGTGGACACTAAAAGTAGCTCTTAAATAATACAATATTTAAAATGCTTCCATCATTTAACGTTCCACTTGATGCTGTGAGTGCATCGGCAGACATCTAAGAAAAGCATCCTGTGGAAATACAGCTGTAGCAGAGTTACATTTGCTACGGTGAATGGTTTCCAAGGTGTAGTCACAGTATATTCCATTCACATTGGTTTCCTTCAAGTGGATTCACTCACTTCCATAATCAGATACATCGGAGGAATGTACATACGAAAGTGTAGCTCTTAAAGAAGAATGTGGACACTAAAAATAGCTGTTAATTAATGCAATATTTAAAATGCACCCATCATTGAAAGTTCCACTTGATGCTGTGAGTGCATTGGCAGGCATATTTATGAAAATCATCTTGTGGTGGTCCAGTTGTAGCATTACTATGCTTGCTGAGGTGGATGGTTTCCAAGGTATAGTCACAGTATAAACCTTTCTCGTTGGATTCTTTCAAGCGAATTCATGCATTTCCCACTTCCATAATCAGATAACCTTTGAAGGAATGTTGAGGTTCATTGATGTGACAATATTAACTTTGTTGATGGTAAAGTAACTTTTAATTAATGCAAGTTCGAAATGTTACTCAATCTTTTAAAACTCCATTTGAAGCTGTGCCAACATCCACAGATAAAAGAAGCATCATCACAGAGATCCAGCTGGTGGACACTTGCTATGGTGATGTATCCAAGGTGTAGTCACAGTATAATCCATTCGTGATGTATATCCAAGGTATAGTAACAGTATAATAGATTCTCATGGGATTCTTTCAAGTGGATTCACACATTTCCATAATGAACCATAATGAGCATATTTAGTTTCATATTAAATTATTATTATTCTTTATTTTTTGTTACTGGAAAGTGGCTTTTAAAACTCATGGAATTTTGGCCGACATCAGCCAAGTTGTTTCTGAAATTTCCTCTCTTTTACCAAAATTGCTATGATACTCAAAATTCTGAAAAATTAAATCTGCTTAAAATCCATTCATGTGAATCTTTGTGTAGCGTGTTTTCACTGCTACCTATATATTTTGAATAATTTCATAGCTAATAGGCATATTAAATTATTGTGAATATCTAGGCAATGGAAAAAGCAAAGCACACCAAAATTCACTTGAATTCTTTATGTTTAGAATGTTACACCATTATTGAACATTCCACTTGATGTTTCGAGTACACTGGTTTATATCTAAGAAGCATTATGTGGGGTCCAGCTTGGAGTGAGTATATACAACTTGTGGTGGACGATTTGCAAGGTGCAGTATGGAAATGATTTGTGATCAACTTGTAAGCTTAAAAATTATGAATGCTTTTGAATTCGAGGAATAAAATACATTTTTTAAATTTCAGTGTAGATGGGTGGGCTGGATGGATGTTTTTCCTATTTCCGTGAATTTTCCAGAAAATTTATGACTTGCCTTTAGATTAAGAGAGAAGTGAGTCGTTACAGTTTAATTCTGGTAACACACCAACCTTATGCTGATCACTTCTCATAGGAAAACCCAAACAAAAACTTTGGCTCGTTAGTCCTGGGTTTCCATCGCATTCCACACCAGCTGCAGTGGGGTTACACTCACTGTGGTGAAAGATATCCAAGGTGTAGTCACAATATAATCCATATTCATGGAATTCTTTCAAGAGGATTCACACATTTCCATGATCAGATAATCTTCGAAAGAATTTTGAGGTTCACTGATGTCCCACTATTAACTTTCTTGACTGGAAAGTGATTTAAAGAATACCTGTTGTAGAATATCACCCAATTCTTAACCATTTCACATTCCACTTGATGGTGTGAGTGCATAGTCAGTCATCTAAGAAAAGAATCCTGTGGAAATACAGCTGCAGCAGAGTTGCACGACCAGTGGTGGATGGTTTCCAAGATGTAGTCACAGTATATTTATTTCTCATTGGTTTCCTAGAAATAGGATTCACTCATTTTCATAATCAGATACCATTGGAGAAATGTATACACTAAAAGAAGCTCTTAAAGAATATAGACACTAAAAGTAGCTATTAAAGAAGAATGTGGACACTAAAAGTATCTCTTAAATAATGGAATATTTAAAAAGCACCCCTCATTTAACATTCCACTTGACATGCTGTGCGTGCATCGGCAGGCATCTAAGAAAAGCATCCTGTCGAAATACTGCTGAAGCAGAGTTACATTTGCTACGGTGAATGGTTTCCAAGGTGTAGTCACAGTATATTCCAATCTCATTGGTTTCCTTCAAGTGGATTCACTCACTTCCATAATCAGATACATCGGAAAAATGTATACACTAAAAGTAGCTCTTAAAGAAGAATGTGGACACTAAAAGTAGCTCTTAAATTATGCAACATTTAAAATGCTTCCATCATTTAACGTTCCACTTGATGCTGTGAGTGCATCGGCAGGCATCTAAGAAAAGCATCCTGTGGAAATACAGCTGTAGCAGAGATACATTTGCTAAGGTGAATGGTTTCCAAGGTGTAGTCACAGTATATTCCATTCTCATTGGTTTCCTTCAAGTGGATTCACTCACTTCCATAATCAGATACATCGAAGGAATGTATACACTAAAAGTAGCTCTTAAAGAAGAATGTGGACACTAAAAGTAGCTTTTAAATAATGGAATATTTAAAATGCATCTATCACATGACGTTCCACCTGATGCTGTGAGTGCATAGTCAGGCATCTAAGAAAAACATCCTGTGGAAATACAGCTTTAGCAGAGTTACATTTGTTACGGTGAATGGTTTCCAAGGAGTAGTCACAGTATATTCCATTCTCATTGCTTTCCTTCAAGTGGATTCACTCACTTCCATAATCAGATACATCGGAGGTTTGTATACACTAAAAGTAGCTCTTAAAAAAGAACGTGGACACTAAAAGTAGCTCTTAAATAATACAATATTTAAAATGCTTCCATCATTTAACGTTCCACTTGATGCTGTGAGTGCATCGGCAGGCATCTAAGAAAAGCATCCTGTGGAAATACAGCTGTAGCAGAGTTACATTCGCTACGAAGAATGGTTTCCACGGTGTAGTCACAGTATATTCCATTCTCATTGGTTTCCTTCAAGTGGATTCACTCACTTCCATAATCAGATACATCGAAAGAATGTATACACTAAAAGTAGCTCTTAAAAAAGAATGTGGACACTAAAAGTAGCTCTTAAATAATGCAATATTTAAAATGCATCCATCACTTAACGTTCCACTTGATGCTGTGAGAGCATCGGTAGGCATCTAAGAAAAGCATCCTGTGGAAATACAGCTGTAGCAGAGTTACATTTGCTATGGTGAATGGTTTCCAAGGTGTAGTCACAGTATATTCCATTCTCATTGCTTTCCTTCAAGTGGATTCACTCACTTCCATAATCAGATACATCGGAGGATTGTATACACTAAAAGTAGGTCTTAAAGAAGAATGTGGACACTAAAAGTAGCTCTTGAACAATGCAATATTTAAAATGCATCCATGACTTAACATTCCACTTGATGCTGTGAGTGCATCGGCAGGCTTCTAAGAAAAGCATCATGTGGAAATACAGCTATAGCAGAGATACATTTGCTACTGTGAATGGTTTCCAAGGTGTAGTCACAGTATATTCCATTCTCAGTGTTTTCCTTCAAGCGGATTTACTCACTTCCATAATCAGATACATTGGAGGAATGTATACACTAAAAGTAGCTCTTAAAGAATGCAATATTTAAAATGCATCCATCACTTAACATTCCACTTGATGGTGTGAGTGCATAGTCAGGCATCTATGAAAAGAATCCTGTGGAAATACAGCTGTAGCAGAGTTGCACGACCTGTGGTGGATGGTTTCCAAGATGGAGTCACAGTATATTTATTTCTCAATGGTTTCCTAGAAATAGGATTCACTCATTTTCATAATCAGATACCATTCGAGGAATGTATACACCAAAAAAAAGCTCTTAAAGAATGTAGATACTAAAAGTAGCTATTAAAGATTGTGGACACTAAAAGTATCTCTTAAATAATGGAATATTTAAAATGCTTCCATCATTTAACGTTCCACTTGATGCTGTGAATGCATCGGCAGGCATCTAAGAAAAGCATCCTGTGGAAATACAGCTGTAGCAGAGATACATTTGCTACGGTGAATGGTTTCCAAGGTGTAGTCACAGTATATTCCATTCTCATTGGTTTCCTTCAAGTGGATTCACTCACTTCCATAATCAGATACATCGAAGGAATGTATACACTAAAAGTAGCTCTTAAAGAAGAATGTGGACACTAAAAGTAGCTCTTAAATAATGGAATATTTAAAATGCATCTATCACATGACGTTCCACTTGATGCTGTGAGTGCATAGTCAGGCATCTAAGAAAAACATCCTGTAGAAATACAGCTGTAGCAGAGTCACATTTGCTACGGCGAATGGTTTCCAAGGAGTAGTCACAGTATATTCCATTCTCATTGGTTTCCTTCAAGTGGATTCGCTCACTTCCATAATCAGATACATCGGAGGTTTGTATACACTAAAAGTAGCTCTTAAAAAGGAATGTGGACACTAAAAGTAGCTCTTAAATAATACAATATTTAAAATGCTTCCATCATTTAACGTTCCACTTGATGCTGTGAGTGCATCGGCAGACATCTAAGAAAAGCATCCTGTGGAAATACAGCTGTAGCAGAGTTACATTTGCTACGGTGAATGGTTTCCAAGGTGTAGTCACAGTATATTCCATTCACATTGGTTTCCTTCAAGTGGATTCACTCACTTCCATAATCAGATACATCGGAGGAATGTACATACGAAAGTGTAGCTCTTAAAGAAGAATGTGGACACTAAAAATAGCTGTTAATTAATGCAATATTTAAAATGCACCCATCATTGAAAGTTCCACTTGATGCTGTGAGTGCATTGGCAGGCATATTTATGAAAATCATCTTGTGGTGGTCCAGTTGTAGCATTACTATGCTTGCTGAGGTGGATGGTTTCCAAGGTATAGTCACAGTATAAACCTTTCTCGTTGGATTCTTTCAAGCGAATTCATGCATTTCCCACTTCCATAATCAGATAACCTTTGAAGGAATGTTGAGGTTCATTGATGTGACAATATTAACTTTGTTGATGGTAAAGTAACTTTTAATTAATGCAAGTTCGAAATGTTACTCAATCTTTTAAAACTCCATTTGAAGCTGTGCCAACATCCACAGATAAAAGAAGCATCATCACAGAGATCCAGCTGGTGGACACTTGCTATGGTGATGTATCCAAGGTGTAGTCACAGTATAATCCATTCGTGATGTATATCCAAGGTATAGTAACAGTATAATAGATTCTCATGGGATTCTTTCAAGTGGATTCACACATTTCCATAATGAACCATAATGAGCATATTTAGTTTCATATTAAATTATTATTATTCTTTATTTTTTGTTACTGGAAAGTGGCTTTTAAAACTCATGGAATTTTGGCCGACATCAGCCAAGTTGTTTCTGAAATTTCCTCTCTTTTACCAAAATTGCTATGATACTCAAAATTCTGAAAAATTAAATCTGCTTAAAATCCATTCATGTGAATCTTTGTGTAGCGTGTTTTCACTGCTACCTATATATTTTGAATAATTTCATAGCTAATAGGCATATTAAATTATTGTGAATATCTAGGCAATGGAAAAAGCAAAGCACACCAAAATTCACTTGAATTCTTTATGTTTAGAATGTTACACCATTATTGAACATTCCACTTGATGTTTCGAGTACACTGGTTTATATCTAAGAAGCATTATGTGGGGTCCAGCTTGGAGTGAGTATATACAACTTGTGGTGGACGATTTGCAAGGTGCAGTATGGAAATGATTTGTGATCAACTTGTAAGCTTAAAAATTATGAATGCTTTTGAATTCGAGGAATAAAATACATTTTTTAAATTTCAGTGTAGATGGGTGGGCTGGATGGATGTTTTTCCTATTTCCGTGAATTTTCCAGAAAATTTATGACTTGCCTTTAGATTAAGAGAGAAGTGAGTCGTTACAGTTTAATTCTGGTAACACACCAACCTTATGCTGATCACTTCTCATAGGAAAACCCAAACAAAAACTTTGGCTCGTTAGTCCTGGGTTTCCATCGCATTCCACACCAGCTGCAGTGGGGTTACACTCACTGTGGTGAAAGATATCCAAGGTGTAGTCACAATATAATCCATATTCATGGAATTCTTTCAAGAGGATTCACACATTTCCATGATCAGATAATCTTCGAAAGAATTTTGAGGTTCACTGATGTCCCACTATTAACTTTCTTGACTGGAAAGTGATTTAAAGAATACCTGTTGTAGAATATCACCCAATTCTTAACCATTTCACATTCCACTTGATGGTGTGAGTGCATAGTCAGTCATCTAAGAAAAGAATCCTGTGGAAATACAGCTGCAGCAGAGTTGCACGACCAGTGGTGGATGGTTTCCAAGATGTAGTCACAGTATATTTATTTCTCATTGGTTTCCTAGAAATAGGATTCACTCATTTTCATAATCAGATACCATTGGAGAAATGTATACACTAAAAGAAGCTCTTAAAGAATATAGACACTAAAAGTAGCTATTAAAGAAGAATGTGGACACTAAAAGTATCTCTTAAATAATGGAATATTTAAAAAGCACCCCTCATTTAACATTCCACTTGACATGCTGTGCGTGCATCGGCAGGCATCTAAGAAAAGCATCCTGTCGAAATACTGCTGAAGCAGAGTTACATTTGCTACGGTGAATGGTTTCCAAGGTGTAGTCACAGTATATTCCAATCTCATTGGTTTCCTTCAAGTGGATTCACTCACTTCCATAATCAGATACATCGGAAAAATGTATACACTAAAAGTAGCTCTTAAAGAAGAATGTGGACACTAAAAGTAGCTCTTAAATTATGCAACATTTAAAATGCTTCCATCATTTAACGTTCCACTTGATGCTGTGAGTGCATCGGCAGGCATCTAAGAAAAGCATCCTGTGGAAATACAGCTGTAGCAGAGATACATTTGCTAAGGTGAATGGTTTCCAAGGTGTAGTCACAGTATATTCCATTCTCATTGGTTTCCTTCAAGTGGATTCACTCACTTCCATAATCAGATACATCGAAGGAATGTATACACTAAAAGTAGCTCTTAAAGAAGAATGTGGACACTAAAAGTAGCTTTTAAATAATGGAATATTTAAAATGCATCTATCACATGACGTTCCACCTGATGCTGTGAGTGCATAGTCAGGCATCTAAGAAAAACATCCTGTGGAAATACAGCTTTAGCAGAGTTACATTTGTTACGGTGAATGGTTTCCAAGGAGTAGTCACAGTATATTCCATTCTCATTGCTTTCCTTCAAGTGGATTCACTCACTTCCATAATCAGATACATCGGAGGTTTGTATACACTAAAAGTAGCTCTTAAAAAAGAACGTGGACACTAAAAGTAGCTCTTAAATAATACAATATTTAAAATGCTTCCATCATTTAACGTTCCACTTGATGCTGTGAGTGCATCGGCAGGCATCTAAGAAAAGCAACCTGTGGAAATACAGCTGTAGCAGAGTTACATTCGCTACGAAGAATGGTTTCCACGGTGTAGTCACAGTATATTCCATTCTCATTGGTTTCCTTCAAGTGGATTCACTCACTTCCATAATCAGATACATCGAAAGAATGTATACACTAAAAGTAGCTCTTAAAAAAGAATGTGGACACTAAAAGTAGCTCTTAAATAATGCAATATTTAAAATGCATCCATCACTTAACGTTCCACTTGATGCTGTGAGAGCATCGGTAGGCATCTAAGAAAAGCATCCTGTGGAAATACAGCTGTAGCAGAGTTACATTTGCTATGGTGAATGGTTTCCAAGGTGTAGTCACAGTATATTCCATTCTCATTGCTTTCCTTCAAGTGGATTCACTCACTTCCATAATCAGATACATCGGAGGTTTGTATACACTAAAAGTAGGTCTTAAAGAAGAATGTGGACACTAAAAGTAGCTCTTGAACAATGCAATATTTAAAATGCATCCATGACTTAACATTCCACTTGATGCTGTGAGTGCATCGGCAGGCTTCTAAGAAAAGCATCATGTGGAAATACAGCTATAGCAGAGATACATTTGCTACTGTGAATGGTTTCCAAGGTGTAGTCACAGTATATTCCATTCTCAGTGTTTTCCTTCAAGCGGATTTACTCACTTCCATAATCAGATACATTGGAGGAATGTATACACTAAAAGTAGCTCTTAAAGAATGCAATATTTAAAATGCATCCATCACTTAACATTCCACTTGATGGTGTGAGTGCATAGTCAGGCATCTATGAAAAGAATCCTGTGGAAATACAGCTGTAGCAGAGTTGCACGACCTGTGGTGGATGGTTTCCAAGATGGAGTCACAGTATATTTATTTCTCAATGGTTTCCTAGAAATAGGATTCACTCATTTTCATAATCAGATACCATTCGAGGAATGTATACACCAAAAAAAAGCTCTTAAAGAATGTAGATACTAAAAGTAGCTATTAAAGAATGTGGACACTAAAAGTATCTCTTAAATAATGGAATATTTAAAATGCTTCCATCATTTAACGTTCCACTTGATGCTGTGAATGCATCGGCAGGCATCTAAGAAAAGCATCCTGTGGAAATACAGCTGTAGCAGAGATACATTTGCTACGGTGAATGGTTTCCAAGGTGTAGTCACAGTATATTCCATTCTCATTGGTTTCCTTCAAGTGGATTCACTCACTTCCATAATCAGATACATCGAAGGAATGTATACACTAAAAGTAGCTCTTAAAGAAGAATGTGGACACTAAAAGTAGCTCTTAAATAATGGAATATTTAAAATGCATCTATCACATGACGTTCCACTTGATGCTGTGAGTGCATAGTCAGGCATCTAAGAAAAACATCCTGTAGAAATACAGCTGTAGCAGAGTCACATTTGCTACGGCGAATGGTTTCCAAGGAGTAGTCACAGTATATTCCATTCTCATTGGTTTCCTTCAAGTGGATTCACTCACTTCCATAATCAGATACATCGGAGGTTTGTATACACTAAAAGTAGCTCTTAAAAAAGAATGTGGACACTAAAAGTAGCTCTTAAATTATGCAATATTTAAAATGCTTCCATCATTTAACGTTCCACTTGATGCTGTGAGTGCATCGGCAGGCATCTAAGAAAAGCATCCTGTAGAAATACAGCTGTAGCAGAGTTACATTTGCTACGGTGAATGGTTTCCAAGGTGTAGTCAGAGTATATTCCATTCTCATTGGTTTCCTTCAAGTGGATTCACTCACTTCCATAATCAGATACATCGAAGGAATGTATACACTAAAAGTAGATCTTAAAGAAAAATCTGGATACTAAAAGTAGCTTTTAAATAATGCAATATTTAAAATGCTTCCATCATTTAACGTTCCACTTGATGCTGTGAGTGCATCGGCAGGCATCTAAGAAAAGCATCCTGTGGAGATACAGCTGTAGCAGAGTTACATTTGCTACGGTGAATGGTTTCCAAGGAGTAGTCACAGTATATTCCATTCTCATTGCTCTCCTTCAAGTGGATTCACTCACTTCCATAATCAGATACATCGGAGGTTTGTATACACTAAAAGTAGCTCTTAAAAAAGAATGTGGACACTAAAAGTAGCTCTTAAATAATACAATATTTAAAATGCTTCCATCATTTAACGTTCCACTTGATGCTGTGAGTGCATCGGCAGGCATCTAAGAAGAGCATCCTGTGGAAATACAGCTGTAGCAGAGTTACATTAGCTACGGTGAATGGTTTCCAAGGTGTAGTCACAGTATATTCCATTCTCATTGGGTTCCTTCAAGTGGATTCACTCACTTCCATAATCAGATACATCGAAGGAGTGTATACACTAAAAGTAGCTCTTAAAGAAGAATGTGGACACTAAAAGTAGCTCTTAGAGAAGAATGTGGACACTAAAAGTAGCTCTTAAATAATGCAATATTTAAAATGCATCCATCACTTAACGTTCCACTTGATGCTGTGAGAGCATCGGTAGGCATGTAAGAAAAGCATCCTGTGGAAATACAGATGTAGCAGAGTTACATTTGCTACGGGGAATGGTTTCCAAGGTGTAGTCACAGTATATTCCATTCTCATTGGTTTCCTTCAAGTGGATTCACTCACTTCCATAATCAGATACATCGGAGGTTTGTATACACTAAAAGTAGCTCTTAAAAAAGAATGTGGACACTAAAAGTAGCTCTTGAATAATGCAATATTTAGAATGCTTCCATCATTTAACGTTCCACTTGATGCTGTGAGAGCATCGGCAGGCATCTAAGAAAAGCATCCTGTGGAAATACAGTTGTAGCAGAGTTACATTTGGTACGGTGAATGGTTTCCAAGGTGTAGTCAGAGTATATTCCATTCTCATTGGTTTCTTCAAGTGGATTCACTCACTTCCATAATCAGATACATCGAAGGAATGTATACACTAAAAGTAGCTCTTAGAGAAGAATGTGGACACTAAACGTAGCTCTTAAGAAATGGAATATTTAAAATGCATCTATCACATGACGTTCCACTAGATGCTGTGAGTGCATAGTCAGGCATCTAAGAAAAACATCCTGTCGAAATACAGCTGTAGCAGAGTTACATTTGCTACGGTGAATGGTTTCCAAGGAGTAGTCACAGTATATTCCATTCTCATTGCTTTCCTTCAAGTGGAGTCACTCACTTCCATAATCAGATACATCGGAGATTTGTATACACTAAAAGTAGCTCTTAAAAAAGAATGTGGACACTAAAAGTAGCTCTTAAATAATGCAATATTTAAAATGCTTCCATCATTTAACGTTCCACTTCATGCTGTGAGTGCATTGGCAGGCATCTAAGAAAAGCATCCTGTGGAAATTCAGCTGTAGCAGAGTTACATTTGCTACGGTGAATGGTTTCCAAGGTGTAGTCACAGTATATTCCATTCTCAGTGTTTTGCTTCAAGTGGATTCACTCACTTCCATAATCAGATACATTGGAGGAATGTATACACTAAAAGTAGCTCTTAAATAATGCAATATTTAAAATGCATCCATCACTTAACGTTTCACTTGATGTTGTGAGAGCATCGGTAGGCATCTAAGAAAAGCATCCTGTGGAAATACAGATGTAGCAGAGTTACATTTGCTACTGTGAATGGTTTCCAAGGTGTAGTCACAGTATATTCCATTCTCATTGCTTTCCTTCAAGTGGATTCACTCACTTCCATAATCAGATACATCGGAAGTTTGTATACAGTAAAAGTAGCTCTTAAAAAAGAATGTGGACACTAAAAGTAGCTCTTAAATAATGCAATATTTAGAATGCTTCCATCATTTAACATTCCACTTGATGCTGTGAGAGCATCGGCAGGCATCTAAGAAAAGCATCCTGTGGAAATATCGCTGTAGCAGAGTTACATTTGGTATGGTGAATGGTTTCCAAGGTGTAGTCACAGTATATTCCATTCTCATTGGTTTCCTTCAAGTGGATTCACTCACTTCCATAATCAGATACATCGAAGGAATGTATACACTAAAAGTAGCTCTTAATGAAGAATGTGGATACTAAAAGTAGCTCTTAAATAATGCAATATTTAAAATGCTTCCATCATTTAACGTTCCACTTGATGCTGTGAGTGCATCGGCAGGCATCTAAGAAAAGCATCCTGTGGAAATACAGCTGTAGCAGAGATAAATTTGCTATGGTGAATGGTTTCCAAAGTGTAGTCACAGTATATTCCATTCTCATTGGTTTCCTTCAAGTGGATTCACTCACTTCCATAATCAGATACATCTGAGGAATGTATACACTAAAAGTAGCTCTTAAAGAAGAATGTGGACACTAAAAGTAGCTCTTAAATAATGGAATATTTAAAATGCATCTATCACATGACGTTCCACTTGATGCTGTGAGTGCATAGTCAGGCATCTAAGAAAAACATCCTGTGGAAATACAGCTGTAGCAGAGTTACATTTGCTACAGTGAATGGTTTCCAAGGAGTAGTCACAGTATATTCCATTCTCGTTGCTTTCCTTCAAGTGGATTCACTCACTTCCATAATCAGATACATCGGAGGTTTGTATACACTAAAATTAGCTCTTAAAAAAGAATGTGGACACTAAAAGTAGCTCTTAAATAATACAATATTTAAAATGCTTCCATCATTTAGCGTTCCACTTGATGCTGTGAGTGCATCGGCAGGCATCTAAGAAAAGCATCCTGTGGAAATACAGCTGTAGCAGAGTTACATTTGCTACGGTGAATGGTTTCCAAGGTGTAGTCACACTATATTCCATTCTCTTTTGGTTTCCTTCAAGTGGATTCACTCACTTCCATAATCTGATACATCGGAGGTTTGTATACACTAAAAGTAGCTCTTAAAAAAGAATGTGGACACTAAAAGTAGCTCTTAAACTATGCAATATTTAAAATGCTTCCATCATTTAACGTTCCACTTGATGCTGTGAGTGCATCGGCAGGCATCTAAGAAAAGCATCCTGTAGAAATACAGCTGTAGCAGAGTTACATTTGGTACGGTGAATGGTTTCCAAGGTGTAGTCAGAGTATATTCCATTCTCATTGGTTTCCTTCAACTGGATTCACTCACTTCCATAATCAGATACATCGAAAGAATGTATACACTAAAAGTAGATCTTAAAGAAAAATCTGGATACTAAAAGTAGCTCTTAAATAATGCAATATTTAAAATGCTTCCATCATTTAAGGTTCCACTTGATGCTGTGAGTGCATCGGCAGGCATCTAAGAAAAGCATCCTGTGGAAATACAACTGTAGCAGAGTTACATTTGCTACGGTGAATGGTTTCCAAGGAGTAGTCACAGTATATTCCATTCTCATTGCTCTCCTTCAAGTGGATTCACTCACTTCCATAATCAGATACATCGGAGGTTTGTATACAATAAAAGTAGCTGTTAAAAAAGAATGTGGACACTAAAAGTAGCTCTTAAATAATACAATATTTAAAATACTTCCATCATTTAACGTTCCACTTGATGCTGTGAGTGCATCGGCAGGCATCTAAGAAAAGCATCCTGTGGAAATACAGCTGTAGCAGAGTTACATTAGCTACGGTGAATGGTTTCCAAGGTGTAGTCACAGTATATTCCATTCTCATTGGGTTCCTTCAAGTGGATTCACTCACTTCCATAATCAGATACATCGAAGGAATGTATACACTAAAAGTAGCTCTTAAAGAAGAATGTGGACACTAAAAGTAGCTCTTAAAGAAGAATGTGGACACTAAAAGTAGCTCTTAAATAATGCAATATTTAAAATGCATCCATCACTTAACGTTCCACTTGATGCTGTGAGAGCATCAGTAGGCATCTAAGAAAAGCATCCTGTGAAAATACAGATGTAGCAGAGTTACATTTGCTACGGCGAATGGTTTCCAAGGTGTAGTCACAGTATATTCCATTCTCATTGCTTTCCTTCAAGTGGATTCACTCACTTCCATAATCAGATACATCGGAGGTTTGTATACACTAAAAGTAGCTCTTAAAAAAGAATGTGGACACTAAAAGTAGCTCTTAAATAATGCAATATTTAGAATGCTTCCATCATTTAACGTTCCACTTGATGCTGTGAGAGCATCGGCAAGCATCTAAGAAAAGCATCCTGTGGAAATACAGCTGTAGCAGAGTTACATTTGGTACGGTGAATGGTTTCCAAGGTGTAGTCAGAGTATGTTCCATTCTCATTGGTTTCCTTCAAGTGGATTCACTCACTTCCATAATCAGATACATCGAAGGAATGTATACACTAAAAGTAGCTCTTAGAGAAGAATGTGGACACTAAACGTAGCTCTTAAGAAATGGAATATTTAAAATGCATCTATCACATGACGTTCCACTTGATGCTGTGAGTGCATAGTCAGGCATCTAAGAAAAACATCCTGTCGAAATACAGCTGTAGCAGAGTTACATTTGCTACGGTGAATGGTTTCCAAGGAGTAGTCACAGTATATTCCATTCTCATTGCTTTCCTTCAAGTGGAGTCACTCACTTCCATAATCAGATACATCGGAGATTTGTATACACTAAAAGTAGCTCTTAAAAAAGAATGTGGACACTAAAAGTAGCTCTTAAATAATGCAATATTTAAAATGCTTTTGTCTTGCGTGGTAGTTGTGCTGTCTAATTGTGTTTATCTTGGGTAGTAGTTGTGGTGTGTAGTTTGTTTATGTTTATATTGTGTAGTAGTTGTGGTGTGTTTGTGGTTATATTGTGTTATAGTTGTGATGTGTTTGTGTGTGTCTTGTGTAGTAGTTGTGCTGTCTAATGTGTTCGTGTAGTAATTGTGCTGTCTAATGTGTTTATGTTTGTCTTGTGTAGTAGCTCCTCCATTCATATTGGGGGTTAGGCGTAGAGCTGACAACTCTGCACTGTAAAAAGAAATGTCAAGAATCAGCCATATAAGGCCATGGATGTTCCCAAGGTAAAATATTCCGGAGGTAAAATAGTCCCCCGTTCGGATCTCCGGGTGGGGACTACTTTGGGAGGTCCCTGGACTAAGGATAAGATCTACGTTAGGAATAAGGATATTAAATTAGGCACCTGGAATGTTCTGAGCCTTTACCGGCCTGGTGCATTTCAGTGTACAGTTAATGAGATAGTTAAGTATAAATTAGATGTAGTAGCTGTCCAGGAAGTTAGGTGGCCAGGAGAAGGGAATTGTAAATCTAAAAATTATGCTTTTTTCTATGGTGGTACTAAAAATCGTAATTTTGGAACAAGCTTTTTCATAAATA
Organism: Lepisma saccharinum; assembly: GCF_977018435.1. Lineage (NCBI taxonomy): Eukaryota > Metazoa > Arthropoda > Insecta > Zygentoma > Lepismatidae > Lepisma > Lepisma saccharinum. The sequence continues at coordinate 22,475,996 of NC_139235.1, forward strand.
ATAGAATTATCTCGGCTCTTAAAACAGTAGAATTTATTAATGATAGGATATCATATGCAGTTTTACAGGGTAGGTGGTGTAAAATTATTTTAATAAACATGCATGCACCAAGGGAAGATAAAGATGATAATACTAAAGATGATTTTTATACAGAGTTAGAACAGGTGTTTGATAACTTTTCTCAGTATGATATGAAAATTCTGTTAGGTGACTGTAATGCACAGATTGGCAAAGAAGAGACATTTAAACCCACGATTGGTAAAGAAAGTCTTCATGAATTAAGTAATGATAATGGTATAAGATTGATTACTTTTGCAACCTCAAAGAATTTAATTGTGAAAAGTACCACTTTTAAACATAAAGATATCCATAAATATACATGGTCTTCTCCAGATGGTAAAACTCATAATCAGATAGATCATATTCTCATTGATAAGAGAAGGCATACTAGTATAATTGACGTTCATACACATAGAGGTGCTGACTGTGCCAGTGACCATTATTTAGTAATTGCTAAATTAAGAGAAAGACTCTCAGTGATAAATCATAAGCAACAAAATCTAAAAGTTCTAAAATTTGATACAGGAAAGTTTACTGATGAAAGAATTAAGAAAGATTACCAAATTAAACTGTCAAATAGATTTGATGTTTTGCAGGATTTAAATGATGATGAAAATATAAATGAAACAGACGTAAATAAGAATTGGGAGCACATACGTAATGCAATAGAATCAGCAGCTAAAGAAAGTATAGGATACCATAAACCGAGAAAAAGTAAGCCATGGTTTGATAATGAATGTCATAATCTAATAGAAATAAGAAATCAGGCTAGACTTAGGTGGTTAAATAACTCTGATGATACAAATCTAAACAATTATAATAGAATAAAGCGAGAAGTTAACCGCACGTTTAGAAGTAAAAGAAGAGATTACTTGAAAAACAAAATTAACGAAATTGAAACAAACAGCAAAAATAAAAATATCAGAGATTTATATAAAGGTGTAAATGAGTTTAGAAAGGGGTGGCAACCTAAAGTAAACTTGATAAAAGATAAAGACGGTGAATTTCTAGCTGACCCAAGCGATATTCTAAATAGATGGAAGAACTACTTTAATGACCTTTTAAATGTCCATGTAGGAGATAAATCAGAAGTGAATGAAGTACACACAGCAGAACCTTTAGTTCCAGAACCTAACTTGACTGAAGTTAAAGATGCTATTAAAAGGCTAAAAAATAACAAAGCACCTGGCATTGATTTAATACCAGCTGAGTTAATTAAATATGGTGGAAATTCATTAATATGTCAAATTCATAAATTAATTTGTTTAATATGGAATAAAGAAGAAATCCCTCAACAGTGGAAAGAATCCATAATTGTTCCTGTGTTTAAAAAAGGTGATAAGATGAACTGCAATAATTACCGTGGAATTTTTCTACTCTCAACAACATATAAAATATTATCTAACATTCTTTTAACAAGACTAACCCCATATGCTAATGAAATTATAGGTGATTATCAATGTGGATTTAAACGTAACAGATCAACTACAGATCAAATTTTTCACATCAGACAGACACTTGAAAAAAAGTGGGAATATAATCAAAATGTCCATCAACTATTCATTGATTTCAAAAAAGCATATGATTCGGTCAAAAGAGATAAATTATATAATATATTAGTAGAGTTTGGAATACCTAAGAAGCTTGTTAGTATGATAAAAATATGCACCACTGAAACAGAAAGTAAAATTCGTGTGGGTATTAATATGTCTGACAAATTTGCAATTCATGATGGATTAAAACAAGGAGATGCATTATCTCCAGTGCTCTTTAATTTTGCCTTAGAATATGCTGTTAGGAAGGTAAAATAATCTAAAGAAGGACTAAAATTAAATGGTGTGACTCAGTTGTTAGCATATGCAGATGATGTAGACTTACTGGGGGATGATGTGAATACAATTAAGAATAATGCTAAAATACTTTTCAAAACTGCTAAAGAGATAGGTTTGGAAGTTAACAAAGAGAAAACTAAATATATGATTACAGGCCGAAACCAAGTGTTAGGTAATAATCAAAATCTAATTATTGATAACAACTCGTTTGAACCAGTTTCCAAATTCAAATACTTAGGAGTAATATTAACAAATGAAAATTATATTAAAGAGGAAATAAAAAGTAGGCTTAATTCAGGAAATGCATGTTACTTCTCTCTTCATAAACTTTTGTCTTCTCGTTTAATATCTAAGAAACTAAAAGTTAAAATATACAAAACAGTAATTTTGCCTGTAGTATTATATGGATGTGAAACTTGGTCCCTTACATTGAAAGAGGAACATAAATTGAGAGTATTTGAAAATAAGATCCTTAGGAAAATATTTGGACCTAAAAGGGATGAGGAGACAGGTGAGTGGAGAAGGTTACATAATTTAGAACTACATAATTTGTATTCATGTCCAGATATTGTTAGAATGATTAAATCAAGAAGACTTAGGTGGGCAGGCCATGTGGCACGAATGGGAGAGGAAAGAGGAGTTTACAGGATTCTTGTTGGGAAACCTGATGGTAAGAGACCTGTAGGAAGGCCAAGACGAAGATGGAGGGACAACGTTGAGATGGACCTAAGGGAAATTGGTAGGGATGGAAAAGAGTATATAGAACTTGCTCAAGATAGGGAAAGATGGAAGGCCTGTGTTGCTGCAGCCATGAACCTTCGGGTTTAAGAAGGCTAGAGAGTTAGAGTTAGTTAGTTTTTTTAAAATTCTTCCATCATTTAACGTTCCACTTCATGCTGTGAGTGCATTGGCAGGCATCTAAGAAAAGCATCATGTGGAAATTCAGCTGTAGCAGAGTTAAATTTGCTACGGTGAATGGTTTCCAAGGTGTAGTCACAGTATATTCCATTCTCAGTGTTTTGCTTCAAGTGGATTCACTCACTTCCATAATCAGATACATTGGAGGAATGTATACACTAAAAGTAGCTCTTAAATAATGCAATATTTAAAATGCATCCATCACTTAACGTTTCACTTGATGTTGTGAGAGCATCGGTAGGCATCTAAGAAAAGCATCCTGTGGAAATACAGATGTAGCAGAGTTACATTTGCTACGGTGAATGGTTTCCAAGGTGTAGTCACAGTATATTCCATTCTCATTGCTTTCCTTCAAGTGGATTCACTCACTTCCATAATCAGATACATCGGTGGAATGTATACACTAAAAGTAGCTCTTAAAAAAGAATGTGGACACTAAAAGTAGCTCTTAAATAATGCAATATTTAGAATGCTTCCATCATTTAACATTCCACTTGATGCTGTGAGAGCATCGGCAGGCATCTAAGAAAAGCATCCTGTGGAAATACAGCTGTAGCAGAGTTACATTTGGTATGGTGAATGGTTTCCAAGGTGTAGTCACAGTATATTCCATTCTCATTGGTTTCCTTCAAGTGGATTCACTCACTTCCATAATCAGATACATCGAAGGAATGTATACACTAAAAGTAGCTCTTAAAGAAGAATCTGGATACTAAAAGTAGCTCTTAAATAATGCAATATTTAAAATGCTTCCATCATTTAACGTTCCACTTGATGCTGTGAGTGCATCGGCAGGCATCTAAGAAAAGCATCCTGTGGAAATACAGCTGTAGCAGAGATACATTTGCTACGGTGAATGGTTTCCAAGGTGTAGTCACAGTATATTCCATTCTCATTGGTTTCCTTCAAGTGGATTCACTCACTTCCATAATCAGATACATCGAAGGAATGTATACACTAAAAGTAGCTCTTAAAAAAGAATGTGGACACTAAAAGTAGCTCTTAAATAATGGAATATTTAAAATGCATCTATCACATGACGTTCACTTGATGCTGTGAGTGCATAGTCAGGCATCTAAGAAAAACATCCTGTGGAAATACAGCTGTAGCAGAGTTACATTTGCTACGGTGAATGGTTTCCAAGGAGTAGTCACAGTATATTCCATTCTCATTGCTTTCCTTCAAGTGGATTCACTCACTTCCATAATCAGATACATCGGAGGTTTGTATACACTAAAAGTAGCTCTTAAAAAAGAATGTGGACACTAAAAGTAGCTCTTAAATAATACAATATTTAAAATGTTTCCATCATTTAACGTTCCACTTGATGCTGTGAGTGCATCGGCAGGCATCTAAGAAAAGCATCCTGTGGAAATACAGCTGTAGCAGAGTTACATTTGCTACGGTGAATGGTTTCCAAGGTGTAGTCACACTATATTCCATTCTCATTGGTTTCCTTCAAGTGGATTCACTCACTTCCATAATCAGATACATCGAAGGAATGTATACACTAAAAGTAGCTCTTTAAGAAGAATGTGGACAATAAAAGTAGCTCTTAAATAATGCAATATTTAAAATGCATCTGTCACGAACCCTGACTCGAACCATAGACTTCCAAGTCTACCACTGGGCTACCTCAGAGTCCGTGGGACATATGTTTGCCGGGGCTCACCAGGGATCTCACAGCCACTGCGCTCACCTGACACAGAACTAGGTTCTTGGGCTGTACACTCTTTTCTCATCTGTACTCCCGGCAGAAGAGTACAAGATACAAAGAGAAAAGGGCAATATATATGGGGGTTCCACCACTTAACTTCTAAGAGTTAAGAATTTAAAGCAACTGACATTCACCATTACCATTTCCGTAGAGATTAGACACTACTTCTATATCTATGACTCTTGGAAAGAAACTTGTATGCATTACCTTCTGAAATCAAGATGAATAAAAGAGAAACACAAATATAAACTTAATAAACATATATTCTTTAGTAAATGTTACAATATCGGGCTTTATACAGACTCTAATGTATTCACTCGCTATGAGTGATCGTTCGAAGTGTACATATCGATCTGCTTGATCGAACCTCCTTTCCTTTGGAGTTTTACGATGAACATTCAAGTTACATGGGCCCGTTAGGCCTAATGGTATACAAAAATATATAAAAACACATACATTACCTTGCAGCTATGCTTCTAGTGAAGTTGGCTTCATAGCTCAGGCTTAGGACCTGGCTTAATTCTACTCTCTCTGACTGAACTAAATGAATGAACTGAATGAATCTTCTGCTCTCTCTCTGTCTCACACTGACATTTGAGGCAAAACCTAAGCTTTTATACGACTGAAAAAGGCTTGTCACTGGGTGGGGTTATCTACTGGCGCCCTCTGATTGACGTGTTATTCTTTGAACTCTGACTTATGTTAAAACTAAGAAATAACAAGTTTCTAAAGAATTGGGAAAGTTCCTATTACCATGTATGAAAGGTTAATGTTTTTGGCTCTTTGGGCTTGAAAGGTTGGATAAGGAAATCATGGTAATTGATCATTCACTCGAGCATATGAGTGGCGTGATCTTATCAACTCTACAAACAAACAGGAAGCTCATTATTCCTTTCTGCGGCTTGGCTGGGATAACCCTTGACAAAGCGTGCTTCCCTCCGGAAGACAAACAATGCAGATTATCAACCAATGCGGGCAGACCTCTGACATATGAGATAAACTGTATCCTGTTGTGGCTTCTTGCCAAGTTGATAAACAAGTATTTTCCTTGTCGAAAGAGCTCTTCTAAGCCTCTTAAAAACTTACCATTGCTGAGTAATGAATAACATAAAGGAGAGTCATGGTTGAAGGAATATGGTAGTCAGAATAAAGTTACTGAGTTCGATTCTGGTGGGTGACTAAAATTCTAGGTGTGACAATACCCTCCACCTGAGATTGAAATATCTCCCGATGTTTCCTTTTCTCTGGTGCTTCTGTGTTAACTTTTGGTGAAATAAAATCTGTCTTGTTGACATTTACAAGGCTTTATGCTGCAATAGCTTCTATATTTATTCCTGGAGTTTCTTTCAGACTTTATCACAAACAAATGGGTAACTAATATCATTACTTATGCAGATTATACTGGATTATATTGTCGAAGATACACTATGTGCCCAATAGCTAAATCGGCTATTGGTTCGACACTTGAGAAGCTAACTTCACTGGAGCTTACAAATAAAGTGCTGCACATTCAAAAAGAGTAAACAGTTATATGCATAACCTGAACAAACAAAAAAAAATGAAAAAGATCTATATAATCAATCCAAATTATAGATTGGAATGATGAATATATATATATATATATAGAAATATTCTCTATACCTCTTTTTTCTTTGTAATACCTAAACCTAAGCTATATACCTAATGATATTAATGAAAAATGAAATTGATTAAAATACTAGACATTAAGGTTTTCATTTATCACTCATATTCAGGAATACAACCTGACCAAAAAGCTAAGTGATACTAATTCCATAGCATCATACATGTTTTTCCTTGAATGAAAATGATCAAAGGGATCTAATGAGATCCTTACACTATTTTCTGTAAGAAGAGCTCTAAGCAGACTAGGCTTAGACTCTGTTTCTGATACATGAGAATAGGCTATCAATGTAGGGAAGGGTTTTTCTTCCGTACATAACAAAGTAAAGGTATTAAACACACTAGATTCTTTTGGTACAATAATTTCATGATACTCTTCTATTACTCTGAATATACATTTGAGAACATGTTGGTGTAACAAATTCTGTTCTCGTGTTCTTTTACATTTACTTAAGGCAAAACACATAAACTCTTTTAAGTTTGTCTTAAAAGGTTGACAAATTGGTTCGATTTCTCCGTATCGATAGAAAATATTTGCTCTATCGTAGGCATATCGAATAAATTTGTCCAGTACTAAGATTGGATTTTGCATTATATATGCTGTGAACAATTTGTGTTCTCTTCGATTCTTAGCATTTCTTACTTGTTTATTTATATGCCACTTGACATATGGATCATTTTCAACTAACATGAGCTGTATGAGAGCTTGAGAATCTATGCCTGGAATACTCATGATTTCGTTATTTCTTTCCCTTGGACGAGAAATAACTATCATCTCACAACCTTACCAATTGCATAATTGCACAAAAAAAAACATAAAGTAATTAAACTTAATTACTTATAAGTATATGACAATATAACATATTTGTTGTTAATAATAGACGGTTAACATATATATGGTATGATATAGATAATTGATTAATATGTAGTTAAGTGATTATACTGATTATATTGGATTACATGAATATGTAAGTATGTATATGTATATATATATCTTTTGACGATTTGCTTGATTATAATATGTAAAAGATATTCGTAACATTATTTTCATATAAGTTCATGGGTAAAAATAATGTTTACACTATTTTCTGTCTTTATAACACAGTTCAAATTTCACTATATTTTCAATATAGGTTCACTTATTTCTGTAGTTAACACCTTGAAAAATTTGTTTGTGTTAGAACGATTAAATCGTAGCACTACACTGCGTAACATAAACTGTGCAGAGTCCTTGTGAGATTTCACTGGTTAATTAATAGTGACATGTTCCATTCCTCTATAAAGGAATATACACACAATATATTAATATATATCTACTTTATAACATGGTGTTGTACTGTTACACAATTGACAACCTAATGTCCTTAAGATTTACACGTTATGTAGCCTATTGGATTGTTCAACAGTTATATACTCTGATTCGTTTGGATCTATTTGATTTACTACATGAATTGGTTCTTCATAATTTCTGTCAGATTCATAGCGAATGACAGGAGGGGAAGGTAATGGTCTTGAAATATTCATATTTCTTACTCTTAACCTTCTATTATGAGACCGTGGTCTCTTACACTCACATGTGTTTATATACACTTTCCATATTATATAAAATATGAGTAGATATGTTTGTAAAGTTAGTATTGTTAACCATAAAATAATAGATATTTCATATCTAGTATCTTTTAAGTTTAGGTGACATTCCTCTTTATGACATAAGTAGGGTATGGTTAAATTCTTGTTATTTATATCTATCCATGTTAATGGAATTAAACGACTTATACTAGCGGTAGTATCTGTAGGTAATATACAAGGAAAAGTACTTCTAATATGAAGTCTTTCATCATACTTAATATAACATGAGCAACCTAAATGAATTAAAGTAACACCATATTGAAATTCTACTTGAAAATTGATTTCAATATCTTTGCATACAATGCGTAAAGTACGATTATATTCATTGTTTCCAACAAAAGCTTGGGTAGAAACGTTAAATTTATAAAACTCTAGATCATTGTTATTCTTAGTGCATGTCATATTGCAATAGTTATACATCTCATGCACATTCTTTGTTATAGTAACTATTATACATCTCTCAAAGTTACTCAAAAATCCATGTTTCGGGTGAACGAAACATAAAGTATCTTTAACAATATCACATTCAGTTGTCAATAAACTCTTAGAGTTATCATCGTAAGCTATGTTTATATCTTCATTGTACACACTACAAATTTCTGTTTGTTTCCTGAAGTAGATTTGTTTTACAGAAAAACTACGTAAACGTTTCTGGTTTGAAATAATTGGAACTTTTATAGCAAACAATACTTTGCTTTTTGATATTACACATTCAACTAAAGGTACATTGTAGAATTGTCCTAAATTCGTAACGTCTATACTGATAGAATGATTAGTCTTCACAAACTTTTGTTGTACATCTAACAAATCTTGCTGAAGCTTAGCAAATGATATTAACTTTGGATTTATGACTTTTTGTTGACAAGAATCTATTAATAACATCAAATTTTCATTCGTACATACTGATAATGTTTTAAAGTTTAACCATGATAAAGCTGGTGAATCATAAATTTTACTTCTTATAATGTCATAACCTTTTCTATCTACAAAAAGTGTTTTAACATGCACTTTTCAATTCTAAAGTACTGCCAACCATATGTAAGAGGATCAGCGTTAAAGGTATGATTACCAACGCGTGAAATTATATTCTCCCAATCAATTACATGTGGTTGTTGTATTGAAATGGTTATTTCATATATAATAGGCAAAGATGTTTCATAATATATAGGAGAGCTTAACTCTTCTAGTTGCAATCCCGAATGTATGTAATTAGGTATTTGTAAAGCTGACAATAATGAAAAATTTATAAGAAGTACAAATGTAGATAGTCAGGATGAAGGTGTTCTATTTAATGTAGCATATTGGGGTTCCATCGTAGGATTAGCGCTAGTTTCAAATGATACGCAACTAGGCCTTCCTTCAAAATTTGGACTATGAAATCTTATTTTTGTTTCATCGAGACTTGATCTTACGTTTGCTCTTCATAATGTACTATCCCGGAATTCTCTAATCTCTTTACAAGTTGTCATCCATATCAAATAAACTGTAACTACGATGACTAAAAATGCTATCACTACACATATGTAAACAGCAATTTCTTCAATAGTGGTTAATTCACAAGCATGAGCTTATACTTGACTTATTGGTATAGCACTCATAGGTATAGCAACATTTTGTACTAATCGATTAGTGCGATTTAATTTAAAAATACACCATAATAATAGAATGCTAATTATTCCATTCCAAAGATAAAATACTAAATTATCTGTGGTATCTGAAGGTATTAATTCACTTCCTATATCTGTGACCATATTTTCAACTTCATCTAACAATTCTTTTCTATCGTTAACAGATTGGTTTTCAGTTGTGGGTTTAATATAGATATGAGGTAGTTTCTGTGTCCAATTACTATCTAAACAATCTTGGAATGATTTGAACTCTAACATTTCTTGTCTCGTTTTCATATCTGTGACTTTTAATGTAGGTATGTGAGACCAACTGGCGGGGATAACTCTAGATATTTGAAAGTTCGTTTCAGCATTGTCTGAACATGGAAAAGTTTGAGGGATGAATACATCATCACTAATCTTAGCAGAACATGTGCAAGGCAAATTTAACTCACTAGCTCCTGGCTGATTGCCATGAGTAGGAAATTTACGCTTGTTTCCATTACATGCTACTTCAATTTCATCTAACGCATTTGTTATTACATATTTGTCTGGCGATATTTCAGTGATAACTATAGGATTTCCTTGAGTACATTGAAATGTACAAACTTTAGCTAACTCTTCTATAGTAGCTCCTTCTCTTATCTTCTGTGGGCAACCGGTGCCTATTACAGCATCGTGTCCATAACGTGGTAAATAACATAACTTATCTGTGAGGATTACATGTTGAAAGGAAGGTTCCTGACAACATTCTAACACTCGTACTTGTAGTGGCTGCGTAACTTGTGGAATGTAATAATATACATGTCGAATTATGCCATCTAAATGGTACTGTCTGAAATCGTTCTAGTAACACTCTTTCTCCTATCCTGATTATAGGGATTTTAACATGAAAAACTACGTTTGTATCTGAGAAAATACACTGCGTTATTGGTAAACTATAATATTGACTTAGTTTATTAAGTGGAATGGCTAATGTAAAACCTTTCTTAGAACTTTTCTCTATTATATTCATCAAATCGTCTCTTAAAGTTGGCGGTCTAATAGAAGTCATGGGCAAAGTATTATGAAAACATGCATTCTGGATTTCTTTATATTCCTGTTCTATTACCTGATTTAACACTATCTTATGAAATAACATGATTCGCATTTGTCCCAATAATCCTTTATACTGCAAATTCTGGGACACATTCATTAATTCAGCGAAATGAAAGTTCTCTAATGATCGAATTTGTTCAAATTTTCCTTCTACTGCATCAAGTGATTTGTTTATCTGTTTAGCCATATCTTTTAATCCATATCTAATAGTGACTATATCTCTGTCAAAATGTTTTAAGCTTCTGGTGATCTTTAAAATTGCTTGTTTCAATTTACGATTTTCTACTTTAGAACTTTGAACTTCTTTATCTGTTGCTACTGAGCAACACCATCCAAGGAAGTCTCCTAAAAATGGTAGAAGTCCTCTTTTCTTTCTAGTTGGTTCATACTCAAAATATTCCTCTGTAGGAAATTCTAATGATGATTTATTTAAATGTGCAAGAAAAGCTTCTTGTAACTGTCCTATGGCTTCATCTATAAAACAAAATAGTGAATCTGTCTCTTCATGTTCATTACATAAATGACTTCTTTCTGAATTTGAAATTTGCCATAAACTAGGTTCTATAACTGGAGGTTTGACTAATACATTTTCATATACTAATGGGATTGTGGCTTCATACATTGTTAATCCACTAATGATATTCCAGTATCCTCCGGATACTAGACGTATTGGTGGTAATGGGTTTCCATAAACCTGAAAAGAGATAGTTACCAGTATACCGAAGTAGATTTCCAGAAACAATTGGCGAGTCATCTTCTGGCTCGGTTTCCTCTGGATCTATCCGGTTGATTGGTACCTTTTGGAAATAGGTTTGGAACTTATACCAATTTGATCACTGAGATTTCTGAAACTGGTTAGAAAACTAAAAATACAATTTATTAGTTATTACAAGGTTAGAAATTTAGTACATCATGTATGAAATTCAGTTACTCTTAAGAATCAACGAATTCCTTGACTAGGGTATGGTTCTATAGGCAGGCTAACAAGTCTTAGCCTAGCTATGGTTGGATCAAAGTGGCAACTAAATTTCCACTGATCACCATACATCCATATGCTACGTTGTATATAAGCGTCTAGTTGATAGGCATTTTGCTTAAGCCATATCTCTTTATCTACCTTATTTGGTCTCAAACTTAAACCAAAACGGATATAATTCGTATAATGTCTTTCAATTGTAGATTTTCCTTGAATCGGATTAGGTGCTATTAAAGGTAAAACATTGGTTCCATACGGAATGTGTTTATTTTCTTTGGCTATGAAACACTTCTTAAAAGGACCTTTCATAAACTTATGTGCAAGGCTAGCTATTTCTAGCATATCCTTTATTTTTATGGTCTGGGCTGTTGATAAATTAGGATTTTCTACTACTTTTGAAGTTACGTTACCTCCACTTGTACTTGCTTCTTCATTTACCTTGTCAACCTTCTCCTTACTTTCTTTACTTTCTAATTGGGCTTGTCTTAGTTCAATGGAACTATGGACTCTTCCTAAATCAAAACAATCAGAAAATTCTGAAGATAATGTACTGATAGACATTGTCGAACATTTAGATGTGACTTCGACAATATCGCTCTCTTCTTCGGAAGAAATTGTAATTGTCTCTTTGGAAGAAGGGTCATCACTGCTTATAGTGATAGTCTCTCTTCCTAATGACTTTTCAATGCATGATGAATCTAAAATATCTATAATGGTATCATGATCTGACATCGTTATCGTTTCCTTATTCACAGCGGTCTTTGGGCTAGAAGCTGCTAATGGTAAATCCTTTTCAAATATACTATAAGTAACACTTGAGGGTAAAGTTTCATTAACTATAACACTGGCGCTAGAACCTGTACTAGAATCACTAAGGGTTATCGTTTCTGGGTATAATTTCTCTAATTCCTTTTGGGCGTATTGTTTCAATAGTTGCTCAATGGAAGTATCCTTGATATCTTCAGCCATTTTCTTCTATACTTATAACACAATTCTATATTACTACTACTGTTTACTTCGAGGTTGGAATGTTCTTCTCAGGGTTGATATAAGCTATCAATTTGATAGTGTTTGTATCCCTATCAAAAGTAGAAGTAAATAACCATTTACTACCATATTTCTGGAAATTTTCTAATACAAACTTCTTTGTATCACTTGCAACTTTCTGGAGAAAAACATTTATATCCATATCATGTATAATAGCAAACTCTACATTAGCGTCTAGGAATTGTTTCCATTCAAATAATGTTCCTTCTTTGATCATATAATTTCCTCGAAATAGCAAATGTTGTACGTCAAACAGAGCGTAGACGTTCTTTAGAATCCAAGTCCATAAGTCGGGTTTGGTAAGATCCAAAGCCATCAAAATCTTGTGGGTTCCCTGGTTTGTGTCTGGGGAGGAAGAAAATATAACATTACCCGGTATATATAAGGTCTCCTTTTACTTTATTAAATGGAAAAAGTTTCACTTTTGGGGTTCTATCATTATAGTCCCTTATAAACAAGCAAATATCATCAACATGGTTTCCGGGTTGGTGCAATACCAAAGTAGGATGTTGTTCAGATAAAACATTATTGACAAGATCCTTGAAAGACTGGACTACATGGATTTCGTCCTCATGTCGTAAATTTCGCAATTCATAAACATACAGATTTTTATGTGGATTTTCCCCATACTCTTGTATGACCTTCGTTGCTCTAATTAGAGGTTCATAAGGGAAAGTGAAATGTCTCCTCGTAGTATAAATTATTGTTTGATGATCTGGTGGGTAACAAAAATATGGCAGAGAAAATCTACCTACGTGGGCTATTAAAGTACTGCATTTATTCGTCCAATATCGAGGAGGTATTATGTTCCTCATAACTTCAATCATATTGCAGGGTACAGAGTTATTCATTTTTCAAAAACACAAGGTCTTTCTTCATAAAACCTTAAGCAAGTTGTATGTTGCTGGACACTTTTATGACAAAATTCTTTACAAAATCTGCAAAAATAGCTTCTAGGTAGTCTTAATGTGTATGGTGCTTTAAACAAGTACTCCTTTTCTTGTCTGAAGACATAATATCTATAATATCGACAAAGCATATTGATGCAATACAGCCTATTATATCCAAAATCGTGGAATTCGGCTAATTCTTGTCTTCCGCAATGAGGACAATATACCTTATTTCTATCATGTAGAATAGCTAGAGGTTGAAGACTCATTGTTTAATTTTCTTTTCTTAAATGGTTTAGACAAAATACCTAACTGGTTTGGTTCTGTTCCCTGTATTGTCTGTATAGGTACTAACAGTGGTGGACCGTATGCCGTACACAGTTCAAACAATCTTCTTATTAGCACATAATATACATCGGCGAAATTTATTACGGTAACCTTGGCAAGCATATCGTTTAACACATACTCGAATCTAGCAATGCTCTGATTTTCTAAGACTTGATCTACCGTATACCGTTTTGTATCAAAGAAATAGGGTAAGAATTCTTTATACTTAATCTTCCTATCTTCCAATTCCAATGGAATATGAGGGTATTTCTTTGTGTAATGCAATGACATTGACTTTCAGTGACCTGAGCTTTTCTTAACGGGATGTGGTATTCGTGCAAGTTTTATATGTCCTGTTGAATCGGTAGTAACCTTTAGTTTCCAATTCAATCCGTATTTCTTTCTCCACTCTGATAAAACTGTTACTGTATTTCTCTTAATGTTAAACAATAATCTGCTCCACTCTAAATATGGGATTTCTTGAACTCCTCCACTAATCTCGGGATTTATTTGATAGTTAGCAAATGGTACATAATATGAACAAAGGCTCTGTGCAAAAAAAAGACAAGAGCACTTGGTCCTATACTCTTCTTAACTTCAATTAAAGAACAACCAATAAACGTTTCGATTAGAATTTCATCTATCGTTTCTTGCACTCGTCTTCTGACGGCGTCTGGTATTAATAACACTTCAAAAATATCTAATTTGCTTAACTCTCCTTCAGATGCAGATTCAGACATTTAATCACAAAACACTTATTTGGTGACACAACTCACAAGGTTTCTTAACTCACCTAACTTCTTATTGCTCTTCGTGAGAAGAAACAGGATGTAGGTCCTAAATTGTCTCAGATGAGATATCAGCTGGGTCAATCTTTAAGTAGAACCTGGTAAAGATAAATCCTGATATAGGCGAAGATATACGTGTAATTTGCAATAAATGGCAAATATATATTTTCGTTGACTAATACATTTGAATAGAAATAATGAATAATCAGATGATGAAGAAAATGATTGTCTTTTAAATGAGTGGCCAGTTCATTCAATTGACGAAAGTGTGAGGATGAAAATGAGGTATACAATGAAAGATGTACATACAATTCTTCCATTTATGTATCGTATCGTATTAGACCTTTTCGGATTATCTTCCATTTCAATGCTAGTTTGCACTTCGTTTAAAGAAGGTGCAAATGTATGCGTGTTAAAGATGAGTTCCTTCTATTTTTGAGTCGTTGTGATTTTCGTCTTTACTGATTTATATTTCAAAAACATAATTACCATTGGTTCGGCGAATAATATCTCTTCAAACGTCTAACATTGACGTTCATTTCCTTTTGTCCTACTAACTTTCTTACATGGAATACATTATCTCCCAAATATCTTATGATTTCCCATGGTCCATTCCATTTTCGTCTTAGCTTTTCTGTTAATCCAATTTTGTGTGCAGGTTGGTATACCAAAACCAAATCTCCTGCAACAAATTGTACGTCATTAACCTTTTCATCATATCTTTTCTTATCATATACCTGTCTCTGTTCATGTCTTTTTCTTGCTATTTGGCGTATGTCTTCCAAATGTTGAGATAGGTG
This sequence comes from Lepisma saccharinum, assembly GCF_977018435.1. Lineage (NCBI taxonomy): Eukaryota > Metazoa > Arthropoda > Insecta > Zygentoma > Lepismatidae > Lepisma > Lepisma saccharinum. The sequence continues at coordinate 22,491,326 of NC_139235.1, forward strand.
CGTCGTATGCACGGTGGGATCTTGTGTCTTAAGTGATTCTATTCCCATTGTTTCCAAAGGGAATACCGGTCTTCTACCGTATACTAGTTCAAAAGGCGAGAAACCAATCTGATCTACCTTTGAACAGTTGTACGCAAAACACACACAATCTCAAATAATCACTCCAATCCTTTTGATGATGTTCTACGTATTTACTTAGCATTTGTGCTAACGTAGCTTTGAATCTCTCTACCTTACCATTCGTCTGAGGGTGGTAAGAGGTCGTACATACATGCTTCACTTTCATGAGTTCCAATAATTCTTCTGTTACCTTTGCCATATATACAGATCCTCTGTCGGAGAGTATCTCTCGAGGACATCCGTGTCTACATATTACATCTTCTAGAAGAAATTTGGCTACTGTTTTTGCTGTTGTTGTTCTTAGACATCTTGCTTCTATCCAATTTGTAAGATAGCATGTTGCAGTAATGACATACTGAAATCCTTTAGAATTTGGCAACGGTCCTAATATATCCGTGGATACACGAGCGAATGGTTCTCCAATAGGTATCGGGTGTAATAAACCTTGAGGTTTACCAACATTACGGTTTCTTTGCTGGCAAGTTGGGCATCCTTGAACATATGAAATAATATCCTTTTTCATATTAGGCCAATAATTACGTTCCGTGATTTTTCCACGAGTTTTACTTATTCCTAAATGTGCTCCGGTGAGAGGAGAATCGTGAGCTTCTCTCAAAATTTCTCCTTTCAATTTTTCTGGTACAACTAACACGTATTGGTCTCCAAACTTTCGATACAATATGCCATCTTTAATTTCAAAGTATCGTACATTTAGTTGATCTGGGTCAGTTTCTTTATCTGCTATTAGTTGTCTTACCACTGGATCTTCTCTCTGCAGTTTTCTGATATCCTTTAGTTCCTTTTCCATATCATCTGTCTCCTTTCTAACCTGGGCGACGGCGACAATGGCTCCTTCTTCTATGCATTCTCTTTCTTGAGCTGATAGTGAAGTAGACGGAATACGGCTAAGGCAATCTGGTGCGCAATGCAATTTTCCTGATTTGTGAACAATGTCGTAGCTATATTCTTGCAATCTTATCGCCCATCGAGCTAATCTTCCTACAAGATCTTTACATCGTTTTAACCAACATAAGGCATGACTGTCAGTTACTACTGTGAACTTCTGATCTATTAAGTACGTTCGGAAGTGTGTGATTCCAAACACTACAGCTAATGCTTCTTTTTCAGCAATAGAGTAATTTCTTTCTGGTCCATTCATGGTCCTACTAGCATAAGCTATCGGATTTACAATCCTCTTCTTTGCTGACGGATCCTTTGGATTCGGTCTACTCTGACATAGTACTACACCTATACCAGATTCTGAAGCGTCGGTGTGCAGTTCTATAGGGATACCTGGTTCAAAATGTCGTAATACAGGAGCATTCATCAAACATTCTTTTAACTTCTCAAAAGATTTTCTTTGCTCTTCTCCAAAAATAAATTCTTGGTCTTTTCTTGTAAGCTTTGTAAGTGGTTGTGCAAGCTGACTGAAATCTTTAACGAATCGTCGGTAATATCCGCACATTCCTAAAAATCTACGAATCTCTGTGACATTCCGAGGTTCCGGAATTTCTCTGATTGCTTGTACTTTCTTGGGGTCGGTTTTAACTCCGTCTCTCCCTATTATGAATCCTAATACTTCTGTTTCAAAGTATCCGAAATGGCATTTAGTTGGCGATAGTCTTAAATTAGCACTTCTTAGTCTTTTTAACACTTCTGACAAACGATATACCATTGTTTCCCAGTCTTCTGCGAAGACTATTAAATCATCTAGATAAACTGCAAGGCTGTTCCATTTCATAGAAGCAAAAATTTGGTCCATGCATCGTTAATACACTGCTGGAGCTCTGTGTAAGCCAAATGGCATCCTTTTCCAATGAAAAAGTCCGTCTCCCGTGATAAACGCGGTCTTGTGTCGATCTTCTTCTTTAATTGGAATTGACCAATATCCTGAACGACAATCTAAAGATGTTATATATTTGATATTTCCCAAAAAGTGTATGATATCATCTATGCGTGGTAAAGGATAACAATCTTCTTCTGCAATGGCATTTAATTTTCGGTAGTCTATACAGAAGCGAATCTCGTTATTCTTCTTCGGTACTAACACTACAGGTGAAGCATAAGGTGATTTACTAGGTTCTATGACTCCTATGTCAAGCATCTGTTGAACTTCTTGTTTTATAAACTCACGTTGCTTCGGACTCGTCCTATAAGGCGGTTGACTTACAGGAGTTTCCGTCTTCAAGGGCAGGGTAAATTCATAAACGTCTGTTTCTCCTAGTTGATCGGCAGTCCATGCTAAACAGTCTTTATAACTTGTCACTAGATCGAGAACTTCTTTCCTTTGAGCTGGTGTCAATTCGGGATTGATGTCAAACTCTTGTGCTAGGTCATGGTCATCTTCTTTCCCTGGAGTGGTTCCACTGTGTAAAACATCTAAATCCACTGCATAACAAGATTTCACTTGGGGTTGCGTTAGCGGTGAAAGACATTCCAATTTTCCTATCACTGTTCCGGATGGGATATTAACACTGGTATAACCCATATTAATTATCGGCACAGCTTTTAGATCGGAAGGTTTCACTAACATTCGTGGCACTAAACATCTAAACTGATTGTATAGACCATCAGAAGGTTCCAGTAAATATTCACGATCATTTTCCTTTAACGTTGTACACGGATAAGTTACGGCGATTTGCGTATGCTGGCGAGATGGAAGAAACGTATTGACCATCACTTTAAACACTTTCTTTTCCTTTCTCCTCTTTCTTTTCTCTTTTCTGGCTTTTAAATTGGTTTCAAAATTATCATCAAAACCTGAACATTTCAAAGAAGTTATATTTACCTGATCATCTGGTAAAGAAGTTGGATGATTCAAAATCTCTGTAGCTGGTGGCTTGTAGCCTATTGGGAAGCCAATAGGTACTGGATCACAATCACAACGTGAAGACTCACTAAGTTCAGACTCACTGTTGATTTGCGTTGACTTACTCGAAACTTTATGTTTGGTGCTATCTTGCGTTACTATTTGCTTACGCACTTGGGTGCGGTCGGCGTTCCTTGAGATAGCCTCTGGTTGGTTGACTCGATCATGTGTTCCCTCTTGGCGACATGATGGCGTCATATGCGCGCGCAACTGGGTGCGGTCGCAAGACTCAACGGTGTTCCCTGAGTGGCTAAGTCCTAATCGCTGATGTGGTGTCACTGCGTTGCTACCGGACGTTATCACGTGTTTGCTGCCTAGTGGCGTGACATTTTGGCGTCGCTTCGACATCACGTGGGCATCAAAAGTTGGCGTTAGGACGCTTTGGTTGATACGGAAAGCGTTGGCTTGCTTCAGCTTCTTGATAATATTAATGAGCTTAGTTAAGATTATCTTACTGGGCCTTTCTTTATTTTGAAAGTCACTATCACTCCTCATTAGGGATCCGCATTCCTTATCTACACAGGGCGATTCTTGCTTAGAACTTGTTTCTTGTCTTTCTTTTACTTGGGAATGTAAACTGACAACTTTTATAAGACCAGAATATGAAGGAATATTGCCATTACTGTCCATTTTTACCAACGGAATTCTTCTTTCCATTTGCTGGAATTCTCCTGGTCGTTTTAAGCATATTCCCTTTGGACTGATCCATTTCACATACTTATTAAAGAAATCACTACCAAGTAATACAGGGGAGAACTTCTCTCCTCTTTTTGGTTCCATAAAAACGAAGTTTATCCACATTTTTAAGCCGTTTGCTCTAAAATATACTCTATGGACTGGATATAAATCTGACTCTGTGTCAAGCAAGGTTCGAATACTCACTAAACCTATCTTTTTACTGTTGCTGACAAATTTCTCTGGCAATAATGCAGGATTAATGATACTAATTTCCGATCCTGTATCTAATAAAGCTAATTCCTTTTTACCAAATAAATGTACATATAGGTGTGGTCTCGGATAACGGTGAGATTCATATATCACAGACTTTAACGGTTCCTCTAATGGTTTTAGGGGTTTTACATAGTTCGCCTGATTTACGAAGCGATCCCCATCTCGCTCCGTCCTTACTCGTTTGGGGTTCGAACGGCATGGGCAGGTGTGTCATTACCCTCCGTCAAACGCGTTTTTCCAAGCAGTTCTGAGACTAACATCTCGGCTAACATTTCGTTGACTTGATGTTCTACTGGTTTCTGTACTAACCCTTGTACACCTTTTTGATTTCTGAAGGAAGCTTGATTACCTGCTGGTGTTCGGTTATCGAAGTCGGACCTTCTTCTTTGTGGGCATTCTCTTTCATAATGACCGAAATTTCGACAAGAGAAGCACTGAATGTTACTCTTATCGTTGTTTCTAAAATTCTGATTTGAATTTATACCCCTATCATTACGACTATACTGATTAGAAGTACCTCGGTAATTGTTACCTCTATAAGTATTCCCTCTAAAGTCATTGCCTCTATACTCGTTTCTAGGTGGCGTGGCTACTTCTGCTGTGAAAGTACGCTTGGGAAAATCATTTCTAGGTGGATTCCTAAATGTCCTACCTGTTCCTCGCTGATATTGGTTTTCTTGTCTTTCTGGCCTGGGCCTAAGATTATACCTGGTTTGAAAGAACTTATTTTGTGATACCTGTTGGTTCTGGGGTCGATTCAATATTTGGTTTTGTGGTCGATTCTGTGCTTGATTAGACCCTTGATTTGCCTTAATAAAAGATGTACTTTGTCCTTTATTGTCAAGAGATGAAAGAACATCTTTCTCTTTTTGTTCAGTTACCTTTTTCTTTGATAAAGCACTATTAGTTAACGAAGCCTGCTTTTTAGCTCTTTCCATTAATCGAAGGTTATTTAGCAAATCACTTAACGATTCCGGTCTCATGGGGACTAGTTTCTCAACTTGGTCCTCACTGAGTCCTCTATAGATATAGTTCATTTTGCTTTCAGTGTTCATATGTGGGTCAGCTCTCTGACACAATATCAACATAGAGTAGTAATACTGCTCTATTGTTTCATCATCACCCTTCTTTCGTGCACTAAGTTCGATTAAGGCGTCGCCCTCTGGATAGACAGGTGAAAAGGCTTCTTCTAGTTTTGCCTTTAGTTCAGAAAACAAATTTAATGCCTCTAAGGTACTCTTATGCAATTCCCAAAAATCAGATGCGCTGTTCTTTAAATATGCTGGAAGGTACTTTATTTTATCCCTTTCGGACCATCCCAAAATAGTTGCTACCCTCTCATAGGTTTGAATAAACTGTCGGACGTTTTCACCATTATTTCCTGAAAACGTGTCGGGCTGCACGGACGGTACACGCCCGTGACATGGAACTGATGTTGTCTTTGTACTAGTGCTTTCTGAGTCGGTCGGCATTGTGACTATTTGTGGTTTTCTTTCCGCTATAGGCTGGTTACATTCACTAAGGATACACGGAATTTCTATTTGTCTACGTGATGCAATTCTTCACTACGTCTTGGCTCTTTTATTTCTTGATCAGACATCCAAGTATTTCCAAAGTCATAGTTTCAACAATTTCAATAATTACATGTACCAATTATTTTGGTGAGATGCCTTCTCTTTTACTACTATTTTTTTTGGTGAGATGCCTTCTCACTTTTACTACTACTTTTGGTGAGATGCCTTCTCACTTTTACTACTACTTTTGGTGAGATGCCCCGCACCTCCACCATTTAATATGTCACGAACCCTGACTCGAACCATAGACTTCCAAGTCTACCACTGGGCTACCCTCAGAGTCCGTGGGACATATGTTTGCCGGGGCTCACCAGGGATCTCACAGCCACTGCGCTCACCTGACACAGAACTAGGTTCTTGGGCTGTACACTCTTTTCTCATCTGTACTCCCGGCAGAAGAGTACAAGATACAAAGAGAAAAGGGCAATATATATGGGGGTTCCACCACTTAACTTCTAAGAGTTAAGAATTTAAAGCAACTGACATTCACCATTACCATTTGCGTAGAGATTAGACACTACTTCTATATCTATGACTCTTGGAAAGAAACTTGTATGCATTACCTTCTGAAATCAAGATGAATAAAAGAGAAACACAAATATAAACTTAATAAACATATATTCTTTAGTAAATGTTACAATATCGGGCTTTATACAGACTCTAATGTATTCACTCGCCATGAGTGATCGTTCGAAGTGTACATATCGATCTGCTTGATCGAACCTCCTTTCCTTTGGAGTTTTACGATGAACATTCAAGTTACATGGGCCGTTAGGCCTAATGGTATACAAAAATATATAAAAACACATACATTACCTTGCAGCTATGCTTCTAGTGAAGTTGGCTTCATAGCTCAGGCTTAGAACCTGGCTTAATTCTACTCTCTCTGACTGAACTAAATGAATGAACTGAATGAATCTTCTGCTCTCTCTCTGTCTCACACTGACATTTGAGGCAAAACCTAAGCTTTTATACGACTGAAAAAGGCTTGTCACTGGGTGGGGTTATCTACTGGCACCCTCTGATTGACGTGTTATTCTTTGAACTCTGACTTATGTTAAAACTAAGAAATAACAAGTTTCTAAAGAATTGGGAAAGTTCCTATTACCATATATGAAAGGTTAATGTTTTTGGCTCTTTGGGCTTGAAAGGTTGGATAAGGAAATCATGGTAATTGATCATTCACTCGAGCATATGAGTGGCGTGATCTTATCAACTCTACAAACAAACAGGAAGCTCATTATTCCTTTCTGCGGCTTGGCTGGGACAACCCTTGACAAAGCGTGCTTCCCTCCGGAAGACAAACAATGCAGATTATCAACCAATGCGGGCAGACCTCTGACATATGAGATAAACTGTATCCTGTTGTGGCTTCTTGCCAAGTTGATAAACAAGTATTTTCCTTGTCGAAAGAGCTCTTCTAAGCCTCCTAAAAACTTACCATTGCTGAGCAATGAATAACATAAAGGAAAGTAATGGTTGAAGGCATATGGTAGTCGGAATAAAGTTACTGAGTTCGATTCCGGTGGGTGACTAAAATTCTAGGTGTGACACATCCATCACTTAACGTTCCACTTGATGCTGTGAGAGCATCGGTAGGCATCTAAGAAAAGCATCCTGTGGAAATACAGATGTAGCAGAGTTACATTTGCTACGGTGAATGGTTTCCAAGGTGTAGTCACAGTATATTCCATTCTCATTGCTTTCCTTCAAGTGGATTCACTCACTTCCATAATCAGATACATCGGAGGTTTGTATACACTAAAAGTAGCTCTTAAAAAAGAATGTGGACATTAAAGTAGCTCTTAAATAATGCAATATTTAGAATGCTTCCATCATTTAACGTTCCACTTGATGCTGTGAGAGCATCGGCAGGCATCTAAGAAAAGCATCCTGTGGAAATACAGCTGTAGCAGAGTTACATTTGGTACGGTGAATGGTTTCCAAGGTGTAGTCAGAGTATATTCCATTCTCATTGGTTTCCTTCAAGTGGATTCACTCACTTCCATAATCAGATACATCGAAGGAATGTATACACTAAAAGTAGCTCCTAAAGAAGAATGTGGACACTAAAAGTAGCTCTTAAGAAATGGAATATTTAAAATGCATCTATCACATGACGTTCCACTTGATGCTGTGAGTGCATAGTCAGGCATCTAAGAAAAACATCCTGTCGAAATACAGCTGTAGCAGAGTTACATTTGCTACGGTGAATGGTTTCCAAGGAGTAGTCACAGTATATTCCATTCTCATTGCTTTCCTTCAAGTGGATTCACTCACTTCCATAATCAGATACATCGGAGGTTTGTATACACTAAAAGTAGCTCTTAAAAAAGAATGTGGACACTAAAAGTAGCTCTTAAATAATGCAATATTTAAAATACTTCCATCATTTAACGTTCCACTTCATGCTGTGAGTGCATTGGCAGGCATCTAAGAAAAGCATCCTGTGGAAATTCAGCTGTAGCAGAGTTACATTTGCTACGGTGAATGGTTTCCAAGGTGTAGTCACAGTATATTCCATTCTCAGTGTTTTGCTTCAAGTGGATTCACTCACTTCCATAATCAGATACATTGGAGGAATGTATACACTAAAAGTAGCTCTTAAATAATGCAATATTTAAAATGCATCCATCACTTAACGTTCCACTTGATGCTGTGAGAGCATCGGTAGGCATCTAAGAAAAGCATCCTGTGGAAATACAGATGTAGCAGAGTTACATTTGCTATGGTGAATGGTTTCCAAGGTGTAGTCACAGCATATTCCATTCTCATTGCTTTCCTTCAAGTGGATTCACTCACTTCCATAATCAGATACATCGGAAGTTTGTATACACTAAAAGTAGCTCTTAAAAAAGAATGTGGACACTAAAAGTAGCTCTTAAATAATGCAATATTTAGAATGCTTCCATCATTTAACGTTCCACTTGATGCTGTGAGAGCATCGGCAGGCATCTAAGAAAAGCATCCTGAGGAAATACAGCTGTAGCAGAGTTACATTTGGTATGGTGAATGGTTTCCAAGGTGTAGTCACAGTATATTCCATTCTCATTGGTTTCATTCCAGTGGATTCACTCACTTCCATAATCAGATACATCGAAGGAATGTATACACTAAAAGTAGCTCTTAAAAAAGAATGTGGACACTAAAAGTAGCTCTTAAATAATGCAATATTTAGAATGCTTCCATCATTTAACGTTCCACTTGATGCTGTGAGAACATCGGCAGGCATCTAAGAAAAGCATCCTGTGGAAATACAGCTGTAGCAGAGTTACATTTGGTACGGTGAATGGTTTCCAAGGTGTAGTCAGAGTACATTCCATTCTCATTGGTTTCCTTCAAGTGGATTCACTCACTTCCATAATCAGATACATCGAAGGAATGTATACACTAAAAGTAGCTCTTAAAGAAGAATGTGGACACTAAAAGTAGCTCTTAAGAAATGGAATATTTAAAATGCATCTATCACATGACGTTCCACTTGATGTTGTGAGTGCATAGTCAGGCATCTAAGAAAAACATCCTGTCGAAATACAGTTTTAGCAGAGTTACATTTGCTACGGTGATTTGTTTCCAAGGAGTAGTCACAGTATATTCCATTCTCATTGCTTTCCTTCAAGTGGATTCACTCACTTCCATAATCAGATACATCGGAGGTTTGTATACACTAAAAGTAGCTCTTAAAAAAGAATGTGGACACTAAAAGTAGCTCTTAAATAATACAATATTTAAAATGCTTCCATCATTTAACGTTCCACTTGATGCTGTGAGTGCATCGGCAGGCATCTAAGAAAAGCATCCTGTGGAAATACAGCTGTAGCAGAGTTACATTTGGTACGGTGAATGGTTTCCAAGGTGTAGTCAGAGTATATTCCATTCTCATTGGTTTCCCTCAAGTGGATTCACTCACTTCCATAATCAGATACATCGAAGAAATGTATACACTAAAAGTAGCTCTTAAAGAAGAATGTGGACACTAAAAGTAGCTCTTAAAGAAGAAGTGGACACTAAAAGTAGCTCTTAAATAATGCAATATTTAAAATGCATCCATCACTTAACGTTCCACTTGATGCTGTGAGAGCATCAGTAGGCATCTAAGAAAAGCATCCTGTGGAAATACAGATGTAGCAGAGTTACATTTGCTACGGTGAATGGTTTCCAAGGTGTAGTCACAGTATATTCCATTCTCATTGCTTTCCTTCAAGTGGATTCACTCACTTCCATAATCAGATACATCGGAGGTTTGTATACACTAAAAGTAGTTCTTAAAGAAGAATGTGGATACTAAAAGTAGCTCCTAAATAATGCAATATTTAAAATGCTTCCATCATTTAATGTTCCACTTGATGATGTGAGTGCATCGGCAGGCATCTAAGAAAAGCATCCTGTGGAAATACAGCTGTAGCAGAGATACATTTGCTACGGTGAATGGTTTCCAAGGTGTAGTCACAGTATATTCCATTCTCATTGGTTTCCTTCAAGTGGATTCACTCACTTCCATAATCAGATACATCGAAGGAATGTATACACTAAAAGTAGCTCTTAAAGAAGAATGTGGACACTAAAAGTAACTCTTAAATAATGGAATATTTAAAATGCATCTATCACATGACGTTCCACTTGATGCTGTGAATGCATGGACAGGCATCCAAGAAAAACTTCCTGTCGAAATACAGCTGTAGCAGAGTTACATTTGCTATGGTGAATGGTTTCCAAGGTGTAGTCAGAGTATATTCCATTATCATTGGTTTCCTTCAAGTGGATTCACTCACTTCCATAATCAGATACATCGAAGGAATGTATACACTAAAAGTAGCTCTTAAAGAAGAATGTGGACACTAAAAGTAACTCTTAAATAATGGAATATTTAAAATGCATCTATCACATGACGTTCCACTTGATGCTGTGAATGCATGGACAGGCATCCAAAAAAAACTTCCTGTCGAAATACAGCTGTAGCAGAGTTACATTTGCTACGGTGAATAGTTTCCAAGGAGTAGTCACAGTATAATCCATTCTCATTGCTTTCCTTCAAGTGGATTCACTCACTTCCATAATCAGATACATCGGAGGTTTGTATACACTAAAAGTAGCTCTTAAAAAGAATGTGGACACTAAAAGTAGCTCTTAAATAATACAATATTTAAAATGCTTCCATCATATAACGTTCCACTTGATGCTGTGAATGCATCGGCAGGCATCTAAGAAAAGCATCATGTGGAAATACAGCTGTAGCAGAGTTACATTTGCTACGGTGAATGGTTTCTAAGGTGTAGTCACACTATATTCCATTCTCATTGGTTTCCTTCAAGTGGATTCACTCACTTCCATAATCAGATACATCGAAGGAATGTATACACTAAAAGTAGCTCTTAAAGAAGAATGTGGACACTAAATGTAGCTCTTAAATAATGCAATATTTAAAATGCATCCATCACTTAACGTTCCACTTGATGCTGTGAGAGCATCGGTAGGCATCTAAGAAAAGCATCCTGTGAAAATACAGATGTAGCAGAGTTACATTTGCTATGGTGAATGGTTTCCAAGGTGTAGTCACAGTATATTTTATTCTCATTGGTTTCCTTCAAGTGGATTCACTCACTTCCATAATCAGATACATCGGAGGTTTGTATACACTAAAAGTAGCTCTTAAAAAAGAATGTGGACACTAAAAGTAGCTCCTAAATAATGCAATATTTAAAATGCTTCCATCATTTAACGTTCCACTTCATGTTGTGAGTGCATTGGCAGGCATCTAAGAAAAGCATCCTGTGGAAATTCAGCTGTAGCAGAGTTACATTTGCTACGGTGAATGGTTTCCAAGGTGTAGTCAGAGTATATTCCATTCTCAGTGTTTTGCTTCAAGTGGATTCACTCACTTCCATAATCAGATACATTGGAGGAATGTATACACTAAAAGTAGCTCTTAAATAATGCAATATTTAAAATGCATCTATCACACATCACTTAACGTTCCACTTGATGCTGTGAGAGCATAGTCAGGCATCTAAGAAAAACATCCTGCCGAAATACAGCTGTAGCATAGTTACATTTGCTACGGTGAATGGTTTCCAAGGAGTAGTCACAGTATATTCCATTCTCATTGCTCTCCTTCAAGTGGATTCACTCACTTCCATAATCAGATACATCGAAGGAATGTATACACTAAAAGTAGCTCTTGATTATTGGAATATTTAAAATGCATCTATCACATGACGTTCCACTTGATGCTGTGAGTGCATAGTCAGGCATCTAAGAAAAACATCCTGCCGAAATACAGCTGTAGCATAGTTACATTTGCTACGGTGAATGGTTTCCAAGGAGTAGTCACAGTATATTCCATTCTCATTGCTCTCCTTCAAGTGGATTCATTCACTTCCATAATCAGATACATCGAAGGAATGTATACACTAAAAGTAGCTCTTAAAGAAGAATGTGGACACTAAAAGTAACTCTTAAATAATGCAATATTTAAAATGCGTCCATCACTTAACGTTCCACTTGATGCTGTGAGAGCATCGGTAGGCATCTAAGAAAAGCATCCTGTGGAAATACAGATGTAGCAGAGTTACATTTGCTACGGTGAATGGTTTCCAAGGTGTAGTCACAGTATATTCCATTCTCATTGCTTTCCTTCAAGTGGATTCACTCACTTCCATAATCAGATACATCGAAGGAATGTATACACTAAAAGTAGCTCTTAAAGAAGAATGTGGACACTAAACGTAGCTCTTAAGAAATGGAATATTTAAAATGCATCTATCACATGACGTTCCACTTGATGCTGTGAGTGCATAGTCAGGCATCTAAGAAAAACATCCTGTCGAAATACAGCTGTAGCAGAGTTACATTTGCTGCGGTGAATGGTTTCCAAGGAGTAGTCACAGTATATTCCATTCTCATTGCTTTCCTTCAAGTGGATTCACTCACTTCCATAATCAGATACATCGGAGGTTTGTATACACTAAAAGTAGCTGTTAAAAAAGAATGTGGACACTAAAAGTAGCTCCTAAATAATGCAATATTTAAAATGCTTCCATCATTTAACGTTCCACTTCATGCTGTGAGTGCATTGGCAGGCATCTAAGAAAAGCATCCTGTGGAAATTCAGCTGTAGCAGAGTGTCATTTGCTACGGTGAATGGTTTCCACGGTGTAGTCACAGTATATTCCATTCTCAGTGTTTTGCTTCAAGTGGATTCACTCACTTCCATAATCAGATACATTGGAGGAATGTATACACTAAAAGTAGCTCTTAAATAATGCAATATTTAAAATGCATCTATCACACATCACTTAACGTTCCACTTGATGCTGTGAGAGCATCCGTAGGCATCTAAGAAAAGCATCCTGTGGAAATACAGATATATCAGAGTTACATTTGCTACGGTTAATGGTTTCCAAGGTGTAGTCACAGTATATTCCATTCTCATTGCTTTCCTTCAAGTGGATTCACTCACTTCCATAATCAGATACATCGGAAGTTTGTATACACTAAAAGTAGATCTTAAAAAAGAATGTGGACACTAAAAGTAGCTCTTAAATAATGCAATATTTAGAATGCTTCCATCATTTAACATTCCACTTGATGCTGTGAGAGCATCGGCAGGCATCTAAGAAAAGCATCCTGTGGAAATACAGCTGTAGCAGAGTTACATTTGGTATGGTGAATGGTTTCCAAGGTGTAGTCACAGTATATTCCATTCTCATTGGTTTCCTCCAAGTGGATTCACTCACTTCCATAATCAGATACATCGAAGGAATGTATACACTAAAAGTAGCTCTTAAAGAAGAATGTGGATACTAAAAGTAGCTCTTAAATAATGCAATATTTAAAATGCTTCCATCATTTAATGTTCCACTTGATGCTGTGAGTGCATCGGCAGGCATCTAAGAAAAACATCCTGTGGAAATACAGCTGTAGCAGAGATACATTTGCTACGGTGAATGGTTTCCAAGGTATAGTCACAGTATATTACATTCTCATTGGTTTCCTTCAAGTGGATTCACTCACTTCCATAATCAGATACATCGAAGGAATGTATACACTAAAGGTAGCTCTTAAAGAAGAATGAGGACACTAAAAGTAGCTCTTAATTATTGGAATATTTAAAATGCATCTATCACATGACGTTCCACTTGATGCTGTGAGTGCATAGTCAGGCATCTAAGAAAAACATCCTGCCGAAATACAGCTGTAGCAGAGTTACATTTGCTACGGTGAATGGTTTCCAAGGAGTAGTCACAGTATATTCCATTCTCATTGCTCTCCTTCAAGTGGATTCACTCACTTCCATAATCAGATACATCGAAGGAATGTATACACTAAAAGTAGCTCTTAAAGAAGAATGTGGACACTAAAAGTAGCTCTTAAATAATGGAATATTTAAAATGCATCCATCACATGACGTTCCACTTGATGCTGTGAGTGCATAGTCAGGCATCTAAGAAAAACATCCTGTGGAAATACAGCTGTAGCAGAGTTACATTTGCTACAGTGAATGGTTTCCAAGGAGTAGTCAAAGTATATTCCATTCTCGTTGCTTTCCTTCAAGTGGATTCACTCACTTCCATAATCAGATACATCGGAGGTTTGTATACACTAAAATTAGCTCTTAAAAAAGAATGTGGACACTAAAAGTAGCTCTTAAATAATACAATATTTAAAATGCTTCCATCATTTAACGTTCCACTTGATGCTGTGAGTGCATTGGCAGGCATCTAAGAAAAGCATCCTGTGGAAATACAGCTGTAGCAGAGTTACATTTGCTACGGTGAATGGTTTCCAAGGTGTAGTCACACTATATTCCATTCTCATTGGTTTCCTTCAAGTGGATTCACTCACTTCCATAATCAGATACATCGGAGGTTTGTATACACTAAAAGTAGCTCTTAAAAAAGAATGTGGACACTAAAAGTAGCTCTTAAATTATGCAATATTTAAAATGCTTCCATCATTTAACGTTCCACTTGATGCTGTGAGTGCATCGGCAGGCATCTAAGAAAAGCATCCTGTAGAAATACAGTTGTAGCAGAGTTACATTTGGTACGGTGAATGGTTTCCAAGGTGTAGTCAGAGTATATTTCATTCTCATTGGTTTCCTTCAACTGGATTCACTCACTTCCATAATCAGATACATCGAAGGAATGTATACACTAAAAGTAGATCTTAAAGAAAAATCTGGATACTAAAAGTAGCTCTTAAATAATGCAATATTTAAAATGCTTCCATCATTTAAGGTTCCACTTGATGCTGTGAGTGCATCGGCAGGCATCTAAGAAAAGCATCCTGTGGAAATACAACTGTAGCAGAGTTACATTTGCTACGGTGAATGGTTTCCAAGGAGTAGTCACAGTATATTCCATTCTCATTGCTCTCCTTCAAGTGGATTCACTCACTTCCATAATCAGATACATCGGAGGTTTGTATACAATAAAAGTAGCTGTTAAAAAAGAATGTGGACACTAAAAGTAGCTCTTAAATAATACAATATTTAAAATGCTTCCATCATATAACGTTCCACTTGATGCTGTGAGTGCATCGGCAGGCATCTAAGAAAAGCATCATGTGGAAATACAGCTGTAGCAGAGTTACATTTGCTACGGTGAATGGTTTCTAAGGTGTAGTCACACTATATTCCATTCTCATTGGTTTCCTTCAAGTGGATTCACTCACTTCCATAATCAGATACATCGAAGGAATGTATACACTAAAAGTAGCTCTTAAAGAAGAATGTGGACACTAAATGTAGCTCTTAAATAATGCAATATTTAAAATGCATCCATCACTTAACGTTCCACTTGATGCTGTGAGAGCATTGGTAGGCATCTAAGAAAAGCATCCTGTGAAAATACAGATGTAGCAGAGTTACATTTGCTATGGTGAATGGTTTCCAAGGTGTAGTCACAGTATATTTTATTCTCATTGGTTTCCTTCAAGTGGATTCACTCACTTCCATAATCAGATACATCGGAGGTTTGTATACACTAAAAGTAGCTCTTAAAAAAGAATGTGGACACTAAAAGTAGCTCCTAAATAATGCAATATTTAAAATGCTTCCATCATTTAACGTTCCACTTCATGCTGTGAGTGCATTGGCAGGCATCTAAGAAAAGCATCCTGTGGAAATTCAGCTGTAGCAGAGTTACATTTGCTACGGTGAATGGTTTCCAAGGTGTAGTCAGAGTATATTCCATTCTCAGTGTTTTGCTTCAAGTGGATTCACTCACTTCCATAATCAGATACATTGGAGGAATGTATACACTAAAAGTAGCTCTTAAATAATGCAATATTTAAAATGCATCTATCACACATCACTTAACGTTCCACTTGATGCTGTGAGAGCATAGTCAGGCATCTAAGAAAAACATCCTGCCGAAATACAGCTGTAGCATAGTTACATTTGCTACGGTGAATGGTTTCCAAGGAGTAGTCACAGTATATTCCATTCTCATTGCTCTCCTTCAAGTGGATTCACTCACTTCCATAATCAGATACATCGAAGGAATGTATACACTAAAAGTAGCTCTTAAAGAAGAATGTGGACACTAAAAGTAGCTCTTGATTATTGGAATATTTAAAATGCATCTATCACATGACGTTCCACTTGATGCTGTGAGTGCATAGTCAGGCATCTAAGAAAAACATCCTGCCGAAATACAGGTGTAGCATAGTTACATTTGCTACGGTGAATGGTTTCCAAGGAGTAGTCACAGTATATTCCATTCTCATTGAACTCCTTCAAGTGGATTCATTCACTTCCATAATCAGATACATCGAAGGAATGTATACACTAAAAGTAGCTCTTAAAGAAGAATGTGGACACTAAAAGTAACTCTTAAATAATGCAATATTTAAAATGCGTCCATCACTTAACGTTCCACTTGATGCTGTGAGAGCATCGGTAGGCATCTAAGAAAAGCATCCTGTGGAAATACAGATGTAGCAGAGTTACATTTGCTACGGTGAATGGTTTCCAAGGTGTAGTCACAGTATATTCCATTCTCATTGCTTTCCTTCAAGTGGATTCACTCACTTCCATAATCAGATACATCGAAGGAATGTATACACTAAAAGTAGCTCTTAAAGAAGAATGTGGACACTAAACGTAGCTCTTAAGAAATGGAATATTTAAAATGCATCTATCACATGACGTTCCACTTGATGCTGTGAGTGCATAGTCAGGCATCTAAGAAAAACATCCTGTCGAAATACAGCTGTAGCAGAGTTACATTTGCTGCGGTGAATGGTTTCCAAGGAGTAGTCACAGTATATTCCATTCTCATTGCTTTCCTTCAAGTGGATTCACTCACTTCCATAATCAGATACATCGGAGGTTTGTATACACTAAAAGTAGCTGTTAAAAAAGAATGTGGACACTAAAAGTAGCTCCTAAATAATGCAATATTTAAAATGCTTCCATCATTTAACGTTCCACTTCATGCTGTGAGTGCATTGGCAGGCATCTAAGAAAAGCATCCTGTGGAAATTCAGCTGTAGCAGAGTGTCATTTGCTACGGTGAATGGTTTCCACGGTGTAGTCACAGTATATTCCATTCTCAGTGTTTTGCTTCAAGTGGATTCACTCACTTCCATAATCAGATACATTGGAGGAATGTATACACTAAAAGTAGCTCTTAAATAATGCAATATTTAAAATGCATCCATCACTTAACGTTCCACTTGATGCTGTGAGAGCATCGGTAGGCATCTAAGAAAAGCATCCTGTGGAAATACAGATGTAGCAGAGTTACATTTGCTACGGTTAATGGTTTCCAAGGTGTAGTCACAGTATATTCCATTCTCATTGCTTTCCTTCAAGTGGATTCACTCACTTCCATAATCAGATACATCGGAAGTTTGTATACACTAAAAGTAGATCTTAAAAAAGAATGTGGACACTAAAAGTAGCTCTTAAATAATGCAATATTTAGAATGCTTCCATCATTTAACATTCCACTTGATGCTGTGAGAGCATCGGCAGGCATCTAAGAAAAGCATCCGGTGGAAATACAGCTGTAGCAGAGTTACATTTGGTATGGTGAATGGTTTCCAAGGTGTAGTCACAGTATATTCCATTCTCATTGGTTTCCTCCAAGTGGATTCACTCACTTCCATAATCAGATACATCGAAGGAATGTATACACTAAAAGTAGCTCTTAAAGAAGAATGTGGATACTAAAAGTAGCTCTTAAATAATGCAATATTTAAAATGCTTCCATCATTTAATGTTCCACTTGATGCTGTGAGTGCATCGGCAGGCATCTAAGAAAAACATCCTGTGGAAATACAGCTGTAGCAGAGATACATTTGCTACGGTGAATGGTTTCCAAGGTATAGTCACAGTATATTACATTCTCATTGGTTTCCTTCAAGTGGATTCACTCACTTCCATAATCAGATACATCGAAGGAATGTATACACTAAAGGTAGCTCTTAAAGAAGAATGAGGACACTAAAAGTAGCTCTTAATTATTGGAATATTTAAAATGCATCTATCACATGACGTTCCACTTGATGCTGTGAGTGCATAGTCAGGCATCTAAGAAAAACATCCTGCCGAAATACAGCTGTAGCAGAGTTACATTTGCTACGGTGAATGGTTTCCAAGGAGTAGTCACAGTATATTCCATTCTCATTGCTCTCCTTCAAGTGGATTCACTCACTTCCATAATCAGATACATCGAAGGAATGTATACACTAAAAGTAGCTCTTAAAGAAGAATGTGGACACTAAAAGTAGCTCTTAAATAATGGAATATTTAAAATGCATCCATCACATGACGTTCCACTTGATGCTGTGAGTGCATAGTCAGGCATCTAAGAAAAACATCCTGTGGAAATACAGCTGTAGCAGAGTTACATTTGCTACAGTGAATGGTTTCCAAGGAGTAGTCACAGTATATTCCATTCTCGTTGCTTTCCTTCAAGTGGATTCACTCACTTCCATAATCAGATACATCGGAGGTTTGTATACACTAAAATTAGCTCTTAAAAAAGAATGTGGACACTAAAAGTAGCTCTTAAATAATACAATATTTAAAATGCTTCCATCATTTAACGTTCCACTTGATGCTGTGAGTGCATTGGCAGGCATCTAAGAAAAGCATCCTGTGGAAATACAGCTGTAGCAGAGTTACATTTGCTACGGTGAATGGTTTCCAAGGTGTAGTCACACTATATTCCATTCTCATTGGTTTCCTTCAAGTGGATTCACTCACTTCCATAATCAGATACATCGGAGGTTTGTATACACTAAAAGTAGCTCTTAAAAAAGAATGTGGACACTAAAAGTAGCTCTTAAATTATGCAATATTTAAAATGCTTCCATCATTTAACGTTCCACTTGATGCTGTGAGTGCATCGGCAGGCATCTAAGAAAAGCATCCTGTAGAAATACAGTTGTAGCAGAGTTACATTTGGTACGGTGAATGGTTTCCAAGGTGTAGTCAGAGTATATTTCATTCTCATTGGTTTCCTTCAACTGGATTCACTCACTTCCATAATCAGATACATCGAAGGAATGTATACACTAAAAGTAGATCTTAAAGAAAAATCTGGATACTAAAAGTAGCTCTTAAATAATGCAATATTTAAAATGCTTCCATCATTTAAGGTTCCACTTGATGCTGTGAGTGCATCGGCAGGCATCTAAGAAAAGCATCCTGTGGAAATACAACTGTAGCAGAGTTACATTTGCTACGGTGAATGGTTTCCAAGGAGTAGTCACAGTATATTCCATTCTCATTGCTCTCCTTCAAGTGGATTCACTCACTTCCATAATCAGATACATCGGAGGTTTGTATACAATAAAAGTAGCTGTTAAAAAAGAATGTGGACACTAAAAGTAGCTCTTAAATAATACAATATTTAAAATGCTTCCATCATTTAACGTTCCACTTGATGCTGTGAGTGCATCGGCAGGCATCTAAGAAAAGCATCCTGTGGAAATACAGCTGTAGCAGAGTTACATTAGCTACGGTGAATGGTTTCCAAGGTGTAGTCACAGTATATTCCATTCTCATTGGGTTCCTTCAAGTGGATTCACTCACTTCCATAATCAGATACATCGAAGGAATGTATACACTAAAAGTAGCTCTTAAAGAAGAATGTGGACACTAAAAGTAGCTCTTAAAGAAGAATGTGGACACTAAAAGTAGCTCTTAAATAATGCAATATTTAAAATGCATCCATCACTTAACGTTCCACTTGATGCTGTGAGAGCATCAGTAGGCATCTAAGAAAAGCATCCTGTGAAAATACAGATGTAGCAGAGTTACATTTGGTACGGTGAATGGTTTCCAAGGTGTAGTCAGAGTATATTCCATTCTCATTAGTTTCCTTCAAGTGGATTCACTCACTTCCATAATCAGATACATCGAAGGAATGTATACACTAAAAGTAGCTCTTAAAGAAGAATGTGGACACTAAACGTAGCTCTAAACAAATGGAATATTTAAAATGCATCTATCACATGACGTTGCACTTGATGCTGTGAGTGCATAGTCAGGCATCTAAGAAAAAAATCCTGTCGAAATACAGCTGTAGCAGAGTTACATTTGCTACGGTGAATGGTTTCCAAGGAGTAGTCACAGTATATTCCATTCTCATTGCTTTCCTTCAAGTGGATTCACTCACTTCCATAATCAGATACATCGGAGGTTTGTATACACTAAAAGTAGCTCTTAAAAAAGAATGTGGACACTAAAAGTAGCTCTTAAATAATGCAATATTTAGAATGCTTCCATCATTTAACGTTCCACTTCATGCTGTGAGTGCATTGGCAGGCATCTAAGAAAAGCATCCTGTGGAAATTCAGCTGTAGCAGAGTTACATTTGCTACGGTGAATGGTTTCCAAGGTGTAGTCACAGTATATTCCATTCTCAGTGTTTTGCTTCAAGTGGATTCACTCACTTCCATAATCAGATACATTGGAGGAATGTATACACTAAAAGTAGCTCTTAAATAATGCAATATTTAAAATGCATCCATCACTTAACGTTCCACTTGATGCTGTGAGAGCATCGGTAGGCATCTAAGAAAACCATCCTGTGGAAATACAGATGTAGCAGAGTTAATTTTGCGAAGGTGAATGGTTTCCAAGGTGTAGTCACAGTATATTCCATTCTCATTGCTTTCCTTCAAGTGGATTCACTCACTTCCATAATCAGATACATCGGAAGTTTGTATACACTAAAAGTAGCTCTTAAAAAAGAATGTGGACACTAAAAGTAGCTCTTAAATAATGCAATATTTAGAATGCTTCCATCATTTAACGTTCCACTTGATGCTGTGAGAGCATCGGCAGGCATCTAAGAAAAGCATCCTGTGGAAATACAGCTGTAGCAGAGTTACATTTGGTATGGTGAATGGTTTCCAAGGTGTAGTCACAGTATATTACATTCTCATTGGTTTCCTTCCAGTGGATTCACTCATTTCCATAATCAGATACATCGAAGGAATGTATACACTAAAAGTAGCTCTTAAAGAAGAATGTGGACACTAAAAGTAGCTTTTAAAAAATGGAATATTTAAAATGCATCTATCACATGATGTTCCACTTGATGCTGTGAGTGCATCGGCAGGCATCTAAGAAAAGCATCCTGTGGAAATACAGCTGTACCAGAGTTACATTTGCTATGGTGAATGGTTTCCAAGGTGTAGTAACAGTATATTCGAATCTCATTGCTTTCCTTCACGTGGATTCACTCACTTCCATACTCAGATACATCAGAGGAATGTATACACTAAAAGTAGCTCTTAAAGAAGAATGTGGACACTAAAAGTAGCTCTTAAACAATGCAATATTTAAAATGCATCTATCACTTAACGTTCCACTTGATGCTGTGTGTGCATCAGCAGGCATCTAAGAAAAGCATCCTGTGGAAATACAGCTGTAGCAGAGTTACATTTGCTTCGGTGAATCGTTTTCATGGTGTAGTCACAGTATATTCCATTCTCATTGGTTTCCTTCAAGTGGATTCACTCACTTCCATAATCAGATACATCCGAGGAATGTATACACTAAAAGTAGCTCTTAAAGAAGAATGTGGACACTAAAAATAGCTGTTAATTAATGCAATATTTAAAATGCACCCATCATTGAAAGTTCCACTTGATGCTGTGAGTGCATTGGCAGGCATATTTATGAAAAGCATCTTGTGGTGGTCCATCTGTAGCATTACTATGCTTGTTGAGGTGGATGGTTTCCAAGGTATAGTCACAGTATAAACCTTTCTCGTTGGATTCTTTCAAGCGAATTCATGCATTTCCCACTTCCATAATCAGATAACCTTTGAAGGAATGTTGAGGTTCATTGATGTGACACTATTAACATTGTTGATGGGAAAGTAACTTTTAGATTAATGCAAGTTCGAAATGTTACTCAGTCATTTAACACTCCATTTGATGCTGTGCCAAAACATCCACAAAGATAAGAAGCATCTTCACAGAGATCCAGCTGGTGTACACTTGCTATGGTGATGTATCCAAAGTGTAGTCACAGTATAATCCATTCGTGATGTATATCCAAGGTATAGTAACAGTATAATAGATTCTCATGGGATTCTTTCAAGTGGATTCACACATTTCCATAATGAACCTTGGAAAGCATATTTAGTTTCATATTAAATTATTATTATTCTTTATTTATTGTTACTGGAAAGTGGCTTTTAAAACTCATGGAATTTTGGCCGACATCAGCCAAGTTGTTTCTGAAATTTCCTCTCTTTTACCAAAATTGCTATGATACTCAAAATTCTGAAAAATTAAAACTGCTTAAAATCCATTCATGTGAATCTTTGTGTAGTGTGTTTTCACTGCTATCTATATATTTTGAATAATTTCATAGCTAAGTAAGCATATTAAATTATTGTGAATATCTAGGCAATAGAAAAAGCAAAACACACCAAAATTCACTTGAATTCTTTATGTTTAGAATGTTACACCATTATTGAACATTCCACTTGATGCTTCGAGTACACTGGTTTATATCTAAGAAGCATTATGTGGGGTCCAGCTTGGAGTGAGTATATACAAGTTGTGGTGGGCAATTTTCAAGGTGCAGTATGAAAATGATTTGTGATCAACTTGTAAGCTTAAAAATTATGAATGCTTTTGAATTCGAGGAATAAAATACATTTTTTAAATTTCTGTGTAGATGGGTGGGCTGGATGGATGTTTTTCCTATTTCTGTGAATTTTAGAGAAAATTTATGACTTGCCTTTAGATTAAGAGAGAAGTGAGTCGTTACAGTTTAATTCTGGTAACACACCAACCTTACGCTGATCACTTCTCATAGGAAAACCCAAACAAAAACTTTGGCTCGTTAGTCCTGGGTTTCCATCGCGTTCCACACCAGCTGCAGTGGGGTTACACTCACTGTGGTGAAAGATATCCAAGGTGTAGTCACAATATAATACATATTCATGGAATTCTTTCAAGTGGATTCACACATTTCCATGATCAGATAATCTTCGAAAGAATTTTGAGGTTCACTGATGTCCCACTATTAACTTTCTTGACTGGAAAGTGATTTAAAGAATACCTGTTGTAGAATATCACCCAATTCTTAACCATTTCACATTCCACTTGATGGTGTGAGTGCGTAGTCAGGCATCTAAGAATATATATATATAGGAATATATAAACTAAAAGTAGCTCTTAAAGAAGAATGTGGACACTAAAATTAACTCTTAAATAATGCAATATTTAAAATGCATCCATCACTTAACGTTCCACTTGATGCTGTGAGTGAATCGGCAGGCATCTCAGAAAAGCATCCTGTGGAAGTACAGCTATAGAAGAGTTACATTTCCTATGGTGAATGGTTTCCAAGGAGTAGTCACAGTATATTCCAATCTCATTGGTTTCCTTCAAGTGGATTCACTCACTTCCATAATCAGATACATCGGTGGAATGTATACACTAAAAGTAGCTCTTAAAAAAGAATGTGGACACTAAAAGTAGTTCTTACATAATGCAATATTTAAAATGCATCCATCACTTAACGGTCCACTTGATGCTGTGCGTGCATCGGCAGGCATCTAAGAAAAGCATCCTGTTGAAATACTGCTGTAGCAGAGTTTCATTTGCTACGGTGAATGGTTTCCAAGGTGTAGTCACAGTATATTCCAATTTCATTGGTTTCCTTCAAGTGGATTCACTCACTTCCATAATCAGATATATCAGAGGAATGTATACACTAAAAGTAGGTCTCAAAGAAGAATGTGGACACTAAAAGTAGCTCTTAAACAATGCAATATTTAAAATGCATCCATCACTTAACATTCCACTTGATGATGTGAGTGCATCGGCAGGCTTCTAAGAAAAGCATCATGTGGAAATACAGCTGTAGCAGAGATACATTTGCTACCGTGAATGGTTTCCAAGGTGTAGTCACAGTATATTCCATTCTCAGTGTTTTCCTTCAAGTGGATTTACTCACTTCCATAATCAGATACATTGGAGGAATGTATACACTAAAAGTAACTCTTAAAGAATGCAATATTTAAAATGCATCCATCACTTAACATTCCACTTGATGGTGTGAGTGCATAATCAGGTATCTAAGAAAAGAATCCTGTGGAAATACAGCTGTAGCAGAGTTGCACGACCTGTGGCGGATGGTTTCCAAGATGGAGTCACAGTATATTTATTTCTCAATGGTTTCCTAGAAATAGGATTCACTCATTTTCATAATCAGATACCATTGGAGGAATGTATACACCAAAAAAAAGCTCTTAAAGAATGTAGATACTAAAAGTAGCTATTAAAGAATGTGGACACTAAAAGTATCTCTTAAATAATGCAATATTTAAAATGGACCCATCATTTAACATTCCACTTGATACTGTGCATGATTCGGCAGGCTTCTAAGAAAAGCACCCTGTCGAAATACTGCTGTAGCAGAGTTACATTTGCTATGGTGAATGCTTTCCAAGGTGGAGTCACAGTATATTCCCATCTCATTGGTTTCCTTCAAGTGGATTCACTCACTTCCATAATCAGATATATCAGAGGAATGCATACGCTAAAAGTAGCTCTTAAAGAAGAATGTGGATACTAAAAGTAGCTCTTAAATAATGCAACATTTAAAATGCATCCATTACTTAACGTTCCACTTGATGCTGTGAGTGCACAGTCAGGCATCTAAGAAAAACATCCTGTGGAAATACAGCTGTAGCAGAGTTACTTTTGCTATGGTGAATGGTTTCCAAGGAGTAGTCACAGTATATTCCATTATCATTGCTTTCCTTCAAGTGCATTCACTCACTTCCATAATCAGATACATCAGAGGTTTGTATACACTAAAAGTAGCTCTTAAAGAAGAATGTGGACACTAAAAGTAGATCTTAAATAATGCAATATTTAAAATGCTTCCATCATTTATCGTTTAAGGCTTCTAAGGAAAGCATCATGTGGAAATACAGCTGTAGCAGAGTTACATTTGATACCGTGAATGGTTTCCAAGGTGTAGTCACAGTATATTCCATTCTCAGTGTTTTCCTTCAAGTGGATTTACTCACTTCCATAATCAGATACGTTGGAGGAATGTATACACTAAAAGTAGCTCTTAAAGAATACAATATTTAAAATGCATCCATCACTTAACATTCCACTTGATGGTGTGAGTGCATAGTCAGGCATCTAAGAAAAGAATCCTGTGAAAATACAGCTGTAACAGAGTTGCACGACCTGTGGTGGATGGTTTCCAAGATGGAGTCACAGTATATTTATTTCTCAATGGGTTCCTAGAAATAGGATTCACTCATTTTCATAATCAGATACCATTGGAGGAATGTATACACCAAAAAAAAGCTCTTAAAGAATGTAGATACTAAAAGTAGCTATTAAAGAATGTGGACACTAAAAGTATCTCTTAAATAATGCAATATTTAAAATGGACCCATCATTTAACATTCCACTTGATACTGTGAGTGCATTGGCAGGCATATTTATGAAAAGCATCTTGTGGTGGTCCATCTGTAGCATTACTATGCTTGTTGAGGTGGATGGTTTCCAAGGTATAGTCACAGTATAAACCTTTCTCGTTGGATTCTTTCAAGCGAATTCATGCATTTCCCACTTCCATAATCAGATAACCTTTGAAGGAATGTTGAGGTTCATTGATGTGACACTATTAACATTGTTGATGGGAAAGTAACTTTTAGATTAATGCAAGTTCGAAATGTTACTCAATCATTTAACACTCCATTTGATGCTGTGCCAAAACATCCACAAAGATAAGAAGCATCCTCACAGAGATCCAGCTGGTGTACACTTGCTATGGTGATGTATCCAAAGTGTAGTCACAGTATAATCCATTCGTGATGTATATCCAAGGTATAGTAACAGTATAATAGATTCTCATGGGATTCTTTCAAGTGGATTCACACATTTCCATAATGAACCTTGGAAAGCATATTTAGTTTCATATTAAATTATTATTATTCTTTATTTATTGTTACTGGAAAGTGGCTTTTAAAACTCATGGAATTTTGGCCGACATCAGCCAAGTTGTTTCTGAAATTTCCTCTCTTTTACCAAAATTGCTATGATACTCAAAATTCTGAAAAATTAAAACTGCTTAAAATCCATTCATGTGAATCTTTGTGTAGCGTGTTTTCACTGCTATCTATATATTTTGAATAATTTCATAGCTAAGTAAGCATATTAAATTATTGTGAATATCTAGGCAATAGAAAAAGCAAAACACACCAAAATTCACTTGAATTCTTTATGTTTAGAATGTTACACCATTATTGAACATTCCACTTGATGCTTCGAGTACACTGGTTTATATCTAAGAAGCATTATGTGGGGTCCAGCTTGGAGTGAGTATATACAAGTTGTGGTGGGCAATTTTCAAGGTGCAGTATGAAAATGATTTGTGATCAACTTGTAAGCTTAAAAATTATGAATGCTTTTGAATTCGAGGAATAAAATACATTTTTTAAATTTCTGTGTAGATGGGTGGGCTGGATGGATGTTTTTCCTATTTCTGTGAATTTTAGAGAAAATTTATGACTTGCCTTTAGATTAAGAGAGAAGTGAGTCGTTACAGTTTAATTCTGGTAACACACCAACCTTACGCTGATCACTTCTCATAGGAAAACCCAAACAAAAACTTTGGCTCGTTAGTCCTGGGTTTCCATCGCGTTCCACACCAGCTGCAGTGGGGTTACACTCACTGTGGTGAAAGATATCCAAGGTGTAGTCACAATATAATACATATTCATGGAATTCTTTCAAGTGGATTCACACATTTCCATGATCAGATAATCTTCGAAAGAATTTTGAGGTTCACTGATGTCCCACTATTAACTTTCTTGACTGGAAAGTGATTTAAAGAATACCTGTTGTAGAATATCACCCAATTCTTAACCATTTCACATTCCACTTGATGGTGTGAGTGCGTAGTCAGGCATCTAAGAATATATATATATAGGAATATATAAACTAAAAGTAGCTCTTAAAGAAGAATGTGGACACTAAAATTAGCTCTTAAATAATGCAATATTTAAAATGCATCCATCACTTAACGTTCCACTTGATGCTGTGAGTGAATCGGCAGGCATCTCAGAAAAGCATCCTGTGGAAGTACAGCTATAGAAGAGTTACATTTGCTATGGTGAATGGTTTCCAAGGAGTAGTCACAGTATATTCCAATCTCATTGGTTTCCTTCAAGTGGATTCACTCACTTCCATAATCAGATACATCGGTGGAATGTATACACTAAAAGTAGCTCTTAAAAAAGAATGTGGACACTAAAAGTAGTTCTTACATAATGCAATATTTAAAATGCATCCATCACTTAACGGTCCACTTGATGCTGTGCGTGCATCGGCAGGCATCTAAGAAAAGCATCCTGTTGAAATACTGCTGTAGCAGAGTTACATTTGCTACGGTGAATGGTTTCCAAGGTGTAGTCACAGTATATTCCAATTTCATTGGTTTCCTTCAAGTGGATTCACTCACTTCCATAATCAGATATATCAGAGGAATGTATACACTAAAAGTAGGTCTCAAAGAAGAATGTGGACACTAAAAGTAGCTCTTAAACAATGCAATATTTAAAATGCATCCATCACTTAACATTCCACTTGATGATGTGAGTGCATCGGCAGGCTTCTAAGAAAAGCATCATGTGGAAATACAGCTGTAGCAGAGATACATTTGCTACCGTGAATGGTTTCCAAGGTGTAGTCACAGTATATTCCATTCTCAGTGTTTTCCTTCAAGTGGATTTACTCACTTCCATAATCAGATACATTGGAGGAATGTATACACTAAAAGTAACTCTTAAAGAATGCAATATTTAAAATGCATCCATCACTTTACATTCCACTTGATGGTGTGAGTGCATAATCAGGCATCTAAGAAAAGAATCCTGTGGAAATACAGCTGTAGCAGAGTTGCACGACCTGTGGTGGATGGTTTCCAAGATGGAGTCACAGTATATTTATTTCTCAATGGTTTCCTAGAAATAGGATTCACTCA
Source organism: Lepisma saccharinum (assembly GCF_977018435.1). Classification (NCBI taxonomy): domain Eukaryota; kingdom Metazoa; phylum Arthropoda; class Insecta; order Zygentoma; family Lepismatidae; genus Lepisma; species Lepisma saccharinum. The sequence continues at coordinate 22,519,341 of NC_139235.1, forward strand.
TTTTCATAATCAGATACCATTGGAGAAATGTATACACCAAAAAAAAGCTCTTAAAGAATGTAGATACTAAAAGTAGCTATTAAAGAATGTGGACACTAAAAGTATCTCTTAAATAATGCAATATTTAAAATGGACTCATCATTTAACATTCCACTTGAGACTGTGCATGATTCGGCAGGCTTCTAAGAAAAGCACCCTGTCGAAATACTGCTGTAGCAGAGTTACATTTGCTATGGTGAATGCTTTCCAAGGTGGAGTCACAGTATATTCCCATCTCATTGGTTTCCTTCAAGTGGATTCACTCACTTCCATAATCAGATATATCAGAGGAATGCATACGCTAAAAGTAGCTCTTAAAGAAGAATGTGGATACTAAAAGTAGCTCTTAAATAATGCAACATTTAAAATGCATCCATTACTTAACGTTCCACTTGATGCTGTGAGTGCACAGTCAGGCATCTAAGAAAAACATCCTGTGGAAATACAGCTGTAGCAGAGTTACTTTTGCTATGGTGAATGGTTTCCAAGAAGTAGTCACAGTATATTCCATTATCATTGCTTTCCTTCAAGTGCATTCACTCACTTCCATAATCAGATACATCAGAGGTTTGTATACACTAAAAGTAGCTCTTAAAGAAGAATGTGGACACTAAAAGTAGCTCTTAAATAATGCAATATTTAAAATGCTTCCATCATTTATCGTTTAAGGCTTCTAAGGAAAGCATCATGTGGAAATACAGCTGTAGCAGAGTTACATTTGCTACCGTGAATGGTTTCCAAGGTGTAGTCACAGTATATTCCATTCTCAGTGTTTCCCTTCAAGTGGATTTACTCACTTCCATAATCAGATACGTTGGAGGAATGTATACACTAAAAGTAGCTCTTAAAGAATACAATATTTAAAATGCATCCATCACTTAACATTCCACTTGATGGTGTGAGTGCATAGTCAGGCATCTAAGAAAAGAATCCTGTGGAAATACAGCTGTAACAGAGTTGCACGACCTGTGGTGGATGGTTTCCAAGATGGAGTCACAGTATATTTATTTCTCAATGGGTTCTTAGAAATAGGATTCACTCATTTTCATAATCAGATACCATTGGAGGAATGTATACACCAAAAAAAAGCTCTTAAAGAATGTAGATACTAAAAGTAGCTATTAAAGAATGTGGACACTAAAAGTATCTCTTAAATAATGCAATATTTAAAATGGACCCATCATTTAACATTCCACTTGATACTGTGCATGATTCGGCAGGCATCTAAGAAAAGCACCCTGTCGAAATACTGCTGTAGCAGAGTTACATTTGCTATGGTGAATGCTTTCCAAGGTGTAGTAACAGTATATTCCAATCTCATTGGTTTCCTTCAAGTGGATTCACTCACTTCCATAATCAGATATATCAGAGGAATGCATACGCTAAAAGTAGTCTTAAAGAAGAATGTGGACTAAAAGTAGCTCTTAAATAATGCAACATTTAAAATGCATCCATCACTTAACGTTCCAATTGATGCTGTGAGTGCACAGTCAGGCATCTAAGAAAAATATCCTGTGGAAATACAGCTGTAGCAGAGTTACATTTGCTATGGTGAATGGTTTCCAAGGAGTAGTCACAGTATATTCCATTCTCATTGCTATCCTTCAAGTGGATTCACTCACTTCCATAATCAGATACATCAGAGGTTTGTATACACTAAAAGTAGCTCTTAAAAAAGAATGTGGACACTAAAAGTAGCTCTTAAATAATGCAATATTTAAAATGCTTCCATCATTTAACGTTCCACTTCATGCTGTGAGAGCATTGGCAGGCATCTAAGAAAAGCATCCTGTTGAAATTCAGCTGTAGCAGAGTTACATTTGCTACGGTGAATGGTTTCCAAGTTGCAGTCACAGTATATTCCATTCTCAGTGTTTTGCTTCAAATGGATTCACTCACTTCCATAATCAGATACATTGAAGGAATGTATACACTAAAAGTAGCTCTTAAAGAAGAATGTGGACACTAAAAGTAGCTCTTAAATAATGGAATATTTAAAATGCATCTATCACTTGACGTTCCACTTGATGCTGTATGTGAATCGGCAGGCATCTCAGAAAAGCATCCTGTGGAAATACAGCTGTAGGAGAGTTACATTTGCTACGGTGAATGGTTTCCAAGGTGTAGTCACAGTATATTCCAATCTCAGAGGTTTCCTTCAAGTGGATTCACTCACTTCCATAATCAGATACATCGGAGGAATGTATACACTAAAAGTAGCTCTTAAAGAAGAATGTGGACACTAAAAGTAGCTCTTAAATACTGATATATTTAAAATGCATCTATCAGTTGATGTTCCACTTGATGCTGTGAGAGCATCAGCAGGCATAAAAGGAAAGCATCCTGTGGAAATACAGCTGTACCAGAGTTACATTTGCTGCGGTTAATGGTTTCCAAGGTGAAGTCACAGTATATTCCAATCCCAGAGGTTTCCTTCAAGTGGATTCACTCACTTCCATAATCAGATACATCGAAGGAATGTATACACTAAAAGTAGCTCTTAAAGAAGAATTTGGACACTAAAAGTAGCTCTTAAACAATGCAATATTTAAATGCATCTATCACTTAACCTTCCACTTGTTGCTGTGAGTGCATCGGCAGGCATCTAAGAAAAGCATCCTGTGGAAATACAGGTGTAGCAGAGTTACATTTGGTACGGTGAATGGTTTCCAAGGTGTAGTCACAGTATATTCCATTCTCAGTGTTTTCCTTCAAGTGGATTCACTCACTTCCATAATCAGATACATTGAAGGAATGTATACACTAAAAGTAGCTCTTAAATAATGCAATATTTAAAATGCATCTATCACTTAACGTTCCACTTGATGCTGTGAGTGCATCGGCAGACATCTAAGAAAAGCATCCTGTGGAAATACAGCTGTAGCAGAGTTACATTTGTTTCGGTGAATGGTTTCCAAGGTGCAGTCACAGTATATTCCATTCTCATTGGTTTCCTTCAAGTGGATTCACTCACTTCCATAATCAGATACATCGGAGGAATCTACATACGAAAAGTAGCTCTTAAAGAAGAATGTAGACACTAAAAGTAGCTCTTAAACAATGCAATATTTAAAATGCATCTATCACTTAACGTTCCACTTGATGCTGTGAGTGCATCGGCAGGCATCTAAGAAAAGCATCCTGTAGAAATACAGCTGTAGCAGAGTTACATTTGCTACAATGAATGGTTTCCAAGGTGTAGTCACAGTATATTCCAATCTCAGTGGTTTGCTTCAAGTGGATTCACTCACTTCCATAATCAGATACATCCGAGGAATGTATACACTAAAAGTAGCTTTTAAAGAAGAATGTGGACACTAAAAATAGCTGTTAATTAATGCAATATTTAAAATGCACCCATCATTGAAAGTTCCACTTGATGCTGTGAGTGCATTGGCAGGCATATTTATGAAAATCATCTTGTGGTGGTCCAGTTGTAGCATTACTATGCTTGCTGAGGTGGATGGTTTCCAAGGTATAGTCACAGTATAAACCTTTCTCGTTGGATTCTTTCAAGCGAATTTATGCATTTCCCACTTCCATAATCAGATAACCTTTGAAGGAATGTTGAGGTTCATTGATGTGACACTATTAACTTTGTTGATGGTAAAGTAACTTTTAATTAATGCAAGTTCGAAATGTTACTCAATCATTTAACACTCCATTTGATGCTGTGCCAACATCCACAGAGATAAGAAGCATCTTCACAGAGATCCAGCTGGTGGACACTTGCTATGGTGATGTATCCAAGGTGTAGTCACAGTATAATCCATTTGTGATGTATATCCAAGGTATAGTAACAGTATAATAGATTCTCATGGGATTCTTTCAAGTGGATTCACACATTTCCATAATGAACCTTGGAAAGCATATTTAGTTTCATATTAAATTATTATTATTCTTTATTTTTTGTTACTGGAAAGTGGCTTTTAAAACTCATGGAATTTTGGCCGACATCAGCCAAGTTGTTTCTGAAATTTCCTCTCTTTTACCAAAATTGCTATGATACTCAAAATTCTGAAAAATTAAATCTGCTTAAAATCCATGCATGTGAATCTTTGTGTAGCGTGTTTTCACTGCTATCTATATATTTTGAATAATTTCATAGCTAATAGGCATATTAAATTATTGTGAATATCCAGGCAATGGAAAAAGCAAAACACACCAAAATTCACTTGAATTCTTTATGTCTAGAATGTTACACCATTATTGAACATTCCACTTGATGCTTCGAGTACACTGGTTTATATCTAAGAAGCATTATGTGGGTCCAGCTTGGAGTGAGTATATACAACTTGTGGTGGACGATTTGCGAGGTGCAGTATGGAAATGATTTGTGATCAACTTGTAAGCTTAAAAATTATGAATGCTTTTGAATTCGAGGAATAAAATACATTTTTTAAATTTCAGTGTAGATGGGTGGGCTGGATGGATGTTTTTCCTATTTCTGTGAATTTTCCAGAAAATTTATGACTTGCCTTTAGATTAAGAGAGAAGTGAGTCGTTACAGTTTAATTCTGGTAACACACCAACCTTACGCTGATCACTTCTCATAGGAAAACCCAAACAAAAACTTTGGCTCGTTAGTCCTGGGTTTCCATCCCGTTCCACACCAGCTGCAGTGGGGTTACACTCACTGTGGTGAAAGATATCCAAGGTGTAGTCACAATATAATCCATATTCATGGAATTCTTTCAAGTGGATTCACACATTTCCATGATCAGATAATCTTCGAAAGAATTTTGAGGTTCACTGATGTCCCACTATTAACTTTCTTGACTGGAAAGTGATTTAAAGAATACCTGTTGTAGAATATCACCCAATTCTTAACCATTTCACATTCCACTTGATGGTGTGAGTGCATAGTCAGGCATCTAAGAAAAGAATCCTGTGGAAATACAGCTGTAGCAGAGTTGCACGACCTGTGGTGGATGGTTTCCAAGATGTAGTCACAGTATATTTATTTCTCATTGGTTTCCTAGAAATAGGATTCACTCATTTTCATAATCAGATACCATTAGAGAAATGTATACACTAAAAGTAGCTCTTAAAGAATGTAGACACTAAAAGTAGCTATTAAAGAAGAATGTGGACACTAAAAGTATCTCTTAAATAATGGAATATTTAAAATGCACCCCTCATTTAACATTCCACTTGAGATGCTGTGTGTGCATCGGCAGGCATCTAAGAAAAGCATCCTGTCGAAATACTGCTGAAGCAGAGTTACATTTGCTACGGTGAATGGTTTCCAAGGTGTAGTCACAGTATATTCCAATCTCATTCGTTTCCTTCAAGTGGATTCACTCACTTCCATAATCAGATACATCGGAGCATTGTATACACTAAAAGTAGCTCTTAAAAAAGAATGTGGACACTAAAAGTAGCTCTTAAATTATGCAGTATTTAAAATGCTTCCATCATTTAACATTCCACTTGATGCTGTGGGTGCATCGGCAGGCATCTAAGAAAAGCATCCTGTAGAAATACAGCTGTAGCAGAGTTACATTTGCTATGGTGAATGGTTTCCAAGGTGTAGTCAGAGTATATTCCATTCTCATTGGTTTCCTTCAAGTGGATTCACTCACTTCCATAATCAGATACATCGGAGCTTTGTATACACTAAAAGTAGCTCTTAAAAAAGAATGTGGACACTAAAAGTAGCTCTTAAATTATGCAATATTTAAAATGCTTCCATCATTTAACGTTCCACTTGATGCTGTGAGTGCATCGGCAGGCATCAAAGAAAAGTATCCTGTAGAAATACAGCTGTAGCAGAGTTACATTTGCTACGGTGAATAGTTTCCAAGGTGTAGTCAGAGTATATTCCATTCTCATTGGTTTCCTTCAAGTGGATTCACTCACTTCCATAATCAGATACATCGAAGGAATGTATACACTAAAAGTAGCTCTTAAAGAAGAATGTGGATACTAAAAGTAGCTCTTAAATAATGCAATATTTAAAATGCTTCCATCATTAACGTTCCACTTGATGATGTGAGTGCATCGGCAGGCATCTATGAAAAGCATCCTGTGGAAATACAGCTGTAGCAGAGATACATTTTCTACGGTGAATGGTTTCCAACGTGTAGTCACAGTATATTCCATTCTCAGTGTTTTCCTTCAAGTGGATTTACTCACTTCCATAATCAGATACATTGGAGGAATGTATACACTAAAAGTAGCTCTTAAAGAATGCAATATTTAAAATGCATCCATCACTTAACATTCCACTCGATGGTGTGAGTGCATAGTCAGGCATCTAAGAAAAGAATCCTGTGGAAATACAGCTGTAGCAGAGTTGCACGACCTGTGGTGGATGGTTTCCAAGATGGAGTCACAGTATATTTATTTCTCAATGATTTTCTAGAAATAGGATTCACTCATTTTCATAATCAGATACCATTGGAGGAATGTATACACCAAAAAAAAGCTCTTAAAGAATGTAGATACTAAAAGTAGCTATTAAAGAATGTGGACACTAAAAGTATCTCTTAAATAATGCAATATTTAAAATGCACCCATCATTTAACATTCCACTTGATACTGTGCATGATTCGGCAGGCTTCTAAGAAAAGCACCCTGTCGAAATACTGCTGTAGCAGAGTTACATTTGCTATGGTGAATGCTTTCCAAGGTGGAGTCACAGTATATTCCCATCTCATTGGTTTCCTTCAAGTGGATTCACTCACTTCCATAATCAGATATATCAGAGGAATGCATATGCTAAAAGTAGCTCTTAAAGAAGAATGTGGATACTAAAAGTAGCTCTTAAATAATGCAACATTTAAAATGCATCCATTACTTAACGTTCCACTTGATGCTGTGAGTGCACAGTCAGGCATCTAAGAAAAACATCCTGTGGAAATACAGCTGTAGCAGAGTTACATTTGCTATGGTGAATGGTTTCCAAGGAGTAGTCACAGTATATTCCATTATCATTGCTTTCCTTCAAGTGCATTCACTCACTTCCATAATCAGATACATCAGAGGTTTGTATACACTAAAAGTAGCTCTTAAAGAAGAATGTGGACACTAAAAGTAGCTCTTAAATAATGCAATATTTAAAATGCTTCCATCATTTAACGTTTAAGGCTTCTAAGCAAAGCATCATGTGGAAATACAGCTGTAGCAGAGTTACATTTGCTACCGTGAATGGTTTCCAAGGTGTAGTCACAGTATATTCTATTCTCAGTGTTTTCCTTCAAGTGGATTTACTCACTTCCATAATCAGATACATTGGAGGAATGTATACACTAAAAGTAGCTCTTAAAGAATGCAATATTTAAAATGCATCCATCACTTAACATTCCACTTGATGGTGTGAGTGCATAGTCAGGCATCTAAGAAAAGAATCCTGTGGAAATACAGCTGTAACAGAGTTGCACGACCTGTGGTGGATGGTTTCCAAGATGGAGTCACAGTATATTTATTTCTCAATGGTGTCCTAGAAATAGGATTCACTCATTTTCATAATCAGATACCATTGGAGGAATGTATACACCAAAAAAAAGCTCTTAAAGAATGTAGATACTAAAAGTAGCTATTAAAGAATGTGGACACTAAAAGTATCTCTTAAATAATGCAATATTTAAAATGCACCCATCATTTAACATTCCACTTGATACTGTGCATGATTCGGCAGGCATCTAAGAAAAGCACCCTGTCGAAATACTGCTGTAGCAGAGTTACATTTGCTATGGTGAATGCTTTCCAAGGTGTAGTCACAGTATATTCCAATCTCATTGGTTTCCTTCAAGTGGATTCACTCACTTCCATAATCAGATATATCAGAGGAATGCATACGCTAAAAGTAGTCTTAAAGAAGAATGTGGACTAAAAGTAGCTCTTAAATAATGCAACATTTAAAATGCATCCATCACTTAACGTTCCACTTGATGCTGTGAGTGCACAGTCAGGCATCTAAGAAAAACATCCTGTGGAAATACAGCTGTAGCAGAGTTACATTTGCTATGGTGAATGGTTTCCAAGGAGTAGTCACAGTATATTCCATTCTCATTGCTATCCTTCAAGTGGATTCATTCACTTCCATAATCAGATACATCAGAGGTTTGTATACACTAAAAGTAGCTCTTAAAAAAGAATGTGGACACTAAAAGTAGCTCTTAAATAATGCAATATTTAGAATGCTTCCATCATTTAACGTTCCACTTCATGCTGTGAGTGCATTGGCAGGCATCTAAGAAAAGCATCCTGTGGAAATTCAGCTGTAGCAGAGTTACATTTGCTACGGTGAATGGTTTCCAAGTTGCAGTCACAGTATATTCCATTCTCAGTGTTTTGCTTCAAATGGATTCACTCGCTTCCATAATCAGATACATTGAAGGAATGTATACACTAAAAGTAGCTCTTAAAGAAAAATGTGGACACTAAAAGTAGCTCTTAAATAATGGAATATTTAAAATGCATCTATCACTTGACGTTCCACTTGATGCTGTATGTGAATCGTCAGGCATCTCAGAAAAGCATCCTGTGGAAATACAGCTGTAGGAGAGTTACATTTGCTACGGTGAATGGTTTCCAAGGTGTAGTCACAGTATATTCCAATCTCAGAGGTTTCCTTCAAGTGGATTCACTCACTTCCATAATCAGATACATCGGAGGAATGTATACACTAAAAGTAGCTCTTAAAGAAGAATGTGGACACTAAAAGTAGCTCTTAAATACTGGTATATTTAAAATGCATCTATCAGTTGATGTTCCACTTGATGCTGTGAGAGCATCAGCAGGCATAAAAGGAAAGCATCCTGTGGAAATACAGCTGTACCAGGGTTACATTTGCTGCGGTTAATGGTTTCCAAGGTGAAGTCACAGTATATTCCAATCTCATTGGTTTCCTTCAAGTGGATTCACTCACTTATATAATCAGATACATCGGAGGAATGTATACACTAAAAGTAGCTCTTAAAGAAGAATGTGGACACTAAAGGTAGCTCTTAAACAATGCAATATTTAAAATGCATCTATCACTTAACGTTCCACTTGATGCTGTGAGTGCATCGGCAGGCATCTAAGAAAAGCATCCTGTGGAAATACAGCTGTAGCAGAGTTACTTTTGCTTCGGTGAATGGTTTTCATGGTGTAGTCACAGTATATTCCATTCTCATTGGTTTCCTTCAAGTGGATTCACTCACTTCCATAATCAGATACATCCGAGGAATGTATACACTAAAAGTAGCTCATAAAGAAGAATGTGGACACTAAAAATAGCTGTTAATTAATGCAATATTTAAAATGCATCCATCACTTAACGGTCCACTTGATGCTGTGCGTGCATCGGCAGGCATCTAAGAAAAGCATCCTGTTGAAATACTGCTGTAGCAGAGTTACATTTGCTACGGTGAATGATTTCCAAGGTGTAGTCACAGTATATTCCAATTTCATTGGTTTCCTTCAAGTGGATTCATTCACTTCCATAATCAGATACATCAGAGGAATGTATACACTAAAAGTAGGTCTTAAAGAAGAATGTGGACACTAAAAGTAGCTCTTAAACATTGCAATATTTAAAATGCATCCATCACTTAACATTCCACTTGATGCTGTGAGTGCATCGGCAGGCTTCTAAGAAAAGCATCATGTGGAAATACAGCTGTAGCAGAGTTACATTTGCTACCGTGAATGGTTTCCAAGGTGTAGTCACAGTATATTCCATTATCAGTGTTTTCCTTCAAGTGGATTTACTCACTTCCATAATCAGATACATTGGAGGAATGTATACACTAAAAGTAGCTCTTAAAGAATGCAATATTTAAAATGCATCTATCACTTAATGTTCCACTTGATACTGTGAGTGCATCAGCAGGCATCTAAGAAAAGCATCCTGTGGAAATACACCTGTAGCAGAGTTACATTTGCTACGGTGAATGGTTTTCAAGGTGTAGTCACAGTGTATTCCATTCTCATTGGTTTCCTTCAAGTGGATTCACTCACTTCCATAATCAGATACATCCAAGGAATGTATACACTAAAAGTAGCTCTGAAAGAAGAATGAGGACACTAAAAATAGCTGTTAATTAATGCAATATTTAAAATGCACCCATCATTGAAAGTTCCACTTGATGCTGTGAGTGCATTGGCAGGCATATATATGAAAAGCATCTTGTGGTGGTCCAGCCGTATCATTACTATGCTTGCTGAGGTGAATGGTTTCCAAGGTATAGTCACAGTATAAACCTTTCTCGTTGGATTCTTTCAAGCGAATTCATGCATTTCCCACTTCCATAATCAGATAACCTTTGAAGGAATGTTGAGGTTCATTGATGTGACACTTTTAACTTTGTTGATTGGAAAGTAACTTTTAATTAATGCAAGTTCGAAATGTTACTCAATCATTTAACACTCCATTTGATGCTGTGCCAACATCCACAGAGATAAGAAGCATCTTCACAGAGATCCAGCTGGTGGACATTTGCTATGGTGATGTATCCAAGGTGTAGTCACAGTATAATCCATTCGTGATGTATATCCAAGGTATAGTAACAGTATAATAGATTCTCATGGGATTCTTTCAAGTGGATTCACACATTTCCATAATGAACCTTGGAAAGCATATTTAGTTTCATAATAAATTATTATTATTCTTTATTTTTTGTTACTGGAAAGTGGCTTTTAAAACTCATGGAATTTTGGCCGACATCAGCCAAGTTGTTTCTGAAATTTCCTCTCTTTTACCAAAATTGCTATGATACTCAATATTCTGAAAAATTTAATCTGCTTAAAATCCATTCATGTCAATCTTTGTGTAGCGTGTTTTCACTGCTATCTATATATTTTGAACAATTTCATAGCTAAGTAGGCATATTAAATTATTGTGAATATCTAGGCAATAGAAAAAGCAAAACACACCAAAATTCACTTGAATTCTTTATGTCTAGAATGTTACACCATTATTGAACATTCCACTTGATGCTTCGAGTACACTGGTTTATATCTAAGAAGCATTATGTGGGGTCCAGCTTGGAGTGAGTATATACAAGCTGTGGTGGACAATTTGCAAGGTGCAGTATGGAAATGATTTGTGATCAACTTGTAAGCTTAACAATTATGAATGCTTTTGAATTCGAGGAATAAAAAAAAAAAAAAAAAAAAAAGTAAAGTGCTCCCCTGTGCATAGCACCACACCATGAAAGCGTATAGGGGGTGTTGGAGTAACGCCCCACACTTTCTTGATCCGGTCATGAGTGGGGGTGATGTGATCAGCATAAAATACATTTTTTTTAAATTTCAGTGTATCGAGGTGGGCTGGATGGAGGTTTATCCTATTTTTGTGAATTTTCCAGAAAGTTTATGACTTGCCTTTAGATTAAGAGAGAAGTGAGTCAGTACAGTTTAATTCTTATAACACACCAATCTTATGCTGGTAACTTCTCATAGGAAAACCCAAACAAAAACTTTGGCTCGTTAGTCCTGGGTTTTCATCGCGTTCCACACCAGAGCGTAGCAGATTCCTTCACTGTTTACTTACAGAAAGTAATTTCAAAATTGACGCTTTGAGTTATTGCCGAAAGGTTGCACAAATTCATTTATTTAGTACACAGTGGTCCATAAGTGATGAGACATGCACTGAAAACAAATGTGAGTGGAAAACATAAATCAAGTATCCTTATCCACGATATACAATAGAATAAAGGTAAAGCTTTGTAGGAAATGTTACTAATATAGTGGCCATCTTGCAACGAAATTTCATAAATGGAAAAGTAGCCATCTAGCATATCAAAATAAGGTAGAATTTCACAAGAAGTTCTACCCAATTTTAATCTCCTCTGAAGGCCAATAGTTCTTTCTTCATAAGGTTGGTGGTTCTCCACATAAAATTTATGTTGAATTTGGCCTCTTGAACCTACATTTCAATTATTCGCAAATTAAATTTTCACTTTTATTGAGGTTTTTTTTTTTCTGAAGTTGTACATTTTATACAGTGCAAACTTTCTTTTTTCAGAGAATTTCCCCTTATCTGTATTTGTTCGTGTCAGAAAACAGATACACTCGGGAAAGTGAGGAATCGGATATAGTGGAAAATGTGGATGGATGTCGGTGAAGGAAGATGGTGGAAATGCACGTGTTCACTTGAAGGAACAGCAAAGTGGTAGAGGCCAGACACAGAAATCCAGAGACCCGTGTTTGAGTCCTGATTATCACGTCTTTTGTTTGTATTTAACTGAAAATATCGCCAAGAGTTACAATGTGCCTTTACTGTATCACATTTCTCCTTTCCTAATAAGTCTGTGGAGTGTTGAAGTTCGTAACAGTGTAGATTATGAAACAGCAAATTATGTATAGTGTAATATAGCCTCTCCATAACTGAATGCTCAGAACTGTTAACTGATCGACAGAAACCTCTTAGGTTAGCAACGAATGACAATAATATGAGGAATGAAATATCATCATACTTCATTAACTATTTTCTGATTTTCTAGTCTGGAACCTGCTACTTCTATTCAAGAAACTTCCCACTTGTCTTCAAATGCTAGGTCAATATAAAATACGGAATTCGAACCTGGAACTACTCACACCGGTGTATCAGCTAACATTATATGCCGGAACTCAAAAATATAATCACCAGCTTACGTTATTTGTTTATTTCCCTCAAGTTATAATATCATCATGACTGTACATAAATAAGTATGAGCTATAAAATGTTTATACTTGCCATGACTGTTTAACAGGGACGTCGGAACTTATTCAAGAGTGGGGAGGCAGGCTTTCCAATTTACCAACTGATTTTTACAATCTCTTTTATATATATATACATATATATAATTAATAATACATATTATATTGTCATTTATTTTTATATAGCTATTTATTGGGTATTCATTTCTGACAAACCATGATAAATAAATTAACCCACTATTTGATGCTCTGTTGATTTTTTAATGTCATTTATTTTAGCTAAACGAGGAGATGAGAGGAGGATAAATAAATCTCTCCTTGCGCAGAGTCTTGTGTCAAGAAAGTGTTCATGTTGATCATACATTTTCGTAGCAAGAGGTAGGCTGTAGAGGAAGAAATTTCATCCGCCTAAGACATCTTACTTCATTTCATCATGCCGACCTCCGTGGCTTACTGGTTATCGCAGCATGTTACGAAGCCTGGGGTCCCGGGTTCGAATCCCAGCCTGGGCATAGGTGTTATTTGTGAATGTCATTTCATCATGTCATCATTCATTCTCATATCTGTGATTAGCCAAAATGGAAGAAAAGTGAAGTAAAAATAAACTCAATCAATTCTTTTTATCACAAAGTGTGTGAAGACAACTATTCTATTAAAGAAAACCGAAAAACATAGGTAAATATTGTGCATGGTAGTGTTATAAAAAATTAATTGACAAAAATTTGATTCGAAGTCAACATTATACACACGGGCTCAACGAAGTTGGATCTATGGGGTAGATTTTCGTAACGAATAGTTACAGGTTTAACACTGTGGTGTTTCTCCACAAATCGAAATGCTGAGCATATAAAGATTTTAATACTATACGCGTAAACTGATGAATATATATATGCACTCAAAAATCCGTCGTCGTCGTGAATGTGCCATTATAACAATCTAAAACTATGAAATTAATCGCAATCAAACTCTGTGTATTTTCAACTATCTCTGGTAGAACCTCCTCTGTAGTATGCATTATTTCCAGTTACATTTCACTTTCATAGGTCATCTCCAATTTATCCACACAAAATACTTATACAGGGTAAGTCAAAATGATGGACCCGATTACAGAAATTTATTCTGTGAAATCTAATAAACATATGTTATTGTGAGACATGCGCTTCGAAAGTTAAGTTTCAAGGTTTAGTTTCCTCGCAGTGTTTCCACTTTCTACCGCTAGGAGTCAGCAGCGAGCAGGGAAATGGCACTGACTGGAGAACAGAGCTCTTTCTGTGTGCTTGATTATCATGTGAACAAGTCTGTGATTAGTGTGCAACGGCATTTCCGTACCAAATATCGGAGAGAACCACCTACGGTGAAGGCCATTCGTAAGTGGTATGAACATTTCAGAGATTCGGGCTGCATCTGTAAACGAAAATCGACTGGCCGTCCGTCGACTGGGGAAGAGACAGTGGAACGAGTGCGCACATGTTTCGTGCAGAGTTCACAGAAGTCCACCTACCGGGCAGCGAGAGAACTTCAACTTCCACAGAAAACTGCGGAAACATTTACAAATGAAACCCTACCGCTTGCAACTAGTTCAAGCCTTAAAAGACACTGATTATGCTTTGCGCGCATCCTTCTGTGCTGATTTCCTCGCATTAATGGAAACGGATGGGTTCTCTGAGAGGTTAATTTGCAGTGATGAAGCAACTTTTCACCTTTCAGGGAAAGTGAATAGACACAATGTAAGGATTTAGGGAACTGCTAACCCCCATGAATTATTGGAACGCGAACGCGATTCTCCCAAAGTGAATGCCTTTTGTGCCATTTCCCATGAAAAGATTTATGGGCCCTTTTTGTTTCATGAACGTACTGTGACAGGACTTGTTTTCCTTGATATGCTGCAACTATGTCTCCTTCCACAGCTTGCAGAGGATAGCGCAGATTTCATTCTCCAATTGGATGGTGCCCCTGCACATTACCATGGCAGCATTCGGGACCATCTCAATGCGGCATTGGAACAACGTTGGATAGGCCTTGCATCTCTGGAGGATCGACCTCTCCTTCATTGGCCACCTCGTTCCCCCGACTTGTCCCCATGTGATTTCTTCATGTGGGGTATTGTCAAGGATCATGTTTACGTACCACCACTTCCAACAACATTGGATGACCTGCGTGATCGCATCACAGCAGGCATTGCTGATATTGGCCACAACATGCTACACAAGGTTTGGCAGGAGATAGACTATCGGCTTGATGTGTGCCGTGTTACGCGAGGTGTTCACATAGAACACTTGTGATTTGTTTGAAAAAAAACTTTGACAGTTTACCTTTCTTAGCACATGTCTCACAATAACATTTGCTTATTATATTTCACAGAATAAATGTCTGAAATTGGGTCCATCATAAAACAAAATCACCCTCTCGAAGTAAAATGAAATGAGCCGTGAACATAAGAATAAATTACGATACTTCTAAAACTAAGTCAGCCACGTTTAGACACGACGTTCAAAACTAACAGGAGAACTAAAAAAAAAGTTAATCCGCTCCTCCCTTACCACGTCACAAGTGCTTGATATGTTGTCTTTTGACAAGATTTTTTTCTATATCTGAATTTTCTATTTCTCATTACTATAGGTTGGAATATAAACAACATGGACACTTTAAAGTTTGCAGCACTAAAAACGGAGAGTGCGAAGAAGGGATGACATATTGAGACGGTTGAGCAAAAATACTTTATTGCCACTCTTGATGATGAGTGGGGAACAAGTCAACCCCCCCCCCCCCCGATCCCACCTCCCTGACTGTTAATGTTTTGGGTTCAGATCCTATGAAGTAAAATATATGTGTGTATTCCCAAATCTTAAAACTACATTCATATTTTTCCTTCATGGGTTGAGACACTAACTGTTTGTCCATGTGTGAACTTGGTATGAAAGTTACAAACTGATCATACTGAGTGAGGACATGCATCAGATCAAAACCATGACATTTTGGATACCGTACATCTTCCAGCAGGATGGTGCACCAGCTCACACACACCATTTAGTGCACAGCTGGCTCTCCGACAATGTGGACATGTTTTAGTCCAAGAATATTCTGCTCTCCAAATGGTCCAGGTATAAACCATCCGGACTATTACATGTGGAGCATTATTGAAAGGGTTACTAACAAGTCCAGGCACGCCAACGTGGCTGCTATTAAGGCAACGTTCATAGATTTGGACCAAGAGCAGTTAAAGAAGGCATGCTCGCATTTCAGGCAGTGAACCGAGGCAGTGATTGCAAGGTTTGAAGAATAAGCATTTACTACAACACACTCTTTGTCTTGTCAATATTTTGCTGATGCACCCTGGTTTTGCACAATTGCACACAAAGTTTTGCATAGGAAGGTTTTTTAGTAAAACTTGAAACTTATTCCCCAAACATGAATTGAAACTACTATGAACAATATTCATCATAGGGCAAAATAAAAGAAAAAGAAAATAATACTGATCTTTTTCTTTTCCAAAAATAAGTCTTCAAATATATGAAAAGTAAAAACTTACAATTATAATAGAAGTTATCATACTGTATCAAGACACTTTGCTGATTACACTTTAACCTCTGTGTTAGAACAAGGATTGACACATTGATTAATCTTAATATTAACAAGTCCTTGTTGATACCGAGCTGCAACTGTGAGCCTTGTGGATTCATCAACACATACGCCAGGGTTCACCAAAATAGCAGCCTGGTATATATGGGACATGCTGTGTAATGTAGATGATGTAATTCCATGCCATAATTCCACTTCAAACCAATATGGCAGTGCATTGGCGCTTCCCTTGTTAATGACACCAACCTCTGCACATTTGTCCAAACAAAAAGATGACTTGTCGTCAAGAACTTTCAAGTCGATTTCCAACACTTTAATGGGTTTGCTAAGTTCCTTGTATTTTAATTCCTGCAATGCCAATTCAAGATGATAATTAACCTGGAAAAGTGAACAAAAATGTATTGTCTTGTTTTTAGGTACACACAAGAGGTATCAAGAAATTTAAGTTGGTTCAATCAGGATTCAACCCTGTACCTCTGGCATATGTGAGAGCTACAGTGTTTCAAAAGTTATGCAACCCAAATTTTGAAAATTTATATAATGAAAACAGTAAGAGATATTTACACCGGGTTTCTACATTATAAAGCCCCATCCATTGAGATATTTTTCAATGCTTAACATTATCACTTTACTCCATACAGAAAATTAGATGAATTAATAACTGGCGGAAGGCAGCGTTAAATTTTTTCCAGAAATGCACTTTGAGAGAGAAAAAGATATAAGAAATTATCAAATGGCCATAATTAGACGTCTGATGACTGGCCAAGTCAATCTTTCACTTGCGACCAATATTGATCACGTGCAACATTTGATGGATTTATGACTGGCAATTTTATGGGTTAAGTGATATAGTGCCATTTTTGGACATATCTCCGTAGCTGGCAACACTAGCAGGTCGAAATTTTGTAAACAGACGCACGCAACATGTGCTTAAACATTGGCCCTACATTTGAATGATCTCTTACAGTTTAATATCCATTTATTATCTCTTACGGTTTTCACAATATAAATTTTTAAAGTTTGGGTTCCGTGACTTTTTTTGAAACACACTGTACTTGGCACTGTCAACGACATCAGTGTTTCAAAGCCAATAGATCTTGTTGCAGTCACCCTGACAAACAATTCTACATGATTACACAGCAGAAGCAAATAATCAGGAGAAATCGGGGTTTGCCAGCATTTCAGTTGGTTGACCAAGGGAATGGTATACCAGAGGTACAGGTTCAAGTCCTGGCTGAGCCTGCATTTTTCACCTCAATTTCTGTCACTTAGATATGAACTTTATGAAATGAAAGAAGCATCTCATACCAATGACGCAAAATTGGTGAATCACTTTGACCCAGTGACGGACCAGGAATAAAATTCTGTTCTGGCATTGTTGTTAACACTAGAACGACGAGAAAATTAACCACCCTAGAACAGCAAAGGGCGGTCATTTTGACCGCCTTAAGATTTTAATGTAATTTTGAAATAAACAGTGAAAAATGTTGAAATACATGTATTTTGTTGTACTATAATATTACATTACCTTTTAGTCTCTTCACTCTCTACACACACAGGTAGCAATAGACGTCCTTCTGGCCGATGCAAGATCCGCAGACAGCTTTCTTACATCGCACACACTCCATATTTATCTTGTTTTGGTTGCATCTTCCAATTTGGCACTACCTTCTTTTCTTGATATCCACCTTGCCTTCATTCCTCTCTGTCTTTGAGGTTTGCCGCAGGAAGTTCTGTCGCAGCTCTTCAGCCAATTTCCTGATGAATTCTTATCTTTTCACCTTTTCCCCTGTCACTTTGCAGTACAAAATATAACTGTTGATAGCTACAATATCCAACAAATTGTAGAAAACGTGAACAGGCCAACGTCTGGAGGCTGCCTTTGTTGTGTATATCCTTGACATCTGGTCAAAAATACCGTATTTACTCATGTATAATGCACACTTTTTTCCAAATTTTTTGCCCCCAAAAAGAGTGGTGCATATTATGCACAGAATAATTCAGACAGCCAACATGAAACCGTACAGGGTCATTCCATGATTTTGGGACACTTGCATTGATTTTTCATGTTTACGGAACCCTATCAAATTATATATCGTTGTAAAGCTTGAATCCTGCAGTTTCTGAATATGGAAACAGTATTCCATACAAGATAACGACACTAATGTGAAATGCGGTTGAAATAAGTTCATCAAAACCTGAAGAAACATTCTAATTTTTATGGTACTTTGGATGAAAGAAAACAAAGAAAAAGATAATAAATATTAAAATGTATTACTGGCCAAATAATATGACATACATGGAGTGTGTAAATTCCTTAATGGAAGAAATCTTGATTTGCTAACTGCTATTTGGAAGGTACTGAATGTCCCTTGTATAAATGTTACATTAGTCACGGAAAGAAAAAGTATATATTTCAATGAGCAATTGAATAGGTATGACGTCATTCACTCTTGATCAGTATAGCAACAGCTTTACAACCTACAACTAAGAAAGCCATTTCTCGAAACTGGATTGTTCTGCGCATTATATATGAGATATACTTTTTTGTCACTTTTACCCATCAAAAACCAGGGTGCGCATTATACATGCATTATACAGTATCTACATCAAATTTTGTCTTATTATCGTATTTATTTGTTTCAGGTTTCTTTTTTCCATCAGCTTCAATGGAGACCTGACTGTGCAAGGAACTGAGAACAATCACATTTTTAGCAAGCTTTCCTTGGTACACAGTCATCGTGATGTCCTCGTGACGTAGAATAACACTGGAATAAAGCTCTTCTTTTGACTTCCTTGCTTCATCAGGAACTTCTCTGCGTGATTTGTTCATCGTGCCCACAATGGTAGTCTTCTTTTCTTTTAGTTTCTTGGCCAATTTGAGTGTTGTAAAAAAAACTGCCCGTTGTAACATTGTGACCTTGATTCAGGAAGGGTTCCATAAGCCGCAAAACAACATATTCCCCAAGGGACTGCCCTTCTGGTCGATTCTCTTCTTTTCCAAGGTAGGGGAAGGAGTTACAAACATAATTTGTTTTAGTATCAATTGCAACCCAAAACTTTAATCCATATTTATCGGGTTTACTGCCCATAAAATGAGTAAAGCGGCATTGCGTTTTGCTGGGTAAAAGCTGTTTGTCAATTGTTACGTCAATTGTTACGTTTTCACTTGGTCTGTAACAACTCAAACAATTGTTGATAAATTTTCTCCAAACTCCTGACACGAGCGCAAATTTGTCGGTCAAGTTTCTTTTCTTTCGAGATGACTTTTCATCGAAACGCAAGTATCTCAGTATCTCCTTGTAGCGATCCCTTGGCATTGTGTCTCGGAAGAAGCTGACTCCCCAACTTTGAGACCACAGATCTTCGACTGATATTCCTTTTGCACAATAAACACCTCTTACATACATCAAAGAGATTGCAGCTTCCACTTCCTCCAATGTTAGGCGACATTCCTGTGTTCCAAGCTGATGTCTTACTTCTATTTCTGTGCATTTTCGGATTAGGCGTAACATGGATTCATCAAACAGAAGACGAAAAGCACTTGAAACTTCCCCTGCACAAATACGTCGTTTGGCATAGCTTGTAGGTCCACCATGTTCTCTCAGTACATTTCCTGCCTGTCACCGGAATATGACCCTTGACTATCTCCCAAACAGAACTGTCTATCTCTTCCCAACCAAACCTCCTTTTCACTAACCCGAGTATCTCCTCCTGCCTCTTCTCTGCTGTGGGAAGACGTTGTTGCAACTGTTTCAATGGGCATGTCATCTTCTCGGTCACACACCACTGCATCCTCATTCTAAGATGATGATAGAGGACAGGGTAGTATTTCTGGACCTGATTCTCCAGAATCTTGACTTGAGTACCCCCTTCTTCCTCAGATAGCTCCGAGAATGCTTTCAATTTGCTGCGAAGACAACCCACGCTTACACGACATCTTCTCAAGTCAAGTACTCACTGATGAATGTAAGATCGAAGAACAAAGCAATTTGCTAGCTCAAATCGAAACACCTGTATTACTAGTAAAAGGAAAACGTGACCAACAATGAAGTAACAATCGTTGCGCGTGTACTAACATGTAAAGAAAGAGAAGTTAGCTTTCGAACAATGAAAATAACAAGAACACAAGCCTATAATGATTTTCCTATGATGGTCAAAATGACCATTCCTCGTCATTCTAGGGTAATGTACTCATACAGCCCATATCTTGGAATTTTTTTAAAATTGCTTACATCCATCGAAAGGAGATATAAAATTATGAAAAGTCAAGTACATTGAGAATTTTTGCGCAAAAAGTTTGAGAACATGAAAAAAACAAAAAATTGAAAACAGTTAAAATGACCGCTCCTGTCGTTCTAGTGTTAACCCAGCTTGCATGAGAATATGGAAAAAAGATTTACATTATATCATAAGTAATGTTAAACACTAGACTCTTCTGAAACTCTCTCTCTCAACCACAATCTCTTGTCTGTAAGTCTTCTTCAGCTAAAGCAAATATGAAGGTCGCCCCTTTACAAATTCAGTGGCACACTAATGACTTTTTTTTTTTTTTTAGGAGGGTGGTATTGAATTGACATGGAGTTACCAATTATAATTATGGGTCAATAAATATTTTATATTAAAAGTTCAAAAATAAAATTTGCAAATTTGTCTCTGGCAAGACTAATGACTGCATAGATCCAAACTTAAATGTCCAAAGAGTAAGTGGCCCAGGATTTATTAGGAGAGTATGACCGTTAGGGGTCCTGCAGCATGGCCATGTGGTCTAAGGCATCATGCAGGTTCAAGTCTCCTGTGGGAAGCGTAACAACTTTTCGGCATGTGTATGGGACCGGTGGGCACACAACACAAGAAATTGAGGAGCTATGAATGAGTTGCGTAACCCAGTCATGAAAACTATGACGACGACTGGAGGTTTGTCATGCTGACCACACATCACCTGTAACCGGTTGAATGATCTCCCACCGTGAGTGAGTGAGTGAGTAGAATCAGGTGGGAGTGAGGTTGGCAGTCGCTAGGTAGGCCCAGGCCCTCAATGGGCTGTTGCACCATGGGTTATTATGACCATCACGGGGGTTATGCTTTTTAAGTCAACAATATATTTTACTATATTTTCCAGGATTTTATGTTCTTCTTAGGAATGCCATGTGAAATGGGGACTCCGCTGCATGACATACTTCTTATTTAACACATCTTAAGCTATGCTTGAGAGTTTTACCATACCTGATAAGCATTAATAAATTCTGCAACACGATATCCACAGGTGTGGGAGTCGTCTAACACATGGGATGCCTTTGTGAGCCAGTCTGATTCCACAACTTGAGTTACGACAGATAACTTCTTTGGTAAGATCACTCCACCATCCTTCAACAGTCTCCTAATTTAAATTAAACAGTAATAGTGTTATAAGTTTCCACATTCAAATAATTACAGGGAAGGAAAAGATTAATAAAAATAATAAATCTAAGCTGAGGCACCAATAAAGCCCATGAAAATTGTCCTTGAGTGACAAAATTTCTTTATTCCCCCAACATTTTGACACAGTTCACAGATCCCTTTCTCAAGAGTGCAATGAAATGTAATGATCAGACATCAATTTTTGTTTTAACACATAGCATAAAATAATAAAGAAATGCTGTGTCAGGAAAAGACACATCGCATTAAAAGAAAGAACTAAAGAGTACAGTTATTTTTTGCGCTGTATCTAGTTATATAAGCTCTCCAGACAAACAATTAGTCACCCCTTCACAAACACACAGTGGTCTCTTTATGTCGATATAGATGGCGTTGCATGGATACCATGTGGCTGTATGATCCCTCACTGACCCTGGCAGTGACATGAGTGTGTCAGCCAGTTGTAAGTAAGCAGCGGGTCAAGATGTGACTGACTGGCAAAAGGGAGTGATTGTGTTTGGGCATGCCCATGGGCACACAGTGAATGAAGTTGCCAGATTCGTTGGTGTATCAACACATGCTGTCGAACATGTCTATAGTGGAACCACAAGCAAAAAAACCTGCACAGAAGCACATTGCGCCGGCGGGTGCGGGAAAGGGCAGGGGGTAAGGAACATTCAGCTGGCTCACGTCAGCATTGCCAGGCCTATTGATTTCTCGGGAGAATTCCTTAATAAACTATTGCTATGGAACCTCCAGCGGACAGCTCAAAAACACGTTTCCTGCTCATCTTACTTGAACATGGAGGGAAAGGTGGAGTGGAACTCCACTCAGCCGTGAAAAGTGCTGTTTGAACTGTGAAATTATGTCAAACGCTACTCAATTGTGCTAGGACATTATTTTATTACTTTTACTACATTACTACGTATTTTTAGATGGCTCTATTTTATCCCACCCCAAACTCTATTTCTATTTTAGTTATTTTACGTCACTTTTGTGCCTCTACGGGTGAGTACGACAACAAGGATGAATGAAGAAGTGATGAAATGGATGAAGTGACACAAACACAGTGAAAAGTTCATGCCTTGCTAGGTAGAACCTCTGACTTCGTAGCGTGGGTAAATTATTTTTATATATATATGTGTGTGTATGTATGTGGGTGTGTGGGTGTTTATTTATAGCAGATGGGTGAACCCTAGCATAAGCGTTGTTATCTTCAATTATTGAGGAAGACATGCTGTATAATTCACCAATATATTTCACATACGTAACTCTTTTAATATTATGGTGCAGGACCCGTGCCAACCCTTAACTTTTACCTGTACACCGAACACCAGCAGAAGGCAAATTAATTTGTTATTGTTAGCATTCGACTTGAAAGATTGTGGAAAATCTCCGACAACGAAGGTCGGCACGTTAGCTTCATTTATGAACACAACTTTCTACGATTTACTGTCCGAAAATAGAGGCATGGCAGACCCCTTGTGTCGGTGCTGAGAAAGGGCAAACTTGAGGGTGTTTTCCGTGCACCCTCTTAGATTTTACCACCGGGAGATGCGGAAGAGATGAAAGACATTGGTTGGGTCCCTCAGACGGTTTATTATCTTTTGTTTGAAACATGTCCACTCCTGAAATGGAGATGTTCGGTTTCTTTTCGCCAAACACGGGGTGCTGGGTTTACCACCAATGTTACAAAAGTATCTGTGACATTTACACCGTAAACAACTTGCGCCACTGCAGCAGGGGGCTTTTATTGTGACCCTTTGCTTGGCGACTCTAGGTTATTCACAACCTATCTTGTTTCCTTCCCTTCTGAAAAATGAATGTTGACATAAAAGTACCTATTATTTCAGAGCTATGAGTCGATTTCAGTCACGGTAATTTACATCCATTATTATAATAGGAACGTGGTAATTTCAAACTCAAGTGGTGTTTTCTGAAAGGTTAATATGCCTAGTTTACCCGCCTGACAATAAAAAAAAAAAAACGTTGTTTCCTCCTCATTGGAAAAAATTTGCACACGTTCCCTTGCCCCCAAGTGCGCACGCCTATGCCACCTCCCAAAAAACGTTGTTTATCCGCTACTATTAGATCATTGGATTTTGTAGCAGATCTTCTGGTTTCTCAAGGAACAATCTCCTGACTTTTTCAAGTCTGACCTGGCAACACTGCCCTGAACACCAACAACGGCAGGGAAGATGCGCGAACGATTTTCAAGGAAGTTTTTTTTTTTTCCTTGTGGTCAAACTATACAAGGAATGGGCACGAAACGTGGCATCAGAACTGTGGTCGCAAACCGATCCTAAACCAGAGGGACCAGAGATGAGTTTCACGCCTTGTCAGTGGAAATCGGTTTCAAAGCTGACAGAAATTGCAGCTCACCGTGAATTCAGCTCCATCCCCACCAATTCCTGAAGGAATACTGCTCGCAGTGGCATGTCTTCAATGGGCTCGAGAACACAAATACTGGACTGTAGGGGACTGGAAACATGTAGTAATGTGGTCCGACAAGTCCCGATTCTGTATTTTTTCAATGATGCCAGGCAAAGAGTGAAGCATTTCATCCGCAGTGTGTGGAGGGTGTGGTTCAAGCAGGAGGTGGGTCTGTGATGGTGTGGGGATGTTTCTCATACCACGACTTGAGCCCACTCATTCAGGTGTCTGTGAACATAAACCAGCATATGTATCTGGACATTCTCGGTGACCAGGTGTTGCCATTTATCCAACATCATCTTGCTGATTATGCTGTGGACACTCCCATCTTCCAAGATGACATCTGCCATGTGCACTGGGCTCAAAGTGTGTGTGCATGGTTTGAGGAACATTCCGGTACCCTGTCACACCTGGTCTGGCCCGCAAAGTCCCCTGATTTGACCGCATTGAAAATGTGTGGGACTATTTGGGGCAGTGGGTAAACTGCAGATATCAGAATCCTGTACTTTGCTGGAATTACGGGATCTCCTGCTGAGCAAATGGATTCACCTCGATGTGGCATACCTGCAACACTTCGTGGAGTCACTTCCTCACCAAATCCAGGTGGTTATCCGGGCCAGAGGCGGAGTTACCCGGTATTAGGTTAGTTTTTGAGAAGGTGACTAATTTTTTGTCTGGAGTGTTTATGATAATAGTAATAATAATAAAAAAAAACATGTCAACAACTATAACACTATATTGTGTAATTTAATACATTTACGACTAGTATTATGTGATTTTCATGCAGTTTGTAAAGCATCGCGGTACTATTCACTTTACAACTACACCACTGCCAAAAAGACCAAATTTTCAAATCTATCTAGGCCCATTTTCAGGAATGAAGAGATTTCAAGCCAACATTGTTACAGGTTAGTTACATGGTAAGCAATTTCTTCCCTTTGTATTTCATTGCAACATAAAGGAAAATCACATTATGATTATTTTATTTACTTATATATTTATTTCGTCTTATTGTTCATGCTGCTGAAGTTAAGTCTATGACAGCCTTCTCTACCAATAATGGTTGTCTGGGTTATGAATATGATGTTGACAAGTCTTGAAAATTTTTTAATTGGATATCAGATTTTTTTGACCTGGATTTTAGAAATCACATATTAATTAATTTACCCATCATCCTAATACATGATATGTCCGTGGGTGATCAATGGTGACTTTTAGTTTAGTTTGTTCTGGATTTTACTCTTTGTTCATGAGGGCCAATCCTGTTGCTTCTGTAATAGGGCAATTACAGTCACACAGTCACTGAATCAATATGAGTATGAAACTATTGGCATAGCCCAACCAAATTTTTAAATAAATAAAAGCAGTAGTTTTACGGCAGTGCGGTACCATATTTTTAATTCCAGGTGCTTCCCAATAAAATAATTATTATATTGCTGTCATGCAACATTAGAGCTATTATGCTACATTAGGTTTTGTTTAGAGACACACATGTTAATGAAAGCAAACTTAAAAACTAAATATTTAGTCATTTTATGAGGTAGGAAGCATCCTGGTTACATGAAAAAGTACAAGAGCACTGCCCTGGTGCACTGGAATGACTACACCACGACTTGTCTCAGTTAAAGTTATGATCAAGATAGGGTGCAAAATCCTGGGGGGTTTCCCCCACCAACAATTTGTCCTAACAAATCCCCCCACCCAAAATTTTCAGAAGTGGAGGGTTGTCATAATAACAAAGACAGGCAATTAGTTTTGACTCCAAATAGAATTTACTAGATAACACACACAAAGAATGAAGGATAATATCTGTCCCTGACTGTGCTTGTGAGCGATACATCCTTTCACTCTCTTTCCCCCCCCCCTCTCTCCCTCACTCTCTTTCAAGAGAGTACACCATCCTTTCTCAACCAATGGGTGTGCGACCCACTACTGGGTCCCGAGGGAGTATTTAGTGGGTCACGAAGTGGGGTTCGAAAATGTATTTACTGTCTTAAAACCCCAAGAGCAAAACTAAGAGAACAACTGTGTGATATCAGCTGAGATTCCGACATTAAAACTAAATTTTTAAAAGTTTTGGATATCTTTAAGAGGTGAGTATCTTGAACTTTCGGATGAGGCATTAAAGTTGCTCATGCCATCCTCCACCTCATATTTGTGTGAAAAGGAATTTTCATCTCTCATTAAATTGAAAAGCAAGTACAAAAATAGAACTGACCCACATTCAGATTTACGACTTAACCACCATCGAACCCAACATACACAAATTTCAGCATGTGTGTTTAGTTAGATGTTAAGACTAGAGTAAATTAGTCTATTGAATTACATATTTCTTTTCTAGAATGAGGTAGGTGTAATTTGTTTAAGTAAGCGTAAAAAGGGCATCTTAAAGTACTCCATGTTAGCAAAAATATGGTTATAAACTGGGTGCACAGCCCTACAAGTAATTCTGCCGGCACCCATGCTTGTGGGTTCCATTAAGTGTAATATTCTTCA
Source organism: Lepisma saccharinum (assembly GCF_977018435.1). Lineage (NCBI taxonomy): Eukaryota > Metazoa > Arthropoda > Insecta > Zygentoma > Lepismatidae > Lepisma > Lepisma saccharinum. The sequence goes on from NC_139235.1 coordinate 22,545,918, forward strand.
AGGTGTGTGCCCACCTGAAAAAGGTTGAGAACCACTGGACTACACTGATAACAATACATGCACAATAAAATTAAAACTCAAGAATGCATGACAAATACAGTGAAACCCCGATTATACGTTCCCGGATTTTTACATTTTCCCGTATTATACATTCAATCTTGATGGTCCCAATATTGCAAAATGTTATAAAATTTTCCTCGATTTTACATTTTCCCGCATTGTAAAATTTTTCCCCTGAAAAACGTAAAATTGAGGTTCCACTGTATGTGTGAAATTAATTGATTTATATTAATAGAAACAGGAACTTGTAATTTACTCTTCAAGATTCATTTTCCACGCGATCGATTTTGCCACCTGTCTGGTGACTTCATCAGGCATGTACTACCATAAAGACCATAAAGCCACCAGACAGGTGGCAAAATCGATCGCAAACAAAAACTGCGTGGAAAAATTAAACTTGAACTCATTTCAGTGAATTACCTATCTCTGCATAGCTGCAAAACAGATATCTTTAGATACAAAAACTTGTACATAAGAAAACCATTTCAACTACAGTGACTCAAAAAAGTATTCAACTCACCACAGGCCTCCCATGGAAACATCCACAACAAGCAGAAAAGGAACGAAGATGATGTACATGTGCACAGAAGTTTAGTGCATACTATGGAGGTACAAACTACACAGAAAAGAAACAGCTTTAGTAGTTGACAGGAGGAGCTCAGGAAAACAAAGACAAGATGCATAATTGGAGCTCAAAAAAGTATTCAACTGTAATACTTGCAGAATAAAATATTAGGTGTGTGTGACATCCTTAATACCTGTTTGGACCTCCTTTCCTCTTGATGATTTCCTGCAACCGTTGTGGAACTGATTTCACCAAGGTATTTCTTGTTTGTTGGGTAATCTGCCCCCATTCGTCCAACAAAATGCACTTGAGGTAATTTTTGTTGATAATGTGGTGTTTCTGGATTCTTTCTTCGAAAATATGCCAGACATTCTCGATAGGATTAATGTCTTGCGACTGGGGAGCTATTTGCATCCAGCGTGGGGTTGTACAATAACCAGAGCTTGGTGTTGAGGGCTGAATGTTTCGGATCATTGCCCTGGGTGAGGGTATAGTCACCAGGAAGCCAGTGGCGTATGCTGGTTCTAACGAGTGGGTAATCTCCGACCCTTGATCCTCAAACTCGAAAAGTTTCCGTGCAATTTATGTCAGGATCCATATTGGATTTAGGAATATTGTGTCGGAATGTTTGTCTTATTGCTACGACCACAATCAATTAATTCTCGTTATTGCAGTTTAATATACGTGTAGAATTTCAAATAATAAAACAAGACAGTATTATAAAGCTATAAAAAAACAACCTGTGAAATATAAAATGAAAGACGTGCACTAGTGAAATACAAACCCGCAATATTAATTTAAGTGCAAAATTCAACTTACTCCAGGACCCGATTACTTGTGCCGTACCACATCCAAAGCACGCTGTTTGTCCAGTTGCACGTCAATACCTGTCTGTGCAAAAGATTGCAGCTTAACAAAGGAAGTTATGTGACTTTTGGATTTTTCATGTTTGGCACAAGCGTTGCAAAGATTACAGTATCCACCACGCGTCCATACATTCTTTTCAGCCCCGAAAAGTAAGCACGGCCAACAAAAAAGCAAAGCTTATTAACACTTATACTTCCTGTCAACCATATTATATATGATTATAATCATAGCATTGTTTTGTCATAATTTGCTTGAGAAAATGCCTCACATATTCCCGATTTTTGTCTGTGTGTAGAAATAAGTTCAAGCGATGACACTGGCCTACCTGTATTAACAATTTGCAACTTCTCCTGAAAAGATCTTGTTCCAAAAGGTTACACCAGCAAATCTTGTATCACATCCATTACAATTTAACACAGCACTATCATGACAAACACTTTCACCTAAATAAATAATAAACACGAAGCACAGCACGAAGCCAACGACTACACGCATTCAGTTTCACGCGCCAAACTTCTGTTGTTGTGTTCCCGGTTCAGAATGAAATTCCCTATGAATGATAAAAAAAATCCCTTTCCGAGCCCGAAATGACAGGTTTTAAAAGTTCGAATCATTGCAGGCCAGAGCCAGAATTTTATTTCGGGATGGGGATCATCCCTTATTAGCAGCCACCACATAAAGTTGAAACAGTGGGGTTAGAAGTCCTGAAGATGAATCTCAGATTATTACAACGTATTATGCAAGGTGTTTAATCCTGCTAATGAAGTAAAATTAATTACCACTAAACAATTTTTAAATTAGATATTTGTAAGATTTCGGGGAGGGGGGTTTCATCCCCCTGAGTCCTCCACCTGGCTACGTGCCTGATGTGTTTTTTTCGTTTTATGTTTAATTCGTTCATCTTCATCACTATTAATCTAAAGAGGCGGAATATAGCAACATAAATTAAGTAATATATATATATATATATAATTTATTTTTGATATCTTTCCCTTTAAAAAATATTCAGTTCCGTGAAGGAAGTATTCTCGCTGCTTTTGAAGATTAGAGAGGAGAAACAATTACTATTTTTGTAAATACAAGGATGGGGGGAGTCAGCATATAGGTGCTTTAATTGCTTAAGTTTTGAATTTTAATTTAGTTTGCTTCATCTTCAATATTTAAGCTTTTTCCTTTTGATAAATTTATGTTCAAGTAACAGAAATCAGCAAGACAGAAGCAAATGTAAAGTGAAAATTAGCGTAAAATTGGTTTTGCCCATGTTATTCAATTTTCCTGTTCTTCGCACTCTACCGGGTATGTTTTCCCTATTCAGCGGAGGGAACGGTAAAGGCTCTGAAGGTTGAGAGTGCGACCGGTGGACTCTCACAAGGAGGAGCTTACCCTGGGCACGGAATCACCGCACCTGAGAAGCAGTGTTTCCTCCCCCTCTTTCCTCTCTCCTCCATCCTCGCCAAGGGTTGTAAGGGAAGCGGGAGGAAAGACGTCAGGGTGAGATTCCCTGAAGTCATTCCACCGGCTGTAGAAAGGTTCCAGGACATTCAGCGGCAAACGGTTGGAAACATTCGCGCGCTGGAAGCAAAGAAATGTATGCATCGAAATTGGTTTGGAAGAATATTGCGAAGAAATGTATACATTTTTTTTTTTAAAAAAAAGAAAGAAATACAGCCGGGTCATCTGCGATTACCTAGATGACCCCGAGTATACGCCGCTGCAGGAAGCCCCATAATGTTCACTGAGTTGGGTAGATGCACCTTCAAAATGTTGATGTAACATGTGTGGTCCATTGTACAAGTGTACCATTAATGAAACACAAATCTCCAACACCATTGGCACTCACACAGCCCCACACTATTACCCATCCCTCACCGTATTTTGTTGTAACTGTGAGACTTTCCTTATCTAGTTCACAGTTCTTTTATCGCGATGCCATCAAGTGCCCATCTGATGCCCATTTGTTATTCTTTCTTGTAATGTTATGAAATTGTAATGAAATTTGAGCCTACGGGCATCAGATGGGCACATGATTGTGTGGCGATAGAAGAACTGTGAACTAGATGAGGAAAATCTCACAGTTACAACAAAATATGGTGAGGGATGGGTAATGGTGTGGGGCTGTGTGAGTGCCAATGGTGTTGGGGATTTGTGTTTCATTAATGGTACACTTGTACAGTGAACCACACATGTTACATCAACATTTTGAAGGTGCATCTACCCAACTCAGTGAACATTATGGGGCTTACTGGTGACTATACCCTCACCCAGGGCAATGACCATGCTGGATGCAAACAGCTCCCCAACGCAAGACATTAATCCTATCGAGAATGTCTGGCATATTTTCGAAGAAAGAATCCAGAAACACCACATTATCAACAAAAATTACCTCAAGTGCATTTTGTTGGACGAATGGGGGCAGATTACCCAACAAACAAAAGATACCTTGGTGAAATCAGTCCCACAACGGTTGCAGGAAATCATCAAGAGGAAAGGGGGTCCAAGCAGGTATTAAGGATGTCACACACACCTAATATTTTATGCTGCAAGTATTACAACTGAATATTTTTTTGAGCTCCAATTATGCATCTTGTCTTTGTTTTCCTGTGCTCCTTCTGTCAACTACTAAAGCTGTTTCTTTTCTGTGTACAAGGGTAGTTCAAGGTTGACCGGGATTTTCGTACGTAAAAAATCGATGAATAGCCGGATCATGATGAAACGTGCGGGTGACGTAATGTATTCCTTCGCGAGTAACTAGCGCCCGGCATGACGTATTTCGCGCATGTGCAGCAGTTGCAGCGAACATGGCGGCAAGCAGTGTGTCTGTGGCTGTGGAGCAGCGGTGTGTAATCAAATTTCTCGTGAAGGAGAAAGTGAAACCAGCTGAGATTTTCAGACGATTGCAAGCACAGTATGGTGAACAAACGATTTCGTGGACAAGAGTGTACGAATGGTGAGCAGTTTCGCGAAGGACGGGAGCTGGTGACAAATGAAGCGCATGGACACATTCCCCCGACTGCAGTCACACCAGTGAATATCGCACGTGTTGAGCAAATGATTCTTGAGAACCGGCGAGTAACAGTGCGGGATATTGCTGCCGAGGTGAATATCAGTGTCGAGAGTGTTGAGACAATCATTCACGACCACTTACGCTTCCGCAAAATCTGTGCAAGGTGGTTTCCCCGCCAGCTGACATTCGATCAGAAGTGGACACGCAGGTCGGTCAGTGAACAGCTTCTGAATCGGTTTTGAGCAGAAGGTGATGAATTGTTGCATCACGTGTGATGAAACATGGTTGCACAATTCAACCCCAGAGACCAAAAGACGCAGCATGGAGTGGCGGCATAAAGGTTCCCCCCCAAAAGAAAAGCAAAACGCAGCCGTCCGCTTGAAAGATCATGGCAAGTGTCTTCTGGGACATGAAGGGCGTTATCCATGTGGATTTTCTGGACAAAGGGAGCATGATTAATGCCCAGTATTACTCCACATTCTTGAGTGGTGCTGTACGAAAGTCCATTCGCAAGAAAAGCCCTGGGATGTTGTCTGGAAATGTCATTCTTCTCCATGACAATGCCCGCCCTCACACGGCCAATGTGACAACAACAACAACAACAACAACCAACATGCGCTGGGAAGTTCTGCCCCATCCCCCCTACAGTCCGGATTTAGCCCCCAGTGATTATCATTTGTTTGCACCCCTTACAGACCATCTGGGAGGGAAGAAATTCACGACAGAAGCACTGCGGAGCGATGTCCTCCAGTGGCTACGACAACAAAAAAGCTCTTTCTACGCCAAAGGAATTCGGGAGCTGCAAGAACGATAGCAACGGTGCCTCGGCGCGCATGGAGAATACTTTGAAAAACTGACATAGTTTGGTGTTTCTTCTGCTACCTATTTCCTCTGCAGAAATAAAAGTCCCAGTCAACCTTGAACGACCCTTGTAGTTTGTACCTTAATAGTAATAGTATGCACTAAACGTCTGTGCACATGTACTTCCATCTTCGTTCCTTTTCTGCTTGTTGTAGATTTTCCCATGTGAAGTCTGTGGTGAGTTAAATACTTTTTTGAGTCACTGTAGATATTTTGCAATTATTTTGACATTTTTAACCAGTTGGTGAAGGAATAAGTTTTCTATCTCATAAATATCTTATATAACTAGAGTTTCAATGATTTCACACTCTAGATCAAGAAATATTTATCTAAACTTTTCTGGCCACTAGTTTGAATCTACAAAATTACAAGCTGAATTACACATGTAAGATCTTACCTTAGTGATGGGATTTGCAGCAGTGCTTTCTCATCAAGTTCTCCTTTTCGGTCAATAGGATCCACTAATATGCAATCAAACTGAATGCCAAGGTCTTCAACATCTTGGTCCTTAAGAAATAATAATTGGTCACTTTGTATATTATTCAGAGACGCTATGTACTTTATAGCTTTTTCAGTGGATTCTTGTGCAGCAACACAAACTAGTTTACTTTCTCTGCACGCTTTCAACAATTGCAAGCCCAACAACGGAAATGGGCTTAAGTCCAAAATTACCATTCTATCTCTCCATGTGGTTATATTGTGTGGGAGAGACGCTAAGGCTTCGATCCACTTGTCGTTATTCAAGAAGCTTACTACATCTTCCGTAAGTGTGATCGTAAATGATTGTGATGTTTGGAGTTCTGAGAAGAGTTCAACCAGTTTGAAATCTGGTGCTGAGGAATCTCCTTTTATGCCATCCTCCGTCGTCATGCTCCCCTCAAATTTAACATCTAGCGAAACTTTACTCCCGCAATTCAAACTACACAACAACTTATCCCCTGGCTTTACTTCAACAGGGGTCTTCAGCGGGAACAAAGCTTGTTCCCAGCACGACTCACTCTCGGGCGATGTCGACAGAGAAATGTCCTCGTCCAGTTGTAACTTGAACCACAACACTAGAGCATCGAGCCTGCCTGGCGCCACACAAACAATGTCGAAATTGCATGCATTCTCGCCACTAATGTGCCTATTGATCTCTTCTGGATCGTTAAAGTTGACATACAAAACTTCCTTGGGCATGACCAAATAACGAAAGCTGTCAGAAATTTCTGCCAAGTCAATTGAATCATATTCCTCCTCCTTCTCAACCACTATTTGAATGTTTTCTATACCTAACAACTGAAGAGTTCTCATATTTAACAATTTACTCTTCCTCACTACTGCATCACACTCGATTCCAGCAATTGAAACCACTGCACCAAAAGGCACCACAATGCCACAGCAATGCTGTTCATGACATAAAAGTTCCTTGTTGTGCTTTGAATTTCCTCTCAGTGTAGGGCATGCTGGCAGAAGTAAAGATTCCCAAGCATGTGAAAGAGTCTCTAAAACATGTTCGCCCAGAAGACCAACATCCATGGTTTCAGTAACAACCAATGAAACCCTGAGAAAAAAAAAATAATAATAAAAAATAAATAAACAAACATGATGTACTCCTTTCCTTTACAACTTAATTTTATATTATCATACTAACATGGCATTTCCTCCATATGTTTATTATCTTTTCCAATATTATATTCATGGCTTGTAAAAATTTATTTTTCACACTTAACTTTAGGGTTAGTATAATCGACAACAACTGTGCCTTTAATTGTCTGTTTATGAGTTTGAGTTTTAAGTCCACTTTATGCACAGTTAGGCTAATTGGAACTGGACCTACAATTTAAAGTTGAATCTGAACTGCTATGTGCCTCCCTACAATTTAAAGTTGAATCTGAACTGCTATGTGCCTCCACTGGGTATCAAACCCAAGACTCTTTGATTAGCAGGTGATGATGTTACCACTACACCATTAGGGTGACCCAACATTGTTTGCTATCACCTGTGGTGCCACAGTGTTCAGTTCGCCAACTTTGCCAATAGAGATAAAAGTTTGGACATTAAGGCTCGACTAGACCATTGACAGCCGTGAGAGTGAATTTTTCAAAATTTATCTCTCCTTTCAAAAAAATGCTATGATATTTCAAATATGAGGGGCATTCAAATGAAACCCGGTCACTAGTGTAATCAGTGTATTAAGTGAAAAATGTAGTTATACACATTACATGTACTCAAAAATGTAGATACACACAGTACACATACTCAAAAATAATCGCCAAAACTGTTTGCACATTTATCCCATTGCGACACAAGCCGGTCGATACCATCCTTGAAGAAGCTAGTAGGCTGCTCTCGGATCCAGGCCTGGACCCATTCACACACTTCGTCGTCCGATGCGAATCGATGTCTGCGAATAGCTTGTTTGAGAGGTCCAAAAACATGGAAATCACATGGGGAAAGGTCTGGACTGTACGGTGGATGTTCCAGCGTTTCCCACCGAAACTGCTGCACTGTCGTCTTCACCGCATTGGCCGTGTGTGGGCGGGCATTATCATGCAGGAGGATAACGCCATTGGACATGCCTGGGCGTTTCGACTTGATGGCTCGTCGAAGGTTCTGTAATGTGGCTTGATAACGCTGGACATTGATGGTGGTTCCCCGTTCCAGGAACTCGACAAGCAGTGGGCCCTTGTGGTAAAAAAAAAAAAAATGACATCTTGACCTTACCAGAACTGGTGTGCACGGCCTTTGCTTTCTTTGGAGGTGGTGAATTCGAATGTTTCTACTGCTTGCTCTGACGCTTGCTTTCCGGTTCAAAATGGTGACACCATGTTTCGTCACCTGTGACAATACGCGACAGAAAGCCGTATTCCTCCTCATGATAACGTTGCAGATGACTCAAAGACAGGCCCATTCGATTTTTCCGCTGTTCGGCGGTCAGGTGGTGGGGAACCCACTGCGCACAAATTTTGCGAAAGTTCAGGTGTTGATGCATGATGCTGTGGGTGGTGCCCACACTAATACCCAGTAACCGATGGATGTCGTCTACGGTGATTCTGCGGTTGTCCAAGACTAAAGCATTCACTTCCGCAATCATTTTCGGTGTGATGACACGATGAGCCTGTCCAGGACGAGCATCGTCTTCCAGTGACTCGTGCCCCTCAAGGTATCGTTTGCCAATTCCACAACACTTGAACGACTCAGGCTGTACTCACCGTACACAGCCTTCATCCGTCGATACATTTCACGGCCTCCAACTCCTTCCGCCGCCAAAAAACGAATCACTCCTCGTTGTTCCTGCTTACTCGCCTGCATGTTCTGTACTGGACGATAACTTGTGTGACCACCTTCTCTTCGACATGATACCAGACTGGCGCAATGCAACGTCAAATGGTGCGCATGCCTCAGTCTCTTGACCAATAGCTGGCTCTACCATACCCGCAGTTACGTGGTGCCACCGTACATGTACGGCACATTTAGATGCACTGACCGGGTTTCATTTGAATGTCCCTCATATGAAAAATTACACACACTTAGAATTCCTTCTACAGCATTGACGTGAATTTTCGTGTAGTTTGCTTTCACTCTTATCTAGATATTCTTAATAGTTTCGTGATTACGTAAGTCTATTAAAGTATTGATAATATCTAGATAACAGTGAAAGCAAACTAAACAAAAATTCACGTCAGTGATCTAGAAGGAATTCTAAGCTGATGTAATTTTTCATATTTAGGAATTTCAAACTGAGAGGAAAATTTGAAAAAATTGGCCCTGACGGCTGCCAAAGGTCCAGTCGAGCCTTAACTTACATGCTTGACATTCGGAGCCAATAGATGGAAAAGAGGTTGCTCTTTGGCAGCTGAACGAGTTGTGATGAACACAAACCTTGTACACTTGGTCACCGCATGGACATTAGCAATGCAAATTTATCAAGCCAGTACTGGTTTACCTGATGACTAGAAAAATTCATTGATCAACTAAACTGAAGAAGTTTTCAAAGTTCCACTGAAGCCTCACTTCATTAAATTGGACTGATGTGAGATTTTGGTTAATGTTGATAAAGTACGGATATGAAATTTATTCATTTATTCTATCAATTTGATTTAAAAATTAAAAATGTTCCGTGAAGAACCAGATTCAGTCATTTTCCCTCTCCATGCAACCACATGACTGGAATGGAATTTGGTTTTATAAAAGAAGCTGTATATCTATACACCTACTTTACTTTATACCTTTACATTAAATAAATAAATAAAAGCCTTCTTTTATGTATCTTCAATGAGCCCAAATTGAATCAGAATAACAGTTTTAAAAATGTTCTTTATATACACATTTTCATATTTCTTTAGTGAGGAAACTGAGGTATTCAAAATTTTACAACATATTAGCAACATGTAGATATGTAAATTTTCTTATATAAACCTGCACATTATGCAGCATGCTTAACATGAGATAATGTAACCAGTTTTGTGTGCATAAATCTTTTTACTCTTAATAATACTGAATATGTATTATTAGTAGGGGCAGATATTTGCATGTTTTTCCTCGGTGAAAATTCACATGCTTTTAATGGATCAATTCATTTGATTTGATTGGGAATACTCACAAAGTATTATAGTGCACATAAAATGCTTACTGTGCACATTATTGCATATAATGGAAGTAGTTTTCATGGAATCATTTATTTCAAGTTTGTGTCCCCCCCTTTTGTTATCGTTTGATCATTGTATCAAGCCTATAGTGTCTAACTGTGGGCTCTATTTGGGTCAAGGACATCCAGAAATTGGTACTGTTGTCGCAAAGATCAAGATCTTCCCACCAACCAGTGACATCTAAAAGAAATTAGCCATGGTTACAGGTGGCCATGGCAGTGACAGTGACATGGTGACATTATCTGTTGATAAACTGTTGATACATTGTCTTTGTATCCCAGCCTGGGCATGTGTAGGGTTACCAGATCGCTATGAGGGAAATGTAGTACATAATCTTCCAAAATGTAGGACTTTAAGTCAAAATGTAGGACACACAACATTCACAATAAATAATACACATTTCCAGAATATATTAGAAAGTAATTTAAAATTTTCAGCTTTTAAAAAAATATGATTTCCTAATGAATTCTTAAATGTAAAATTTCCAAACTTGCAATCAATACTACACAATAGACTCCTTACTACTAGATTTAACTGACACTTTTCAAAGGAGCCAATTTTTATCAAATTTAGTCAAAATATATTTATGATAGACTGAACAGTCAAACTCTTTGAAATTATGCTGAACCCCAGTACCAAACATTTCACAGACTTTTTAAAAACATTATTTCTCTCATGACTCCAGTGTGCTAATGGTAACAAAAGTACTCTCTCATTATGAGCAGGAATTGCAAATAAATATTCAGCAATTACCATAAATTTCTTCTAGGGTAGCTTTTAGTTCAATAACTTTGTTCTCTATAACCCCTGCTTTACAATCAAAACATTGAATAAAAATGGGAAACACCTTGTTCCATCAGTATAAACCCCAAGGCAAGAAATTACTCACGCACTGAACAGTGACATCATCAGAATATGGCCCAGTGTTCTAGCAGAAACCTTTATTTTCTTTTTGGGCAATGACTGAATCAAAATAAATTTCACTATTGAATTTGGGAGTGCAGTCAATAGACTTGTAACTTGCATAATTTCTCTCTGTTTAACTGAAACATGTATTTTCCTAATTAATATTGTGTAACGACCAAAATGTAGGACATTTATGATACTTTTCAAATTCCTCCTGGATGCCGGACACTAAAATGTAGGACACGTCCAGGAAAAACCGGACATCTGGTTCTTTGTGAGTGTCCATTCATCAGTTTCACCATATCATCACTCATCCTGAGCTTTGTAATTAGCCAAAAGTGGCAGAAAAGCGAAGTAAAATAACTGAAATCAATAAACAATTCTTAGGACATGTTTTAAAAATTTACATTGTACATTTTGCCTGTTTGTAATGCATATTTGCTTTTTAGGGCATATAAATCCACCTGCTAACCATTAGTAAGACATACCAAGATTGGGTATTTTCCAAAATTCAGGTTTTGGAAATCAACGCATAAGGCATGCAGTGAAGCAGGTATATACTGTTTACATGTATTACCAATGCATCCTTTAAAAAGAGATGCATGATTACAGTATTGGAACATAAAAAAAAAAATGTTGCCCTATAGGAGGAATATTATTACTTATTTACAAGTGAATTGCTGCACAGGGCATGAAGAAAACATTGCTCTCCATGAAATTTCAAAGAAACCAATGAAATTGAATCTCCTGATTGATTCTGCATGTCAAAAATAAAAAGAAAAAAACATGGCTTGACCAATGCTCAAACTTACAGTTTTACAGATTCCCACTGATACTTGAACATTGTAACAACTAACAGTTGTATTCAGAATATTTATAAATATATATAAATTATATGTAAGTATTTCATTTTATTTGATTTGCATTTGATTTAGCATCACTTTTCTGCCACTTTTCGCTAATTGCGCTGATGAGTATGAGCATGGGTGTCGCCAGAAATTTTTGCGGGGGGGGGGGGTGCAAATGATAAAAGTTACATAGTAGATAAATAATAAGTATTATTACCACGGTTATAAATGTTATTATATAATAAATATTATAAACTAACAAAGTAAATTTTATTCAAAATAAAATAATAATAATAATAATCATTGTTATTATTATATAAATGTGGAGACGCCATCCACAAAACGAGTGAATACCAGCACAACTATTTTCCATTATTTATTTTGCATTTTATGCAGTTAGTATCTGAAATGCATTTTGATGTTAACTTTTGCACGTCTCATTCAAGAAAAAGCTTTAAATGTTAGGGGATTTTTTTTCATAAAGTTTGTTGTGTGATTTTTCACCTACAACTGTAATTATTAGAATTTTGAAAACTGTGAAACCATTTGTTCCTTGGATGAAATGGTAGAATATAAACTTGTTCAGGTATTTTTCACTCAATGTTTTCGATCTAATGCATTTTTACTTTGATTATTCTGTTTGAGTAGTAACTAAATGAACTTTATTTCTGTTCTTAACAATAAGAGTAACAAACTTTCGGCTTTCTTGTATCTTTAAATGAACAATGTCAATATCCAGGGGGGTCCACTGACCAGTTCAACCCCCTCCCGACTCCCATGAGTATGAGTGATGATATGATGAAGAAACACACAAAGAAATTCCCGCTTGCCACACAGTGTTGTAAAATTTAATAAAACCACACATTTTGCAGACCCTGCGACAAGCCACATTCTGAAAAAGTTATTAAATCTGAACCAATACTTTCCAAAGCCAATACTACTAGTATCGGATGAATGGTGTGCCCAAGGTGGGGGGCAGGGGTTATACCACCTAGTATTCCTAAAAAAAAGAATATCAAATGCAGGAAAAGATGGCAAAGAGAGGACTGACTACTATAAACTCTACGTAACCTCCCACTTTTGAATATCCAGGGCACGCCACTGATGATACTGATACATGAACCCTAGGAAAAAACAAACTGCAAAGTAGATGCCACCTGTAACTTACTTATTTCGAATATCCTGAGGAATCTTGAGATCGGTAGACATTTTATTCAGCAGACGCACCTGACCTTCCATTCCATTTGCTGCTAAAACCTCTGACGCTATTTGGATCATTGTGCACGAGTAGTCGCAAGCAAAAACATTCTCTGCACCAGCTTCCACTGCAAACATGCTGCAAAACATGCACAAACTAAGATTCTTTAAATTCATATCACAAATATGGTTGAATTCTATCTTACACTAAACATATAATAACTTATATTCTTGATTTTGGAAACCAGAGCATGGTCGGCATTGAGGATGTGTGCAATCCTGCCTTCATGGCACAGTTCATACCCTTATACATTTTTAAAAAATCTAAGTTACGTAATGAGATAGAAATCAACATTAAAGAACAAGTAAAGTTAAGTTTAATCACAATAATTCTGTGGTTATAAACTGAACAAAAGTTGCAGCTGCCTTTGGGTAAAACTAGCCATGCAGTTTATTACATTTGCACTGTTATAAAATTTATTACAACACCAATCAACAGCTTTCTGTGAATGTTTAGAACAAGATGTCAAAATTAATGAGATTACAGGGTATTATTATACACAGGGTGCAGAAGAAGTAATGCCCTTTTTACAGGTGCCTATAATCTTTACTAAATGCTTTGTGATAATTATAGGTCTAAGTGTAGTTAGAAAAATTGCAGTTCAACAATACCACACCAAACTGAATAATGCTTTCTAAAAAACTTTCTTAAAAAAATTCTTTAAAAAACATTTAACCTCTTAACTGGGTATGACGTAATACTCCGTTCTGGCTCTACTGATTTATAATGGGCATGACGGGATACTACGTTCTCATGTTCTTACTGCTGATATCTGTTGTGTATGACGAGATACTTCGTCAAATTACTTTCTTCTTTGTTTCACCAGATGTCTCTGACTTCCAGACTGTTGTAACCGTTAGAGTTAGCGGGAAGCAACGAACACAGCCCGACGTTCAGTTCTATCGCGTATGCAATAATGGCTCAGGCAAATCGGAAGCGACGGCGTGTTTTTCCTGCCGAGGAAATCTGAGATAAATTGTAGTTGTAAATCTCGCATATTGTAAAAAGTACAACAAGGACCAATAAAAGAATAAACAATACCTAAATGGTATGCCATGGAGCACAGAAATATTAACTAAAATATTGGTTTACGAAATTCATCAATTTATCAACAAAAATTCCCAGGGCAGATTGGGCTTTCGACGAGGAAATTTCCCAGTTAAGAGGTTAAAAACTGTTTACTTACGTGTTAGCGAGTATTTTGTTATTTGAGCAATGTTTGATTAAAAAACCAAAACCTAAAACTGTTAAAAACGTCCCGCACACAGTCACCCATGATAGTATCTGGTTCTTCTTGGAATGCAGGAAGTGACAGACATATTTCCCTTCCCGACTGTGTGGGACGTTTTTAACAGTTTCAGGTTTTGATTTTTTAACATCTTCAGGGATTCTTAATGGGAGTAATATTGGTTTTGAGAAGCTTTTTACCAAGGCTTAGGCATGATTTTTAAAATTTTTCTATTTTCCAAATGTACCTTTTAACCCATACCTTGTTTTTTTAAAAAAGTGACGTGGCATGTAGGATAAACTTGTGCCAAGAGAAGCCTGAGGAAGGGGGCTGTAGGAACTCAGAAACTTTGCTTAACCCCTTCCCTGTGTTCGGCGTAATATTACGCCCTTGGTCACTATAGCTTATTCTGTGTTGGGGATAATATTACGCCCGCGAACATCTCTGACTGAAGTAACCTGTGTTGAACGGAATAATATGTTTTTGTTGGTGAAACATGTTTTGCTATTGAAGGAACAACGACTATTTATTTAGTCACGATTTTCAGTGCCAACAAAGAAGAAGAAGTAGTTCAGAAGAAAGTAAATTGTTTTTGTGTTATGATGACAAAGTGCAAATGTGAGTTCGTTTGTGTGGCACATTTAGTCAGTTGCTTTATGTACATTTTTTTTGGTGTTGCATTATTTGAGCTGTTGGGTGATTTATTGTTGGTTTTTGAGTTTCTAACAGTATCTAATAGTATTGTACAGGATTGCAAAATATTTTTTCCCTCGTACCTATTGAAGCTATTGCAATGAAACTTGGTGGACACATTACATATAGACCATAGTATTTTTCAAGGATTATAATCGGGTACCTATATCCAGGGCTGGTCCAGAGGGCCCCAAAGTTACCAAAAGAGATTTTTTGGAGGGAAATTTCCGGAATTATCCCCGATTATAATCTAATATCATTGTCAAACAGGATTGCAAAATATTTTTTCCCCTCATCCCTATTGAAGATATTGCAATGAAACTTGGTGGACGCATTACATATAGACCATAGTATTTTTCAAGGATTATAATCGAGTACCTATATCCAGGGCTGGTCCAGAGAGTCCCAAAGTTACCAAAAGGGATTTTTCGAAGGGAAATTTCCAGAATTATCCCCGATTTCTTTTTCCTCATACTTGATGTACACATGTGCATGGTACCATTTGAAAGCCTGTTCTATTCTGAAGAGAAAGACGTATGAAACATGGTACTCGGATGAATTGTGCTGAAGCAGTAGCTACTTAAAAATATTACTACACAAACTCAGAAAACATATACACAGAACAGGAAAGCATTTTGTCAGAAAATTAGACAGGGAAGGGGTTAAATAACAAAATAATCACTAACACATAAGTAAACAGTTTTTAGATGTTTTTTTAAAGAAATTTTTTAAGAAAGTTTTTTTAGAAAGCATTATTCAGTTTGCCACGAGTAATTCGCACATATGCTATTATGATTTCACAATACCACACCAACATAGTTATGTAAAATGTACATTAATAAGAATACTAATTAATTTACGTTAAATGTTCACAAAATGTTGTTGTTCTCTTGCGAAAGTTACATTCCCTACCAAGCACACTCAAGCAAGCCTTATCACATATTTTTTTTGTCAATGTCTGATATTTCATCCCAAATTGTGTCCTGCAAATCACCAATGGTTCAAGGTTTGGTCTGGTACTCAATTTTGAGTTCTTGTTTTAAGGTCACTTTATGCACAAATAGGCTAACTGGGACTGGACCTACAGTTTAAATCAGGATCTGAACACCTATGTGCCTCCACACTGGGTATCGAATAGGCACCTCTTGATTACAAGGCAATGATGTTACCTCTCAATGAGGCTCCTGTACATAATATCTTTAAGAACACCTCACACAAAAATAAACAGGGCAATGTTAGGTCCAGCAATCAAGGTGGCCACTCAACTACAGTACTCAAAAAAAATGGTACATATTGTGAAAACATGTACGTATTCCTGTTAGACGATGTGAAACAATATCCATGTGAACATATGAAGCTTACCCATGGCCAGCTTATTCACCTGATCTCAACTACATTGGAAATGCATAGCTATCGCCAATCGCCCCACCATAGATTCTCCAACAGTCCACTGAGGCTGCCACACAGGAATGGGACTGTATACCTCAGGATACACTGGATATCTAGTTCAAAGCATGGCATGCCATGTAAAGAGGTGCATACGTGCTCGGGATGGGCACATTGGCTCCTGAAGACCAAGAAATGCATAAGTGATGGCCGTTTGGATTTCTGACTCTCATTATACACTTCAGATGTTTTGGTTTGCTTTTAACAGTGTTACTGTATGATCACATTACTTATTGCCATAGAAACATCATGAAATAGTCATACTGAAAATGAACATGTCTATTTGTTTACAGATCTACTTTTTTTAAAAAATGAACAATAACCATTCTTTCTTACCTGAGGATGCCCGTTCCTGTTCCTATATCAAGAACAGTTCCGTGTCCCTGCTTGACTTTCTTAATTATGGCTTCTCGGTATGCATCGTTCCTCATGGTGTCGTTCAACATGCGGAAATGCCATCTTTCAACCACTAGATTCGATATGCTCTGCAGATTCTTCAGCGCTGGGAGGAAGTCAGGATTCGTGGACAAAGCTTGTCGGAAATAATGGGAAGCTTCTTTTAGGTGCCCTAACCTAAAATTGTAATGTCAAAGAAAAAAAAAACTCAGTACATACAAATTCTCTTATTTCAAAATTGTTACTGTTTCATACTGCACTGGTGCAATATCTGTTAACAACTGGATGCAAATTAATCTGGAAGACGGGGTGCTAGGGATTGTCCACATCTCCTCTGCACCTATGTATTCTGGGAACAAAGGTACAGGGTGTCTGAGAAGACCATGGCCGTATTTAGAGGGGGGGTTTCTAGGGTTCAAACCCCCCCCGAAACTTCTGACATGTTGGATTAATGGATGTTCAGAAACCAAAATCTGTAACAAATTTTCAATTTTTTTTCGAAGCATCACAAAAATACAAGGAGACAATGTTGAAACGATCGAGCTAGAATTTTCATACATTTGGAATTCTGAAAGTTGAGTGAAACAGGATTTATTCTCGGAATCGCATCCCACCGGCGACCCCTCCATTATCACTTCTGCTGTCATCTTTCCAGTGTTGTTCCTGCGTCACAAGGAATATAGACTGAAGATTCCCTTATGATTGTCCCAAAATTCCCTTTCCAACTTTTAAATTCCCCGTCCGATAAAGTCGAAAATAAACCCCCTTGATAGGAGTTGAAACCTAGGATCTCCAGTTTCGTAGCGCATTACGTTCGCGATTGAGGTTACAATCCATGCACCAGGCTAAGCTTTTAAAGAGAATAACTGGTTCCACACTTTTCAAAATTCCAAAAATTAATTTTAAAGTCAAACAACAAAAACTTTATAACTAAAATTTCCATCTAACTTTTAAAGTTTTTTCTTGAAGGTATCTAAAGTTTAATGACGAAGTAAAATAATTGTGCATTTCAGTACACACTGTATGAAACGTAAAAAAAAACAAAAATAAACTTATGCTGGATATTCACTCATCTGCTGGATTGAGTAAGCTCTCAAGGATATAACAATAATATAATAATTATTATTATTAGTATTATTATGGAATAAAATTGTTTTATTATTATGAAATTTTAATTATTATTGTACAATTATTATTATTATTTCTATTATTCAAATTTCTGGCGACGCCCTGGGAATAATTATGAATGAACCCCCCCCCCCGAAAATTTTTCCTGTCTACGGCCGTGGAGAAGACCCCATACCGATACTTGCATGTATCCTGTTACAACCATGTTGAAAATTGGTCAATTTTTGGTTGCTTGGGAATAATTTTGATTTTGTGGTTGGCATGCCTGTTTATATGGAATGCTTACTCGAATCTGTATGTCAGTGTTGTACCATGGTTGATATGAGAAGACAGTTACATTGCTGAGGAACAGTTAATGACATGTGTGCGAGTGCATGAATGACAACATATGGAGCAAACGCTGTACTGTAATGTAATGTAAAGTTTGCAACTGTGTTATAATGTAAATAAATAGACATATATGATATGATCTAAAGATATATTATACGCGGGCCATTTCTCTTGTAGTGGCAACACTATTGGTATACACTTGTCAGTTCTCGCTGGGACAAAAGACGATTGGGTCTTGTTTAGTCTTTTACTACGGATCGTATGTAGGTGTTTGGTGCTGAATAACACTGTTGTGTGGTAGTTAGAAGACGTAAAGTGAAGTGTGTGTATAATTCCACCCTGAACAATGTTCACGTGTGAAGAACAGCGAATATTCATAAAATTTCAGGTTGCACATGGAAGGTATGCACGGCAAATTCAAAAGAGCTTACGTGAGGCATGTGGGACCATGCTTTACCGTATCGTACCATTGCCAGATGGGGCAAGGCATTTGAAAGTGGTCATGAATCAGCCACGAAAGAACATGGTAGTGGGCATCCTCGCATGGGAACAGATCCACACCACCTTGATGCACTTCGCAGATTGCTGGAGAATGATTGGCGCTGGACAGTGGCGTGCCTAGGATTTTCGAAAGGGAGGGGATATGTATACTTTTTCTTGGTATAGTGCTGGTCTTCTAAGCATCACCAGTTCGGTATCTTTGACACAACCCCAGAGGAAGCCGACCGGCCATGTACCTGGTTTCGAGCCACCACCTGTTTTTCAGAAAAGCAATGTTGTCACTTTTGCCTGCTGTGTTTAGACATCCATTCATTCACTGCGATGTTATACTCCCATGGTTTTTAAATTGTATTAAAAAATAGCACACCACAATAACACAACCTTGAAAAGACAAACCAATCGCAACCTCACCTTCAGAAATTTCTAAGTAACTGAATTGGCATCATCTCATTTACTCCACGTGGACTTGACAAGAGCTGTCATTTCTTGGATGGACGCTATTGGTGGGAAAGGTTCGAGGGAACGATTTATTGGACTCCACGTGGACTTGACATGTTGTTGTTAGAGGGAAAACTGATCTTTCGGAACTTTCTTTGAAGTAAAGTGAGGTTGCTTTGGGGATGACAACCATAGTCAGCACTCATTTTGTCATATTTTCCTACCTTTGACGTTCTTTTTTTTAGGAATAATGGGCCAAAGGTGGGGGGGGTTATAACCCCATCAACCCCCTCCCCCCCTTGGGCACACCACTGGCGCTGGACATGTAGTGAATTAGCAAATGAACTGAAGATTTCACCATCCTCTGTATGACAGATGCTACCTTGGGACTTTGGCCTGCGTAATATATCGGCAAAATCGGTACCACATATCCTGATGGAAGTTCAGCAATGGCACAGATGGGAATGTGCACGCATGCATCTTGCACATTGGCGATTGGAAGGTAACACATGTTTGGAAACTTGTTCACACAGCAGCAGGAGATTACATTGAAGGATTGTAAATGATTCCAGGTATGTATCTTCTTTCATGTCTCTTTCTCATTCATGTTGCAACTACACGAAAAATGGCCCTCGTATACATCTAGAGGTAATATGTAAAGGGTACAGCAACTTCTTGGACATCCTGTATATCTACATATCTCTACCAGAGATGATTTTATTGCTCCATGGCGGTATAACAGTCAATAGTTCATGCTGTAACACACAAATTTCCATCATAAATTTAAAGGTAAACTTGGTCAGGAAACTAGCATCATTTCATACTTTCAAATGTCATTGACAAAACATCTGACCACTGTGAAATTGAACACTTAGTTCACGCACGCAGCATGATGCATTGTGTTTTTTGATTCGGGAGGCATGGAATGCGAACAAAGCAATAGGTGTGATCACTTCTCCAAACAACCATATACAGAAATACCCCTCATTTTAAGGGCATGGCGTAAAGTTTTACACAATGTGTTCATTTATTTAAATTCTTTCAAAAATGTTTAAAAATATTGGAATAGCTTCCAATGTATTCTAGAGTATGTGCTTCTCATAAGACTTTGAACCAATACCATTACCAATTTCCACTGATACCAATACAGATACTTGAAAATTGTAACATTTTAAAGTAGTTCAGAATATGTTTTCCACTGGAACTATAGGTTATTGATCTACCTGAGATTTGCTGTAGAGTTTTTACAATTTCACATGAGATAATCACTTAATCACAAAATCTATTTTCCAAAAATAAGGAATTGGCATTATATTTTTACTCTGTGAAAGTGTTGTGTGGAATTTCTGAAGACCTCTTGGTATAACCAGAGTATGGAAAAGTATCGGTTGGCATCACTGATTATATTTCAACTGATACTTTCCGGTACCGGTAGTATCGGTATCTGCTCAGTATATTCTCAGCTCGTAGAGATGCACAACAAAAATTCACCCTTTGCAAAGTGTAATTGCTGGATCTGCAGATGTTTTGAGTTCATTTTAAAGGATCTGCCACTGTTTTGAGTTTGTTCTAACCCTTTATCGACTAACGGGACTTTAAAGTCCCACATCCTACAAACACTTGCTACAAGGGTCACTATTTATATTTTGAGCCTAACAATGAAAAAACAGAAATTTGGCATTGATAACTGGTTTATTGTTTTTCGAAGTATTCTCCTTTATGGTCAATACACTTTTGCATTCGTTCGAACCATTTGTCAAAGCAGTTTTTCCAATCTTCTTGAGACACCTCCATAATATGGTTTTTGAACGCATCAACGGCATCTTCCGCCGACGAAAATCGTTGTCCACGCAATTTATTCTTGACATTCGGGAACAAGAAGAAGTCATTGGGTGCCAAATCAGGACTGTATGGTGGATGACCCATCAATTCGATTTTTGACTGTTCATAAAGTCGGTTGTTAGACGAGATGTGTGACAGCTGGCATTGTCTTGATGAAGAATGATCCGACGGCGTTTGTTTGTTTTCCGTATTTGACCGAAGACCTCTGGCAAACAAATTGTTGTGTACCATTCAGAGTTGACCGTTCTACGTTCCTCTAAAGGCACAGTTGCCACATGACCAGTTTTCCCGAAAAAAACAGGCGACCATTTGTTTTGATGTGCTTCGAGCGCGAACAACTTTTGTTGGATTGGGTTCATCTTGTAACACCCATACAGTCGACTGCTGTTTACGTTCCGGCTCATATGCATATATCCATGACTCGTCACCTGTTACAATCTTATATACGTCTTTTGAAGCACCACGATTATATTTATTGAGCATTTGTTTGCACCAATTAATGCGAGCGTCTTTTTGAGTTTTTGTCAAATTGTGTTGGATTCAACGAGAACATACCTTTCTCACAACTAAATGATCATGTAATATTTTATATATGCTGGTGGAACTAATGCCTATGGTTGCCTCAATCTCACAGTATGTCACATGATTATCTTGCAGTATTAGGTTTTGCACAGCATCAATGTTTTCTTGAACAACAACTGATTTTGGACGACCTTCGCGAATCTCGTCGGTGAACGAATGGCGGCCACGATTAAATTTGTTATACCAGCGTTTCACAGTGGCAAAGAATGGGGCTTCATCGCCAAATGTGGAAGTAATTTGTTCGATGCACTCTTGTCTTGATAATCCACGTCGAAAATCATAAAAAATCATCGCATGAAAATGTTCACGAGTTAATTCCATTTTATTGTTGTCGCGCAATCTCCAAGGCAACATAAACAACACAAATCAAGCTATTGACAAAACATTTGAAGTACGTTATGGTCAATAATGCCAGACGATTCCCTGCAAACGTCATATCGCGCCTAACTTCAATCAGTGTTGCCAAGGCTCAAAATATAAATAGTGGCCCTCGTACATGACACGGTTGGTTTCTCACTTGGCAGGACTTGTGCATCCCTGTCAATTGTAGTGTTTACTACTCACAACTTAAATTCAAGGGTACAAGAAGATGTCTCTATTTCAACCATATGTATTACTGCCTCTCACCGCCCACACACATACACACATGAATATATTAACAATTAAAGGATCTGTGTGATTCCAATGTATCCAAAAAATTCAAAAATTCTAATTCGATTCAATGGTACATATATATATATATATTAAAAATATTTAATTTAAGGTGCGAAGTTTATATTTGCCATTTCACATACTCAGACACGATATATATCTAGAAGCACAAGTCACAAATGTTACGAGATATATTAATGTGCAAAAAATGATAATTGTGTAACAATTTTAAAAAACTCAATATGCTGACCACCAAGGCAGAAATTTATTTTATTATAAAGCATAAACTAAACGTAACGTTTCAACCTTCTAGCAAGGTCTTCTTCAGACTCTGCACCAAGTACAAATGTAACAAAGTACAAAACAGGACTATATATATACACACAAACATTACTCCCCTCCAGACTATTAGAAAGTTGTTCTGGAACATTCTAGCAGGTGGCTTTCCCTTGTCAACTGTACTTTCACCTAAAAGGCTAAACATATTATCTTCCATATAAAATGTGGTTGGACTCTTTATCTCATGCTCTTTTTCCTTCATTCTTCTTCCTTCTTCTCTCATCTTTATCGCTTGTCCTTTTCACTCTTTCTAATACCTTCTTCAATTCTTTGTTTATATTCTCAGTCCCCCATTCCAGTTCATTGTTTCTTCTTCACCTTTCTTCTCTATTTCCTTGACAACTTTCTAATAGTCTGGAGGGGAGTAATGTTTGTGTTTATATATCGTCCTGTTTTGTACCTTGCTACATTTGTACTTGGTGCAGAGTCTGAAGAAGACCTTGCTAAAAGGTTGAAACGTTACGTTTAATTTATGTTTTATAATAAAATAAATTTCTGCCTTGGTCAGCATATTGAGTTTCATATCATGGAAACAAGGCTTAATGGTGTTAACAATTATAAACTCAAATTTACGTAATCAACTTCAAGATATCTTCCTTTGAAGTAATCTTCCATCTGTCAGATAGGCTGTTCTGCAAAGGACACTATAGGTATTTTTTACTCTTACGGCAGGCCGTCCTCATGCTGGCAAGGGAAGTGGGGAACGAGGAACATGCAGCAGACCAACCAGACAACAGCGGTGGCGCCGAGAGTTACGACATTGAGAGGAGAAGGTGCTTCCTGCATCTTGTTCTACAGGCTGCTGCATTTCTTATCCTGTTGGATTGGTCACTTCCCCACCCCCCAATTCCCTTGCCAGCATGTAGGGTGCCCACCGTAAGACTGGAAAATACCTATAACAAAGTAAATAGATTGAGAAAATTCTGTTCTATTTTCCACACATCTCTCTTTTCTCGATAAAAATAAAAGCTAAACTGTGAAAAACTTGCCTCAAGGCATTTATAAATATGTATAATAAATTCAATGGGATTTGAATTAACAAAAGTAACAATTTTCACGTCTAAGGAGAAAAATTCCCGCAGAATTTCCAGAGCCAATAAATCACGCATAATTTCCAGAATGCAAGGAATTCTCGGTGAGTAGCCACCCTGCATATACTCTTCTTCTTAGCAGCCAGCCTTCATTTTGCCTTTTCCCCTAATTTTGACATAAAAAAGGTAAAGTGCTCCCCTGTGCTTAGCACCACGCCATGAAGGCGTATAGAGGGTGTGGGGGTAACGCCCCACACTTTCTTGATCCGGTCGTGAGTGGGGGTAACGCCCCACACTTTCTTGATCCGGTCGTGAGTGGGGGTGATGTGATCAGCATCACACCCCTGACCACCTTTACCCCCCCCCCAGGGTTTCCCCCAGGTACCCATGTCATTCGACGCTGGGTGGGTGCCGGGGCCGCTTCCAACGTTAGAAAAGTTCCCAGATTTGAACCGGCCGGGAATCGAACCCGGAACCTTGAGCATGGTAGTCAGACGTGTTACCGACTGAGCCACTGACATTATTTTTTTATTTTTAACTAATACTGGGCCAAATGGGGGATATGACCACCTCCCTCCCCCCCTCATTGCACACATACTAGATAGCTCTTTTTGATGTTGTAGGGCTATGGCACAAAGATCGATATTGATGAGAGTATTAATAGGCGATTGGCAGAAAATCTCTCTAAAGTACACACATAATTTGAGGATAATAGTGATGAATGTTAGAAGCGTGCCCAAGGGGTTGTTGGCAGGGGTCATAACCCACCGCCCCCTGGCCTTTGGCCTAGTATATTTAAAAAACAGTCAAAAAGGTGGGAAAGATGGAAAATAAGGGCTTGTATTATTAGTATTATTACAATGTCAGATGATATTTTGTTGTCAATCCTGCCAAAGGAAGTCTTACCCATAGATATAAATGTTTCAAACTGCCATTTTGTTCCATATCAGACTATAAAGGGTTAAAGGATCTGCCACTGTTTTGAGTTTGTTTTAAAGGATCTGCCATAGTTTAGAATTTGCTTTAAAGTTTGTCAAAGTTCGTTTTAACTCCACATTATGAGCTAATCGAGACTGGAACTACAGTTTAAAGTTATATTCAAACCACTGTCGAATGTATATCCACTGGGTATGTGATTTGTTCTCTTCTACTTTGCTTTTCTGCCACTTTGGCTAATCGCAAAGATGAGGAGTGATAATATGGTGAGCCTCAGCTACTGGATGGGTCACAGGTGGCGGATAGTGAAACCTACTTCTGATATGAGGGGGAGATGCAAATAAGGGGAAATTCAAATAAGCAGTACCGGACCGAGGCGGCAAGGCTATCAGGGTGTGGAGGGTGTCCAGTGGCATGGACATACTCAGCAAATACCACAGATACCCATCGACAGCCTTGTGACATGGCGAATAAAAACTTCCATCAAAGTGTTTGCCCCCACTGCCTTGTGGGCCTGGAGGGATCCAGAAAGGGTAAGGGAGTTGGAACCCTGACAGAAAACGAGGGTGTACCTGAGAACCCACAGGTGGCAGCACCACCACTCAGGTGTAGGCTGTGGCAGGCCTGATTAGCCAACAGCGGAAAACAAAAAAAATCGAGTTAATAATGAAGCAAGCCGGACTGGAAATTGGAGACAACATGGGCTACGAATAGGGATTGAATATTGGAACACTGACAGGAAGGACTGAAGAAATTGTGGATCCAATGGGAGAACAGGGATCGACATCTTTGGAATGTGCGAAACGATGGAAAGGAAGACGGCAGACGAAGTGGGGTTGGATTTATAGTCAGAAGTGGAATAAGTGAGGAAGTAGAAAGGGTAAATGACAGAATAATAAAACTAAAAACGGATGTAAGAGGGAAAGTAATAGAAATAATTCAAGTGCATGCCCCACAAACAGGATGTACAAGGGAGGAGAAAGAAGAATTTGAAGAAGACACACAGGAAAGGAATGGCAAATTGTGATGGGTGATTTTAATGCACAAGTGGGAAGAGACAGGAAAGGGTATGCAGAAGTACTTGGAGCAGATGGATGGGAACAGAGGAATGAGGAGGGATGGACTTTTGTAAGAGAAACTGACTGTCAGTAGGTAATAGCTGGTTTAAGAAGAAATATGACAGCCACAAGATTACAATATACAGTTGGAATCATGAACAAAAGTGTGTAATAAATCTGATAAACAAGGAAGTAAAGAAGAAATTGAACAACATTAAAGTAATACCCAGTGAGAACTTAGTACTAGTAGGAGATGTGAGGAGATGGAAAATAAAAGATAGAAGAGAGGAACAAGAGAGAAGGATAAGAGTGTGAAAATAGAAGGATAAGATGATAAAAGAGAAATATCCAAGGTCCATGGAATCAGTCTTCCTCTCTTCCTGAGAATGTCCTGCCATAACTGGGCTTTCTAACAACCCCTGCGGTCGAGAATTCTGTGACGTCATTGCGGAAGCACTTGCCTTCCTTCACCAGTGTTTTTACATGGAAGCGCATTGGAGGCACCAATGTTTCCAATTAGTGTACAGACATATGTGTATGCAATTGTTGTTGGAGTTTTTGTATGCAACGTCGTATTTAGAGAGAGCGTCAAGGAAAAGTTGCAAAGTACTAAAATTCAATAACCAAAATACTTGATTGCGGGACTCCGTTTGTTGGAGGAACTCAGTTCCTGCTGCGACATAACACATGAAAGTCCACCCTTTGTTATACCTTGTAAACAATAGGTAAAGAGCAAAGAGAGTTAAATTTGTCTCTTGTTGGTGGGTGGTCCGAAATTTATAAAAAAATATACATTTCAGTCAGTGCAATTCGTTTAAGTTTTAATTCAGAACCTAATTTTCTGAAGTGACAAGACGCGATAGATCTTGTGTTTATAGGATGCAATAATAATAATAATATAATCACTCCATTTTTCGCTTGCAGGATCAATTAAAAATGATGAATTGTTTTATTTTACTTGGTGCTTTTTGCCACTTTTGGCTAATTGTGAAGACGAGGAAAAATGGTGCTAAGATATAGATGAGGGAAAATCACAAATACATATTGACAGCACACAACCCAAGCCCCATAAAGGAATATACTGGCAATGGATTCAGACGCCCCTGAATAATGTAGTCCAGTGAGGTTGACATTTGGGTCTCTTGAGAAGGGGTCACTCCTTACACCCCGCACGATCATTTATGAACATACCACAATATTTAGAATAGTTTTTATGATGAACATAACAAATAATAAAAACAAAGGATCCTAAAGAGTACCGAAACCTTTCTTCCCAGAAAAAAAAATCAATAATGATGATAATAATATTATAAATAAAATGACATTGTTTTAATTTGTTTATTATTATTATTATGATAGTAGTAGTAGTAACAGTTCCAATGAGCCAGCCCCCATGGCGGAGTAGTTACCACATTGCGTTACGATGCCAAGGGTCACGGGTTCGAATCCGGGCATGGGTGATTGTGAGAGTTGATTCATCAATTTCATCATATCATCACTCCTGCCCATCTTTGCACTAAAGTGAAGTAGAATAAACCAAATCAAATCAAAGTACGTAGTTCCCATGTCTATTCATTTGTGATTGGCATTCCGGCTATTGAATGAATGAATTATGTATTGACGGTGCCTGTGGAAATTAGTGCATGGTGATGATAATAATATGTTACATTTTTATCATCTGGAACTATTAACATTTTCGTTAATCTCGTCGTCACCTTGTAATCAAGGGGTCTCGTGTTTGATACCCAGTGGATGCACATAGTGGTTCGGATCCCAGTTTAAACTGTAGGCCCAGTCCAGATTAGTCTATCTGTGCATAAAGTGGACTTAAACAACAAATCCATCAATCGATCTTTTCGTTAATATATACATTTATTTTACTATTTATTTATTTATTTTGACATTAATTTTCTAGGTAGAACACCTCTCTCTGATAAAAAGAATAGTGAGTGGTCTTAAGTAAGTAGAAGGAGGAATGTGTTTTGTTAAATGCATATTCTTACACCATCTCTTTACTGTTCATATAGGTAAGGTAAAGTTCCATTGCACATTTCACCGTGCCATTAACCACACATCTTCGATCTCGTCATTTTAGATGTGTGATCAGCATCACGTTCTGGCCAACTTAGCCCACCCCAACGGTTGTCCCCAAGAACCCATTTATTTGGCTGGGTGAACCCCAGAGTCGCTTT
Organism: Lepisma saccharinum; assembly: GCF_977018435.1. NCBI lineage: Eukaryota > Metazoa > Arthropoda > Insecta > Zygentoma > Lepismatidae > Lepisma > Lepisma saccharinum. The sequence goes on from NC_139235.1 coordinate 22,573,709, forward strand.
ATGAAGGGACAAGGCTGGAAAAATTCCGACCTTAGATCACCCACATCGGGAATCGTACTCGGGTCTCGTAGCAGTCAGATGCCCTACTGACTAAATCACCGCAGCTCCCTGTCTCTATTCACATAATAATCCATAATTGTTAAAAGTATTACCTATTCTGTATCTATTCTTTCTACTTAGTTATTTTATCGTATTTCTGCCACTTTTGGCTAATCGCGACAATGAGTGATAATTGGATAAAATTGATGAAGAATACGCATGCCCAGGCTGGGATTCTGACCCGGGAACTTAGGTGGCAATATCGAAAGTCGACTACTTTATGAGCTCTTTGTCTTATAATATAGTATTATTAGCAGATATTGTAATATCAAGACAATTCTGCTATTCTTATTACATGTGATACAATTGACCAGCGTCCGACAACTTTTCCCGAATATATTTCTAGATAAGTGCCTACGGCCATGCCATGCCCCAGAAATGAAGTGAACGATGTAATGAATCAAATATTTTGTTGTAACTATTAAAAAATATTGACACGTCGTCGTTGTTTTCAAATGACTTTGTCAAAGCAGAGGGAAAGCTTACTTTCGTGGTAACGTCACAAGTTTACCATCCCCGCCCCTTGCAGAAAAGGGGCTGTTATGGTCAGACTTCTTGAAGCCGGGTAGGACAAACGAGTCTTCAAGGACCTTGGAAATATCAAGAAATATTAAGAACAAAAGTGCCAAGAGATGACCCCAAAGGAGTAGAAAGAGAATGGACAAGATTTGAAACATAATTAGTAGAGGCAGCTGAATAGGTATGTGGAAGCACAAGCAAGAAAAGAAAATAACACCATGGTGGAATGAAAGAACTAGAGAGGCAGTGGAAAACAAAAATGATGCATTTAGAAAATGGTTTAAAGTTAAATCACAAAATGCATGAAAAGAGTACGTGATAAAAAAAGAAATAAGCAAGAACAGTAGTAAAGGAGGAAAGCAGAGTGGAAGGAAGAATGGGCCAAAGTGCTAGAAGAAGATGTAGATGGGAACAAGAAAGTATTGTATGGATTAGTGAGAGAAAGGATGGATTAGTGAGAGAAAGAAAAGAAAGAGGAGACAGCTGTAAGCTAAGGGATGAAAGGGGAAATGTTATAGAAGAGGATGAAGAAATAAGGAGAATGTGGAGAAATCATTGATAAATTGCTGAATGTGAAAAAAGGAAATAAACATGAAGTGAAGGAAAAGAAAAGAGGGACGAAAATGTGAATCTCACATGGAAAGAAGTGGAGGAAGCTCTGAAGAGAATGAAGAGCGGTAGAGCACCAGGAGTAGTTGAAGTGCCAGTGGAAATGATACTAGGAGCAGGAGTGATTGGTGTGCAGTGGCTGTACAGAATGTTGAAAACAGTGTGGCAAGAGAGAGAAGTGCCAAGAAATTGGACAAAGGGACTAATACAGAGGCTGTTCAGCGTATATTTGACCAAACGTGATTCCTTCCCCTCGTGCTCAGAATGAACTTGCCCAACCTTGGTCGGGCACGTTTGTAAGTGTAGTGTGTGATCTGTAAATGAGTGGTTGTGTTTTCTCACTGGGCCGAAAATCCCACCCAAACTGAGCCACTTTTGGGACGAGTATGTTGTATAACTTTCCAAGTGTTTGCGTTTTCTCGCTTGGCCGAAAATGTTGCCAAAACTGAGTTGCTTTTGGGAAGGTTATGTTGTAGCCCTTTATGATGGAAAGTTCAGTGTGTCAATGATCAGGAAGTAGTGTAAGAGCAAGGATTGTGACGTTAGTTTGACTTTATTCAAGAATGTGATTGGCAAGTATAAGTATTGCATGGCCCCAGCGTTCGGTTCTCCAACAAAGGGGACGAGAACACGGCAGTGCACACAATCCACCACCAGTATGCAGGCGAAACTTCGCAGAATGGCCATGCAAGAGAATCCACCAACCCAAAGACAGATGGTGAATCATCTAACTATGTCTTTGGAAACTGTTAACCGCACCTTGCACTGCATACTGGTAAATACGTAAACACTTGGAAAAGTTATACAATGCACTCCTCCCAAAAGTGGGTCAGTTTGGGCAGGATTTTCGGCTCAGTGAGAAAACACTATCACTCTTTTACAGCTCACATACTACACTGACAAACGTGCCCGACCAAGGTTGGGTGAGTTAATTTTGAGTGCAGGGGAAAGGAATCGCGTTTGGTCACATATACGCTGAACAGCCTCTGTAGTTCCCATATTCAAGAAGGATGACGGAAAGGAATGTAAAAACTACAGAGGAATAACACTTATGTGCCACTCAGCAAAGGTGTATGAGAAAATATTAGAGAAAAGAATAAGGGAAGTAACAGAGCTGAACATGAGAGAGGAACAGTATGGATTTAGAAGAGGCAGATCAACCGTAGATCTGATATTCACCATAAGGCAATTACAGGAAAGGCACTGCAAGTATGGAAATGATTTGATTATGGCATTCCTAGATATAGAAAAGGCATACAATAACGTGGACAGAACAAAGATTTGGAAGGCTCTAAGAGAGAAAGGAGTTGAGGAAGAGATAGTGTACACAGTGAAGAGCACATACAAGGCCAACCAGAGCTGTGTGAAGACACCAGTAGGAAGAACGGAGTGGTTCAATATAAGTAATGGGCTAAAACAGGGAATTGCTCTTTCCCCACTGCTCTTCATAATTACAATGGATGCAATTAATGAAGAGGTGGGGAAGAAGATAACAGAGGAGGAGTTGAGGGCCCTGTTGTTCGCTGATGTCTTAGTAATAAGGAGGAACAGGGAATAAGAAGTAGAGAGAGCTTGATAGTTGGAATGAGGAAATCAGAAGAACAGGAATGAAATTCAGTGCAGAAAAGAGCGAGGTGTTAATAACAACAAGATTAATATGGAACAGGGATGTACCTACGAAATGCAAGAAGGTAATATACAACACATACTATGAGACTTGGACAATGACAGAGAAAGACAAAAGAAAGATGCAGGCAGTGGAGATGAAATTTTTAAGGAGTATATTGGGGAAAACTAGAAGGGATAGAATAAGGAATGAGGAGATCCGACAGACAGTGGGTGTGGTGAAGCTTCAGGACAGGATAGATCAGGCACAGATGAGATGGTTCGGACACATGAAGAGGATGGATGCAGAAAGACTACCAGTAAGAGCTTACAATGCACAATGAGTGAGAATAAGGCCAAGGGGGAGGCCAAGATGACTGTGGAAAGAGCAGATAGCACAGAGTGTTAGGAGAAGAGGACAAGATTGGATACTGTGGAAAGAGATGAGTGTTGGAGGACCAGGGAAAAATGGAGAGGCTTGACTTCTATGGGGACCCAGCCAGAGGCAGGAAACTGGAAAGGATGATGATGATGGTGAAGGGGCATTCATAGGGAACACCCATGTCCAGGCTGGTACTCAAACATGAGACCCCTACCACTATAGCACATTGTGCTAACCACTCCACCATGGAGGTTGGTATGTATCTACTGGGAATCAAACTTGTGATCCCCTCTAATACAAGGTGACAGTGTTACAACTATCCCACTGGAGAGGTCCTGCCATTCCTATCAGTATACACCTTCTTTACTTGAGACACTGCATGACTTGAAGAAACTTAATTAGCGAAAGGTGGTTATGCAAACAAAAACGACTGACTCCATTGTAAAAGACAAATTTAAATCTGTAACTATTGTATAAATAATTAACAGTTCTGAATGATACATTCAAGTTTGACATTTTGTTTCAAAATGCTTTCTTCTTCTAATTTAAGACACAGCCTTGCGTCAGGTTAAGTTTGCAGCAGGTTTTATGTATTAATCCGTGCGAGAACGGAGCTCAGAATCATCCGTGCCAGTCTTGCCTGAACCACCGAGCTCTTTGTATCTCAGACAATGAGAGAATCGGCAGTATTGCCAACTCCTAACACATGAAAATCCGTACATGCATGTCAAGGGGAATGCATTTTTGCTTCTTTTAATCTCCTGAATCATACAATTTTTAAAGTACTTTCTGTGCATAGATTATGTAGTAAATGTGTCCTTACTTAATACAAATCGCGAAATATCTTCGAAACATGAGGGCAGTGCACAAAAGAAAAAAATGTAAATGACATCCCCTTCTTGCATTTAATGACGAGTTATTGTTTCTCGTTTAGATAGAAATAAATTTATGAAAATCTTGGTTGCTTCGTTCGCAATACATACGTTACTATAACATACACGCCCTTCAAGTTTATACTACCAAAAAAACATGATTTGTTATTGGTGGTATATACAATGTAGTGAATTGTCTGTTACTATTACTCTTGTTTGCTTTCAATTTATGAATGACTTCACTAAACCAGGAGCCAAATGTTGGTCTGTCCATTTCTTCCCTTCCTTTGCACGGAACAGTATACATGCATCTTCAACAAAGCCTTCATTGCCGCCAGTGGGTGTAACAATAAGCCTCCCCGTCCCCCGTCGAGTGCTTCAGCCCTGGCGGTGGTTTTGCAAGCTCCCACGCTTGAATCAATATACGCCCCGCCCCACGTTGACACATGCCTCCTCCAACATGTTGTTTCTTTTTCACGGCGATATCTTTTAATACCACGGAGATTCTTTTGTCGTCAAACAACAAACAATAATTTCCTACTCCTAAACTCAAATGCAAATCATTCAACACGCGAGAGACAGTTTGTGCGCGCACTGACGGCAAATTACGTCACGCCCCCTGCTTTATTTTGGTCTTATTGCCTTAAGGAGGAATATGGATTTAAAACATCTTGTTTGATTTTGAAGAGCATTTTCCTTCGGGTGATACTCAAAATAACACTTGGGCAAAGCCGGGCACTGAACAGGAGACCTCGATTCAGCTATTCTCGCCGCTGTATCGCATGATTATTAATCACGATAAACATAGGGTGATGGGATGTGCAACACTGGTATGGAGGATTCCACATGCTCTGCAAGGTATTCAGTCTCGCTTGACTCACTCTCGAGCTTCAGCGATTCTTCAGCATAAGAGAGATCCCAGTTGGCGAATCTACGGATCCAAGTTCGTCTGCACAGTGATTGCAATCGATCAAGTCCATACCTGCTAATGGATGTATAATTTTGTCTCTATATTACAAATTAAATAACTGTTTTCTTGCAAGTATGCAGTTGTGTGGGAATGGAACCCGTCTCAGCGGAACTATATTCTGCATGCACGTTTGGATCTACATATGTGAAAACCTGCTGCAAACTTGACCTGACGCGAGGCTTATAGAAGTCATTTTGGTATTATAAATACATCATCAAAATAGAAGCCTATCTGACAAACTTTAAAGTATACTCAAAACACTTCAATTCCTGAAGATGAGTGTGTCCTGTTCTCTCAAAACCTCAGATGTATATCCAGAATAACCTGGCTAACATCTGGAGATAATCTCTTCATCATTGTTACCAGGAAAACTTCAAGAATTATTTCAAAACTTCTCAGAATTAATTCTTAGTGTAAGAAAATATGAAACCGTACTTTGACAAGTGCATACAGTGATATTTTCACACAAACACACAAAGATGGGAATACTTTCTGCCATCTCATGGGAAAATACCCTAGATCAGGTTTGAGCACCTTGCTTGCATTTGAGGAGACAAGAAAACACTACGTAGAGCAAGCTTTCCTCCTGCACAATGCTCCTCTAGCCAGTAAAAAAACAGAGCGGAGCATCTTACTTCTGTTTCCTCTACCATCGTCATAGTGCCGTATTATCCAATATTACCTAGTTTAGTGCTGGTAAACCAATTTATCTCATCTATTTTTGTAAAATATACCTAGCTTTAATATGTAGAATATTGCTTATTATTAGAGCCCGGATTTTAGGCAAAATGCCTATTCGTTTCCGATGCTGGTAGACAAAAATTGACCACAAAAGTAGACCGATCCGAAGGTTGTTAACATTCTGAACAATACTTTATGTTGCCATTTTTTTGCCTATTTCATCTTATGCTGCCTTTTTCAAACATTTTTGCCTGTTTTGTCATTCCGACAAGGCATTTTTTAAATTATATCTCTCTTCTTCTATTTGATTTCATTTTTCAATAACCCTTGTTATTCAAATTTTTATTTGTAAATACATTTTTAAAGATTTAAGAAGAATTTAAGTCCTTCTCTTCAATTTTTAATGCCCCGTCTTCAATTTTCAATACCTGTTTCTGAAACTTGACTGCCTTTTTTTCGACATACACTGCCTTTTTTTCAATTTTTCGTTGCCTTTTTGCCTGCCATTTTAATAGTTTTCAGTGCCTGAACATCTGGGCTCTACTTATTATATATTATGCAAGCTTTTGAACCAGAATTTAATAAAACTATTTAAAGACCACTGATTGTTGTACAATGCTCTTTTGACGACCAGATTTGCTCCCCAATTGAACATGGGGAGGGCTGACGAAGCTGAAGCAAGTGACTATTTAAAAACACCGGGCCTGCATGTGGCCATTTCACTGCTGGAAACAGTGTTGGCAGGAGAAAAATGATTGTTCCTATCTGTTTCTGTGCCATGCTCTTTAGTGGTTTACCAATGGCTGCTCTTGGTAGAGACAGTGTTGCTATTTTCTTTGGTGAAGAGAAATTTAGGTCCAATTCTCAGTTAAAAGGGAATTTTATGAAAAATATAATAAATGCCAGAAACTTTGAAGTTGTCAGACTTTGGTTTTTGTTTTGCTTGCGTTGGTATTTTATTCATATTATATCTAATTTATACTGATAGAGGATGTGTAATAAATACACACTATAAATAAGAATTGTCGTGGTAAACCACATGAAATTTTCAAGATCATCTCCTACTGGAAGAACGCAACAATTGAAGCTTCCTGCCTTGCTCCCTCCCTAGCTTCAACCCTTCTTACAATGCTACAGCAAAACTCCTCTCTCCAATTCACATGTGCACACAAGAGCACTCTTCCACAAATACAGCAGGTTATTACCCAGTATCACCTCAGATAGGGCTACCAGATTGCTAGGGGAAATGTAGGACATGATGTCCCAAAATGTAAGACTAAGTCAAAATGTAGGACAAAAAACATTTGCAATAAATAATACACATTTGTAGAACAGGTTAGAAAGTAATTTAAAATTGGCACTTTTCAGTTTTGAAAAATATGATTTCTTAATGAATTCTTAAATGCAAAATTTTCAAACTTCTAATTAATACTAAACAATAATACTACATGCTTTAACTGGCACTTCTCAGAGGAGCCAATTTTCCTCAAAATTATTTATGAGAGACGGAACAATCCAACCCTTTGAAATTTTACTGTATCAGTACCAGTGGCGGCGATTGGTTTCCAAAACTTGGGGTGGGGGGGTGGAGGGGGCAATGTGCCAAAACTAGGGGGCAAGGACAGTTTACTTTCCCTTTGTAGATAAGGTTTAGCATAGTGGGAGATCAAGAGTCACAGCCCCCACCTCCCCCCCGCTAATCACCGCGACAGACCAGTACCAAACCTTTTACAGATTTGGGTAAAGATCAAGAGAAATTTCACTATTGAGTTTGGGAGTGCAGTCCACAGACTTGTAACTTCTTGCATGATTTCCCTTTGTTAAACTGAGATAAATATTTTCCTCATTAATATTGTGAGACGCTCAAAATGTAGGACTTTTATGATATTTTTCAAATTCCTCCCGGATGCCGGACATAAGGTTAAAATGTAGGAGATGTCCGGGGAAAACCCAGACGTCTGGTAACCCTAACCTTAGAACAACATCAGAATCTCTATTTCTGCCAAATCTGAACCTAGGGAGTTTTTCCTTGAGATAATCTCTCAGGCTCAAAGAACAATTGAAATGAAAACCATAACGTAACATTATACAAACATTTAATCAAAATTATCATGCTGCCAGTCAATGTAATTTTGCAGACACCAGCAAGTAGCCGTTGAACTACTTGCAACTGAAATCAAGAAAATTTAATTTACACTTTCATTATTTTTATAAAGTGAAAATGTGACTTTCAAAATTACAAATTGGCAAAAATTGAAATAGTTACATGATTTTCAAAATCTTTATATAAGTTCTATGTGCATCTACTCTGAAATATTTCACTTGCATCAATATTTTGGGTACAGTCACAGCAATCACATCTTAATGTTTTGATTTTGTGCTTAAAAATAAACCTCATGCAAAATTTAACATGGAAATTTCACAAATAGCAACAGGGTATATACATAAATAGAAACTCCTCTGCACAAGAATTATGTATTATTATTCACCATATAGTTACAAACAGCATTAGTTTTATAACAGATAACATTTTACAAGCTTGTTTACACCCAATGCAGTTGGAAGGAAAATATTTGTATCCTGCATTATATGGCATGTTTAATCAATTCCAAACAAGGTAATATGCTAGCTCATTCTTTTGTTAATAATTTGTAATTTCAAAACTGCTTAGTGTTGGAAATAATTTCAGATCTTGTACTTTCTTTCACTTGTGTAAAATCTTGATGTCGTTGGGTAAAATTTGTCACACACTTTGGTATACTTGGACTATTGTAAAAAATATATTAAAATATCATTTAATAGCTTGCTGTGAATGGTAACAATGAGTCGCCAAAATCAAAAGTAATTTTTCACAAAAGAGACAGAATTATTAATTTGTGTAAGAAGAGAATTCAATCATGTTTGTCCTATGTTTCTCTTCCAACTCCAATGGCTTTGACAATACAAAAAAGAAGCTCGAGAAAAAATACCTGTTACAATGTACTGCTTATTAATACATAGTGGATAATACCAGAAGGTATAAGACAGATTCTTGTGCCAAATAATTATATACTTTGCTTATGCACGTCAAAATCATGCATTACTAATACAGTATACGTCAAGTTTTATCTTAATACAATACTGATGTGTTGTGTAACAAAAGTTTAAAATGTCAACAAGTAAATCAAAACCCAAGACATACACATAATGTCAACATTGTGCAAAAATACTAAGAAAACAAAATTGTACTGAATTTGCATTATAGGACAACAAATCACTGAACATTATACAATATGGTATTACAATGCTCATATAGAACACAATAATGTCTGTCAAAACTGCTGAAAAAAATCAATAATTATGGTCAATAAGTTTATATTTGGCTTCATAGGAATATACTTGTCACAATGTCTTTTTTTATTCTCAAAGTATCACAGAGGGTAATACAACCACCTCATCCTCCATCCAAAGAGTTTCAAAGAACTGTTGCGGCACGGAGTTGACTTCTTTCTTGAACCAGTCTTGTACGTGAACACTAGTCTCGGACAGCAGGCAACAGGGGACACTGAACGAATAGATTTCGTGCTGCGTCTCGTTCTGTAAGCTCGAGTAACACATTTTCCCCTTCACGCGATAAATCGTCAATGGAACGAACGGCAAGCAGCTGCTGCCGTTTTCGTTCCCGTCCATGGCATAGAAGTAGACGACGGGATAACCCAGCATGACGCCAAGTATCATGGGAATATTCCAGTTTTTGTGAGCCTTGATCACAAGCAGGTTATCCCACAGACCGGTCTGCTGCATATCTTTAAAGAACTGCTCGATCTCCTTCACCAGCATTTCCATTATTTCGCAGATGTTGTCCTCGGCTATCTCGTCCACGAAAACTGGCATCTTCAAGCACTCGCTCACGTCAACGAAGTATCTCTTAACATTCTTCTCCGCCACGCTCCGGACCAAACATTCAACATGGTACAGATCAACAACAAGAAGTTCTTGCGACACGGACAACACGTGGATCTGCTTTCGAAGGATCCCCAAATTTTTGAGCTGCGAAACTAACGTGAGGAGCTGGTCGCACTCTATGGCCGCAATATCCCACAAGAAAGCAGGCTTTAAGCCTTGATTTACAGCCTCGAGGTTAGTTATAATGCTGGGCATCAGTTTCTTCCATTTGCGGCCCATTTGTTTCATGATGATCTGTTTCCATGTTCGGAAAAGGCTGTCTTCTTCTCCTTCCACCTCATCTATGCCAGCTTCCAAATCTGCCATATTTGTTCTCAGACACCATTCCTGGAATAATCAAGGATCAGCCTATCAACTTACTGAGAGCTTCTAATGTCACAGAACAGATGATTACTGATACATACAAGGGGCAGTCACAAATATGGGATAGCTAAGAATTGGATTTTTATGTAGCCAAAACAAACAAAATGTGTACATAAATATGTGGAAATATCACTGAAAAATGAAATAAACAGTAAAATGTGTAAAAACAATATTTTCATAGTCTTCAATCATTTTCTTCGTTCCTGTGCTATTTTTTAGGTTCTAGACAGTAAAGAAGTAATTACACTAAATTAATTTTTCAATTATAAGAAGTTATCTCAAACAAAATTAATTCGTAATAAATTGATAACCTGAATGACATCAGTTTTGGGTACAAGTCAGTAGTGTGGTGCACCTCTGAGGAAGATTCATTTCAATTTCCACAACATATTATTCTGGATCAAATGAAAATAGAACAGTGGATGTATTGGGTTATATTTATGTATGTGTGTGACGACAACCCTGTGCAGCAGTAGAGTGGGATGTAACGAAGGAAACCCCTACTGCATAATGAACTCTCCCTAGATAGTTGCATGTGAGCACACGATATGCATAGGCAGTCTGGCAGCAGAGCAGCAGTATTGTCCGAGAAGGCGAGCAGCAAGCAGGCAGGCAGGCAGTCAACCAGTGAGTGCTTCACCTGCAGTGGCAGAATGTTTGGCAGCAAAGAAGAGCAATGTGGTGTTATTCGTTTCTTAGTGGTAGAAAGAGTTGGGAGTTCACGGAACATGTGGCAGGTGATGAATCTTGGTGCCACCACTTCCATCCCGAAAGCAAATAACAAAGCCAACAATGGGAGACATCTCAGCTCTCCACCGCCAAAGAAGTCCAAGATGGTGCAGTAGTGGCAAAGTGATGCTGACATGTTTTTACGATCCATTCTCCTAGAGTTCCTGGACCATGGTCAAACGATCAACGCTGCTTGTTACTGCAGTACCCTCCACCCTTTGCGTGCAGCAATCAAGGCCAAATGGGCCGGCCTGTTGTCCTCTGGAGTGGTTTTGATGCATGACAACGCACGGCCACATACGTCAGCTGTTACAAAGAATGTTGGCGACGTTTGGGTGGACAGTGTTGGAACGCCCACCATATAGTCCTGATCCATCACCATGCAACTTCCATATCTTTGGTCCGTTGATAAAGACATTGAAGGGTCGGCGCTTCCACTCGGTCAATGACGTCATGGACAATGTTCGCAACTGGTTCCAATCTCAGCCAAAGGAGTTCTACGAGCAGGGTATTTACCGCTTGGTGACTGGCAAATCATGACAATGAGCATAAATGATGATTAGAGGAGTGATGAGTGATGAACAGACCAGGCCCACGCAGGTACTCAAACAAGGAACCTTTGTTGGGAAAATCACGAGTCAACAGTTAAATGTGCTCATCCACTGAGGCTGCTGTATGTCATCAGTTGATGATGATGATCAAAATATTGTGTAAAAATTTAACATAATCCAAAAGTAAAAATAAAACACAAATAAATTAACTTTTTGCCATGTTAAAACAAGAAAACATTTTAAAAAATAGTGAAGATTTAAAAACAATTTGCAAACAGAACAAATATCACCATATGCATTTGTCAAAGTACAGAATAAATATTATATATATATACACACACACACATGTTTTTAAACAAACAAATTCCCATGAATAGTATTTCATAAGCACACAAATGATGTAGCATTGTCTAGTTATACCCTAACATCTCTTCTGTACACAAACAGAATGTATCCTCTTTTCCAAAATATTAAAATGTGTCTACTCCTAATCTCTACCTACAGAATAACTGAAAAGCAGTGGGTTGGTTTGTAAATTCTGTTACCACAGTTGGTGCAACAAATTTACCTTGATTCACAGATAAAAAAATTCAAGTAAATAATATTGGCAAATACAGTTTACATAAACACTATAATAAATGGAATAGTTTATACGTACAATTGCGATTGATGACATTTCTCAAGGTAGATCAATTTGCATGAATTGTAAATACGTCAACAGGTAAATTACCCATGTGAACATAAGCATAATTACTTAAGATGATTTCACAATAACGTGCCACGTGACACATACCACATCATACTTGAGGGCTGACCAATTAAATGCATGCTTATTCAGCGTATCATTCTGCTACGGGGTGCAACATTACTATTGATTGGTTCCTTCCCAAGTGGCACGTGTCATATGTTACTTGTCCCATCAATGTGATATTTTTGACAATAGTATGTGTTAAGAAAGTAGAATAAAATCAGCTTTAGGAACAGTATCTTATTATTATTATTATGAACAATTATATGACAATAGATACACAAAAATTTAAGAAAAATTAGGGATGCGACAGATTAATTGGTAATCAGTATCTGCTGATACTGGCATGTTGGTGTATTGGAAAGATTACCGATAACTTTACCGATCTGATATATCTATAAATATCACACAATTTAGTGCAATATTCTGCTATGCTATTATAATATTTATGGCTATAAACATCTAATCTCCAAGCCCTACTTTTTAAAAAGTAGTCTAAATATGCAGCTTCTCACATTGCAGTATCTTGTATCATGTATTTATTAAGGAGGTCGATGGACCATAGAAATTCTTCAAGGGACTATTTGGATTTTATATGGGATTGTTAGAATATAGATTATCGGTATCGATCAATTCTTTATCGGTACTTTATCAGTTTCGGCCAAAATTTCATATGGGCCCATCCCTAAAAAAAATAATAAAAATGTGCAATGGTACTTATTTGTCAATAGGATGGAGGTGATGAAGTACGATTTCATTTCAAGAAAGAAAGGTGCTTGCTGCGTAAATTATAGTTGTGACGGGCTAGGATCCGGCATGGAGACCACCTTTATGGCAGTGACCCTTCGTTGGCGTGTCTATGAAGGAACTCATGGTCAAACAACCAATTAGGCCTACTGCTTGGGCAAGAAGCGGCACCATTCAAATTCCCCCTCCCCAAAGCAGCCAGCAGGGAAACAGGATTTTGTCAAAATAACAGTTCTGCACTGTGAATGGATACCGGTTGGTATGGCAGGTCCATTGTAGTACACAACTCATAAAATTCATAATCAATGAGACATTTTAAATTGAGAAGTGTCAAAAACTTTCCAAATATGAAACGATATACAACTAATCCTCGAGAACTAATTGTCGTGGAGAAATGAAATTGTCCTTTCTTTCCCCAGAATTACAGGGCTTTTAGTGAAAGTGAAATATATATATTGTACCTCGCAATAATTAAAGTTAAAGGAAGAAGAAGATTGAAATTTATGGGAGGGGGAAATGGTATTCAGCATGCCGCTGTGGCCACCACATTAGACCAAAGTGAATGAAAAATGTAGTATGTAGCAGTGGTATATTCCTACAACTATGCAAAATTTCATTGAAAATAGGCCGATACTTCTTAGGAGGAAAATAATAACAATGTATGAGAGTGGCAGTGTTGCCAGCTTATGGAGACAATTCCTAGAATTTTGCGTCTAGTGTTGGCCCTATGGATGCTCGATGGACCAAATTTGGACGGAAGCAAAACAAAACACCACACTCTGAAGATATGTAATGCCCGGAATGCTATGATTGTTATTGATGCCCTTGGTATTTCAATATTTTCCTATTTTCCATCCTCTCCATTTCTTTTCTGAACTTCGAATCCATTGTTGTATCTATGATAACTATTTGTTAAGCCTGTAGATGTTCACTAAACATATTGTGGAGACCAGATAAGAATAAATTATTAATATCTGCCTGCCACGGCTTCTCTCCTTTATTATGACTGAAGTATTTAAGTCACCGTAAAAATTCAGTTTATTTTTACATATCAGATACTTGGGCTGCGTGCAAGGAAACTGATAGAGGCCTTGTCATCTTTCGGAATCCTTGATTGCACATGTGGAATTTCAGTTACTTTCGATTGAACTTCTCTTACTCAAAACAGTTGCAGTACAAGATGTTCGGTCCCAGCCTCATGATGATTAGTTGTTCAACTCCCTCTCCCCCTTTTTTGCGGAAATCTACATGGCATGCATACAGCTAGCGAGACGTCATAGTTTAGCTTCAGCAAGCATTCCAACTCCCCCTGGAAATGCCAGTGTTACACAACTGGAGTGGGAAATGTTTCACAGGGTTATTGCCAAAGTCTCTTTGCATGAACTAGTAAATCAGATATTTATTTTTGAGCACAGTGAACTCGTATTTAGTTTTACTAGTCATTTACAACTTGTGGGCATGATTCAATACTAAGAGGTTGACCGAGATGGAAGTATTCATTCCATAACAGCTGGTGACGTATCTACAACGTTTGAAATGAGTGTAAGTATGAGTGGCTTTTTCTCTGCAGAAAGTATATAACCTTTTATATTTGTATTAAGAAGTGCGAGAGCGGAACGTGAGTGATAGAGAGGTTGTTGTGTTGTCTATCAAGCCTTGAATTTAATTACATAATCTCAAGTTATATGTTGAATGTATCTATCGACACATATTCACATGGGAAGTTTTTGCATATTTTTGTCAGCACCAAAAAAAAGTCCTTTTTAAATGTAATGAACAAGCTGGGCCGGATTAACCTATGGGCAACTGGGGCAATTGCCCTGGGGCCTCCAACAAAAGGAAGCTGTGAAGGGCTTCCACCAAATGTATATTTTAACCAGCTGGTTATACTTGTGAAAAATTACATAAGAAGAAATAAAATAAAAAAACTTCAAAATTGTCGTATGTCTACACTGATCTGATTCAGTATTCTAAATGAACTTGTAGTGGCAACTCCATCACAAATTACATCTGCAGCTCGCTAGCTTGTGAACATCTACGAGGAGGATCTGGAACCCTCGCTAGAGAATGAGCTGATACAGTTTGCACACCTAGTAAGCAGTAGCAACAGGGTGCGAAATCACTACAGATTGAGGAAGGGAAGGAGCAGACCCACAGACACACACACTATATATATATATATATATATATATATACACCGTGCGTCCATTTCGATCTGCAGCCGAGAGATCGGGAGAAGCGTGGCGGGCGGCGCTGGCGGAGATGCCGACATTTGCGGCCTGAAATGCCCGCTTATTTTTATGGACATATGCAGACATTTATATAAATATTGCAAAACGAGCACTAACCTGTGTTATAAGAGTATGGTTTTAATTTTAGTAGCTTAGTTGCTGTATGTGCTGATGATTTTGACACTCCCATCTCCTGTGAAACACGGCGTAGAGGTTTGTTTGGATAACTTTCTAACGCTGCCCCAATTTCATCGAGTTCATCGAGGAAGCTCACGAAAACCATTGACTTTGAATGGTTGCGTCGGCAGCGTAATCTTGATACAGTGTTGCACATTCGAAACCTCCAAACGATCCCCATCGACACAAAACTCTTTCAAGGATATAAACTTAAGCAGGACGTTGCTGGTCAAAACTATGATTAAAATGTTTTATTATCTGTGACTCTTATCGTCACTTCCAAAGCGTATTTTTTCGTGTATATAATTGCAGAACTTGGATGAATTACAGATGATGAATTATAACCCAGGTTAGTGCTCGTTTTGCAATATTTATATAAATGTCTGGATATGTCCGTAAAAATAAGCGAGCATTACAGGCCGCAAATGTCGGCATCTCCGCCAGCGCCGCCCGCCACGCTTCTCCCGATCTCTCGGCTGCAGATCGAAATGGACGCACGGTATATATATATAATGGATAAAAGCAAGGAGGGCCAAAAGGGCTAAGTAAAAATCAAATAAGGTAAAAGGAAACACTCACCGGACAGTAGGAAAATTCAAAATTTTTGCTAATTTATAGCATCATCGGTGTGAGAAGAAACAGAAGACAGAACCGGAAGTTGGGGTCCTGCAGAGTTGCCAGGTCCCCATTGAAGAAGAAGCGGTGCGTAGAACAAAAAAAACACTGTTTCGTCACCAGGCTCGTCGTATACTGTGAGTGTGTAGGATGAGTTGGGAGGGAGGGCGGGAAGGTGGGTGAGGGTTGGGCATTACTGGGTGGCCTTGTTCAGGCCAGGTGGAGTGGTTGCACTCATGGCCGATATATAGGCCCTCTCCCATCTTTTGCAAACAGAGGTGTTGGCTGGTTGGGGTAGGAGGTGGATGATCGCTACCCGGAAGCAGTCGTTGAAACTGATGTTGTGGTGGTTGGTGTGGACGGCGACAGTGAAGTCCAGGTTGTGGGTGGAGGAGCGGTGGTTATTGATGCGGAGGTTGAGGGCCGTTGATGTTTCCCCCAGGTAAAAATCACCACAGATGTTGCAGGTGAGGATGTAGATAAGGTTTGAGGCATGGCAGGTCCCTTTGGGATGGAGGGTAAATTTGCCAGTGGCCGTGTGCACCTGGAGGGTGTGAGAAGTGATGAGGATGGGGCAGGTCTTGCACCTGGGTCGGTTGCATTTATGGGCAGGGGGGTGTTGGATGTGTGGTGAAGGAGTGTTGTGGACCAGGATGTTTTGGAGGTTAGGGGGGCATTTGAAAACCACCCTGGGTTTGTCGGGAAATATGTTTTTGGTTTCGGGATCACTGTGGAGGATTGGGAGAAGAGAGTGCAGTGTGTGCCTAATTTTGTTGAGGTGGGGATGATATTGGGTGATGAGTGCAGGTGGGTTGGTGGCAGCAGGTTTCTTGGTGGTAGTGGTATGTGAGGCAGCTCGTGATATTTGCTTGGTGACCAGGATGGAGGGATATCCACGGTTAACCAGGGCCTGGTGTAGGCGGAGGTTATAATTCTGGCGGGAGGTGGGTGAAGTGTTCAGGCGCTGTCCCCTGAGGGCCAGAGAGAATGGAATTGCTTTTTTGGTGTGGAACGGGTGGGAGCTGGAGAAGTGTAGGTATTGCATGTGGTTGGTGGGTTTTATGTGGATGGAGGTAGTCAGGTGTCCTCCCTCGATGTGCACGTCCACATCCAGGAAGTGATCTGGTTGGGGGAGTGTGTCCAGGTGAATTTTAGGGAACGGAAGTGGTTAAGTTGGTCCAGGAAGGCTGACAAGGATGGTTCTCCATGTGTCCAGAGCATGAAGATGTCGTCGATGAAGCGGAGCCAGAGGAGGGGTTGGAGGGGTTGGGTAGCCAAAAACTCTTGCTCAAGTTGGCCCATGAAGAGGTTTGCATAGGATGGGGCCATTCTGGTAGCCATGGCTGTACCTCGGATCTGTAGGAAATTTTGGTTTTCATTGCCTGTCATATCTGTGGGTCAGATGGTCCCGTACGTTCCGTGCAAAGTGGGGTGGCGCCCCATCATGCTGGAACCACATGTTTTGCCTAATGGCCAATGGCACATTTTCCAACATCTCGGGCAATGTCTCTTGGAGAAAAATCAGATAAGTACGACCTGTGAGATTGGTGGGAAGTACGTATGGGCCAATTAAACGACCGGCCAGTATTCCTGCCCAGACGTTGATGCCCATTCGCTGCTGGAACCCACGAGCTTTCGTTGCGAATGGGTTCTCTTCATCCCACACATGGCTGTTGCGGGAATTAAAAACACCCTCTCTGGTGAATTTTGCCTCATCCGTGAAGAGCACCAACTGTGGAAACTGAGGCGTATTCACGCAACGACGCACAAACCATGTGCAGAAGCGAACACGTGGTTCAAAATCTGTGGGACCCATGGCGTGCACCTTCTGGGGGTGATATGGGTGCAGTTGTTGATCATGAAGGACATTCCACACTACAGACTGAGATACACCAACATCCCGCGCTACGATTCGGGTACTCGTATTAGGGTCTTCGTGCACAGCATGAAGAATTGCCTCCTCCACCGCAGGCATGCGCCTCGTCCTTGGGGCACCTGTGTCCACTCTACTCACAACAAATGTTCCAGATTCACGAAGATGACGGTTCACTTTTTCGAATATGGTGTGTGATGGCGTCACACGTTCCGGGAAACGTTCCTGGTACATCGCACGGACAGCCCTTCCATTGCATCTCGCTTCCCTGTAAATGAACATCATGTCTGCATACTCCTCGAAACTGTATTGCACCATCGTGGGAGTTTTCACGTCCACACACACCCACAACGTCGTAATGTTCCCAGAAGATACGTCGTGTGTACGTACTCAACCAATGTGTCACGTCCAGCGCTCTCTCCATACAGTCTTGCAATACCCAGAGGGCGCAAGGGTCAACTTCGACCAGGGATAGCGAGTGACTCCTAGTATGACGTCAGCGCACACCTTCATGCATCACAGAGGCTACGAACGGGAAGGAACGTCAGTAAGTACGGGTTGGTCGCTCCCTTCCATGTCCTTCACGTGAGAACGTTAATGACTAACGTCGGACTCGCATGGGATACCTCTACACGCTCTGCAGTAATGTAGTACAGAACAATACGAACGTGTCCCAGCATTCGTGGGGCACGTGGATACGTATTTGGTGCTGCTCCTCAGAGAGCCGACTTCCGGCTGACCTTGTACTCCCGAGGTCCCGGGTTCAACGAATTTCCGGTGGGAGGGGGCACGTAGTGGTTCATATCGCAATTGTAATTGCACGTTGCGTTCCACGTAGCATGCACCTGTACATCCATCACTCCGTTTTGCGTACCATCTGGGATGCGCGACAGTCACTGTCCAAGCATGTTCCATTTGTCGCACTTCATGCGCTCCTCTGGGGACTCCCTCCATGTGTCACTTTTCGACCGTCCTGTGACAGCATGTTTTCCTTTGGGGATTCCCCTTGCGCATTACGAAAAGCGCCGCAATTTCAACGCCCTGATATTGTTTGGATACGACTTCCTCCACTTCCGCCAGAGCCGATCTTCGTATCTTTCGTGGTTCAGACGTTATTGCTCTTTGAAAGAGGTGTGAACAGATTTTCTCACGGCTCTGGCAGCCACACGGTGCAGTTTTCGTAATTTTGCCACATGGCACTTTCGGCTTGTTTTTCCTTCTAGATTCACCCCCCTAAGTTTGTAATGGGAGTTCGAAATCACCCTGTATACATACATACATACATACATACAAGGGTCGTTCAAGGTTGACCGGGACTTTTATTTCTGCAGAGGAAATAGGTAGCAGAAGAAACACCAAACTATGTCAGTTTTTCAAAGTATTCTCCGTGCGCGCCGAGGCACCGTTGCCATCGTTCTGGCAGCTCCCGAATTCCTTTGGCGTAGAAAGAACTTGGTTGTTGTCGTAGCCACTGGAGGACATGGCTCCGCAGTGCTTCGTCTGTCGTGAATTTCTTCCCTCCCAGATGGTCTTTAAGGGGTGCAAACAAATGATAATCACTGGGGGCTAAATCTGGACTGTAGGGGGGATGGGCCAGAACTTCCCAGTGCATGTCGGCCAGAGTTGTTGTTGTCACCCCAGGTCTTTTCTTGCGAATGGACTTTCGTACAGCACCACTCAACAATGTGGAGTAATACTGGGCATTAATCGTGCTCCCTTTGTCCAGAAAATTCACATGGATAACGCCCTTCATGTCCCAGAAGACACTTGCCATGATCTTTCCAGCGGACGGCTGCATTTTACTTTTCTTGGGGGGCAGGGAACCTTTACGCCGCCACTCCATGCTGCATCTTTTGGTCTCTAGGGTTGAATTGTGCAACCATGTTTCATCACACGTGATGATGGATTGCAACAATTCATCACCTTCTGCTCGAAACAGATTCAGAAGCTGTTCACAGAGCATCCTGCGTGTCCACTTCTGATCGAATGTCAGCTGGCGGGGAACCCACCTTGCACAGATTTTGCGGAAGCGTAAGTGGTCGTGAATGATTGTCTCAACACTCCCGACACTGATATTCACCTCGGCAGCAATATCCCGCACTGTTACTCGCTGGTTCTCAAGAATCATTTGCTCAACATGTGCGATATTCACTGGTGTGACTGCAGTCGGGCGAATGTGTCCATGCGCTTCATTTGTCACCAGCTCCCGTCCTTCGCGAAACTGCTCACACCATTCGTACACTCTTGTCCGCGACATCGTTTGTTCACCATACTGTGCTTGCAATCGTCTGAAAATCTCAGCAGGTTTCACTTTCGCCTTCACGAGAAATTTGATTACACACCGCTGCTTCACAGCCACAGACACACTGCTTGCCGCCATGTTTGCTGCAACTGCTGTGCATGCGCGAAATACGTCATGCAGGGTGCTAGTTACTCGCGAAGGAATACATTACGTCACCTGCACGTTTCATCATGATCCAGCTATTCATCGATCTTTTACGTACGAAAATCCGGGTCAACCTTGAACGACCCTTATATATATATATATATATATAATGTCATTAAATATATGTCAATTATCAAATAATTCAATTATATTATAATTATATATATTATATTACAAAACATTGATTGTCCTTCATTTAAAATTCGATTGCAAATTTAAGATATTACTACACTGCTAATGCTGTGAACAATGATTTGCGTGAGTAAGGGGAGTGGCCAAAATTAAGACACACAAGATAATGCCAACATAAAAATTACATCTAAAAGCTAAGAAGTATTTTATTTATATAATTAGCGGTAGTTGACGAAATGCGATGAGAAATGGAGAAGAAATAACAAATCGGACTAATTTCTGTGTTCTGGGGATTGCTGGGTTGATTGTACTTAGAGGCGAGGCTCTGTTGTTTAATCTTTGTGTGTGTTTTCGATATTATTCCCGTGAAGTATATTCGACTTTAAAACTATTTGTTTATCTTTTGTTGTTACAACAAAAATAATTCTCCCCCCTGGAAAGGTTTGGTGGGGGGTGGGAAATTTTAGGACAAGATCGTTGGTGGGGGGGAATTCCCCCTGTCCCCCCAGGATTTCGCACCCTGAGTAGCAATGTCAAACATCAGGAAGACATCCCAATGGAACTGTCTATGTATAATATTTTACATAAGGACACGTTCCGCAGTACATTTCCCAATGTCGAAATTCTCTTTAGAATGTATTTGGTCTTAATGGTAACAAACTGCAGTGGAGAAAGATCTTTCTCAAAGATGAAATTAGCGAAAAACAGTCTTTGTGCTGCCATGGGACAGGCTCACTTGTCCAATCTTTGTTTATTAAGCATTGAACATGAACTTCTTCATGAATTGGACTTCGATGATATAGTAGATGAATTTTCGGCAAAAAAGGCAAGAAAAGTGTGTCTACTATAAGTGTTAAGCCTTCGGGAATTTTCTTGAAGAAAGTGTGGTTACTCCAATGTCCACAAAGAACCTGTCGGTAATTGTCCAGTAGATGCACCATATTTACTCTTAATTGTAAATAATATCATTTATAATAAATTATGTACGTAAGTACAGTCTACTACTAAGTTCTGTTTCCATCTGAACCCCCCTGCATTTACTATATATTGTAGTTACGGTGTTCACTCTCATAATATACTGTAGACATTTAGACGCAGGATTTTAGTGCTGCTATAGAGATACAATTTTCGTCCTGTAACTTTATTTTTCTGCGCTATTCTCCCTGCAAACCTATCTGTGATATGTTCAATTGTGAATGACTACTGATTCTAAAATCAGGTCTACCATTTCAACTGCTGAAAATTGGTGGTTAACATATTGAGCTAATAAAGCTCCTAGTAAAAATAATTTAAAAAAATGAGGGGCTCCTACAAAACATTTTGCCCAGGGGCCTCCACAAACCTTGATACAGCCCTGTGAACAAGTATGGATTAGTATTATTGCGAAAGAATATTTATTGATAAATTTTGTACTGGATTAATTAATATTGCTGAAGACAGGGTCGGCTCTACCGTACATGCAACATGTGCATTTGCATGGGGCGGCAAAATGTATAAAAAATGGAAGCTGCATTATTTGAGGCAGTTTGGTCTTCTTGGGGCGGAGAAAATTCAAATTTAATCCATTTGAATATGCAGTATAAAGCAGAAACGGATAAGAAAAGCAAAGAGTAACTGCGAAAAAAAAAAAGCGGTGCCGAAAGTTTATCTTAGTTGTCCTCTTACAAAAGCAGCTATTATTGTTTTGTCTGTGAAAATGGTAAGCAACATCTACTGTGCATGTGCGGTGCCAAGTTATAAGGCTATCTATTGTTTGATTGTGCGCCAGTCTGCCAGTCCTTCGCCCCTGCCCCCTGTTATCAAGGTTTGAGTTAAACTGACGTGTCACATATGGTAGTCGGGTAGAGCAGCATTGTTCTTTGACATGTTGATCGCGAAAGGTGGTGATGATAGGTATTGCGGAATCACGCAAGATGCAATAGTAAGTACAAATCTCCGCTGTTTTTGTTGTTGCTGGTTGCACCTCATTTACGATCTTGACGGTGCAACAATAGTGCAGTTAGCATATGTCGTGTGTGAGAACACGCGTGCGTTTGAGTGTGACAATGTATTGAGAGACTTTTGTGCTGTCATTAAAACAACTGTTGATGTTGCATTTGTAATTGTAAACTAAGGTATGTCTGATAAAAGGGAAAAAAAAAACTCTCGGGTGCAGAATATCGTAAATGCAAACGAGAAAAAGAGCGCAATATAGAAAAAAAAAGTGGAACTTTGCACAAATTTCTGAAACTTGAGGCAAGCGATGTAGTGAAAGCCGAAGAATTCAAAACCGGTGATTCTGAACCTCGTGGCAGGTTGTTCTAATTGCGATCCTGATGATAATGGTGTATTTCAGCAAAAAAGTGAAACAGAATCTCCTTTTGTCGGTGCTCAGGATGTAGTGAAACTGTATGAAGAATATACAGATCCAGCAAAATGGAATCCACATTTGAGTGACACCGAAAGAGTAAGAGATCGTTAAAAAAGGCCCACCTGATTTTATTTTCCCTCGCAGCTCTAATGGTAGGAAATTTTCACCTGCACATTTCACTCGCGAATTAAGTAAAGGAACCCATTGACAGAACGTTTCTGGTTTTTTTAAAAAAAATTCTGTCTTCTGCTTATATTGTAAGTTGTTCTATAATAAAAAATTCTAACTCACAACTGAGGGCTACAATGATTGGGGACACTTGTATGAGTACAAAGTGAATAGTGTAATCATGAAGAAATCATAGTTTATGAGGCATACATAATTGTTCATACATAGTTTATTGTAAATAGTGATGAAGTGAAGATATGTTACTACATGTACAACGTTCTGGAAAATGTACATAATTATGTACAGTATAAATAGTCATGAAGAAATAGTGAAACAAAACGGGAGAGCTGAGAGTTCTGCAGTGAGTAAATGCAACAGATATTTTATTATTATTAGGCTTAAATATATATTATTTTTTTTTATTTATGAAAAACTTATCTTCTCACATTATGTATTCTTTCATTTTATTATGTTAAAAATTGGTTATACCTAGGGACATTGATTTTTCGCAATGCGCAAAATCGCGAAATGTGAAAAAAAGATGCAATTTTGAACATTCTGCATGTAACTACACCCCCATTGATGAAATATGCATGAGTTTTATTCCCGAAGTAATGCAAAATGTGTGCTTTTTCGCAAAATAACCGTGAAATATCATCAAATTAAGTAGAAAACATGCAAAAACCGGCAATCGACTTTGTGCGCACAAAACTGTTGATTTGTAACGAAACGTTTGCCTAAAGTTTCCTACCACTTGCAGCTGAAGAAAGTTTTATCTTCGATCACATCAGGAAGATGCTGCAAATTGGGATTTCCCATGCACATAATCTCAGTTCGAAAACTTCGCTCCCCGTCAAGCTGCATTCCTTTCTTCCCCTGAATGTCTACTCAACTTCCAGTTTCATTGAACTTGCTAGCTCTAGCAGCCATAAGATTAGTCTGTTCCCGCACATCAAGGGAAACAATGGTGTCATTTGTGTTCAGTAATGAATGAATTTTGTTCATCATGTGATTTTCAACATGTGTTTGTGTATGTGCAGTAGTGATTATTTTATTTGTTGGACAGCAAGGATATCCTTTAAATACATACAATGAATAAATCACTTGAGACTTGCAATTTAGAAATGAAGCGATTTTGTGTTGATCTCTTCTTTTTGGTTGAACAGCTAAGTACTTGTGTATGTGTACAGTATACAAAAATGAAGTAGTTTATCAATTTATAGCTCTTTTGTATGTTGTTTTCTTTCATAATGAAAAAGTGTGTGCCAATTTTTTTTCCCACCGCTGGTATATACCGCTGATCTAACATTTTATTTACCGCTCTCCTCAGTTTTTATTTACCATAAATTTGTCTCCCTAGTTATACCATGTGAAATTGCCATGGATAACAAGCTTAGTTGTTCATACATTACGTTTTCTTTGTATGTATTTTGGGGAGGGGGTGGCAAGAAGTAAAATTGCTCGGGGCGGCAAAATTCCTAGCGCCGGGGCTGGCTGGAGACATTTATATCAACTTACTGTTGTTGTTGGAACTTCTAATATACGTTGAGGTTATCAAAAAAAAAGAAAACATATGGATGAATGGGATGTTAAAATTATTAACGTTAAACTTGATTGACCAGTTTGTAATAAAAAACAGTTGTACAGTATTTTATGATTCAGTTAAGAATTTCTATTCAATTGCTGATATACTAGTTAATCTTAGGAAAGTGAGTGTGGTATGAATACGCTTATCTGCGGTTTCTCTGGGTATATGCAACTTGTCGAAAAGGGGAACTGGACGATTCCACAATATTTTCGACAAAGTTTGTGTTAATCCAGATTCAGCATTTGTGCAATTGGGTTCTTTCTTTCTTTTCTTTTGCTTCAGTCAGATCTCGGGTGTGTGTAGAATATTCCAATAATATATATATATATATATATATATATATATAACCTTTTGAACTGAGCACAGAGTACTCACCATCTGTTGATATTACTGTACATATTAGACTTTATAATTGCAGCTTCCAGGTTTACATTACATATATTTTTGGTCATTGCTACCTGCGTATAAGCAGATTCGAACCCAGATACAATAAATATTGAGACTGCACTTACCCATTACAATATTACCAATGTATCTCTTAAAAACAGATGCATGTTTGTAGCATTGAAAATGTCAATAATAAATACAAGCTATTCCAATGTGGGAACATCATATACAAATCAAAAGTTTGCAAAGTTGTACTTTGGTAACAAAACATTTGCACAAGATTTCTTCCTACATTTTCCATGAGAAAAATAACAATAACTTACAAGTGATCACTTGAGCGAATTATGTTTTACACTTCAAACTCGCTTCTGCATTCATTTCCAGTGATCATCCACAACTTGTAAAAAAACATAAATGGTGTAATAACTAATGGCTAGACACATATCATCTTAAATCTAAACTTTCAAACCCATCCGTTCTATCCCTGAAGGAAAGAAAAGGAGTAAGAGTTATGGAAGGAATAGTCAACATGCCGTATTTGTGGAAAGGTGTTCTCGTTTGCAAGCCCTGTAGAGTGAACAACAGGAGGTCATGAGGGAGGTTTTGTTGGTCACTTTTGTGGGAAACCACTCGTCATCTGATTCATGAGTAACAGTGCAGTGTGGCATGAAAGAAACAGGAGGTAGTTTTGCGAGAAGGAGGGTGCCTTCGGTAGATTTTACGGTAAACTTTCCATATCCGGAAAATGCCTGAAACTCGCTATTTATGTCACTTTCCATATTCCTACTTACGTATTCTGCATTGAGAAACATTGCTGAAGGTGGAATTTCGCTTTTTTTCATGGAAATAATCTATATTTTCGACGTATGAAGTCAGTTTTGTTAGTTTCTTTTCCCTTTCGGTAACACACTAAATGGCGGTCACAGTTTCACTACCGTAGTCAGCATGCAGTGTTTCCACCCCACTCCACCAAAAATACCTACATAACCCCACAAACCATTGATGCATAGCCCCACGAACCATTCATACATAGCCCCACAGACCATTTCCAGTAAGGTTAGGTTAGGTTGGGTCATGTTTAAGTTAGAATAGTTAAAAATTGATTTAGAAAAAAAAAATGTGTAGCCCCACACACCATTCTCGCATAGCCCAACAAACCATTGATACATAGCCCCACGAACCATTGACACATAGCCCCACAAACCTTTTGCGGAAACGTACCTTCTTCAGTTACAAAAACACGTGTTTGGAAACACTGACCGGGATTACGTCATCACACACAGGCAACATCAGGCTGGAAGGAAATGGATGCAACAGCTTTTGTGCATCCGTCACACATTTATATCGAAAAATACATGATTTACCAGCAAAATTCAATGAACGATGCAAGAAAACACTTCCCCGAACTTCCACAAGTCTAAAGAAACTGCATTCATTAAGTAATTTCTCATGTAATGTAAATTTTAAGAAATCAGTTTTCCGGATACGGAAAGTTTACCGATTTTACATCTCAGTGAACCATGTGCACCATTAAGTATTTAAGCAAACTCTGGAGAGAAAAAAATCACCTTACCTGAAAAGATGTGCTCCTAAGTTGCTAACAATCTCTTCGCTTTCTGGGAAAATGTCCAACGCCTGCTCATAGCAGTGGAAAAGGTCCTTGTACCTCTGCTGGGACTCCAACTGTTCACCCCAAGTACCTGAGAGTACATCAACAAAGTTGTATTGGGTGTACATACAAAGTCAGATAATATACAGATTCAACAGATATTCATTTATGCACAAACTAAATCCCACAGGGTAGCTGGGATGATAAAAAGCATACAAAATTTGTACACGAGCGAGTTTTGACACAACGATTGCTTAACCATTAGTGGGTGGGAACCGCTCCTGCCTCTACGGATGGGACTTTTCAAACTTGCTGCAATGTACAAAAAAAGTCTTAGCTTGAGAACTAATTGATTAAATTTTTATTTCTTCCCCAGATATGACAGGGTTTTTAGCGAGGGTGAAATTTATACATTGTACCTTCCAATATGTCCCGCACCATGGCCGTGCAGTTAAAGGCATGAGCCTTTGGGCTTGGGCTACAGGATGCACACAGGTTCATAGCAACTTTTCTCCTGAGAGTTCAGCCAGTGTGCAAAAACTGGTGGTCACCCACCATCGTGAGGAAATTGGGGACCTATGAATGAATAGCGTAAACCGGTCACGAAACTTACAACAATAACTGGGAGTTCCAAGTGATGACCACACATTAACCCGTAACTGGTTGGTAACATACTCTGCTGAGGTATGTGGGAGTGAGACTGGCAGTCGGCAGGGAGGCCTTGGCCTTGAAGAGCTATTGCAGCATGTGCCATTTATTTTTTCTGGGGGGATACCTCCCAATAATGAATGAAAATATGTAGCAGTGCTAAATTCCTACAACCATGGAAAATGACATTGAAAATGGCCACATACTTCTTAGGTAAAAATAACAACAATGTATAAGAAAAACAGTGCAGCCATTTTATGGAAAAAAAAATCTGGAAATTTGCTTCTAAAGTGAGAATCATAGAACTTAAGACCTTCTGTAAACAAAAGCACGTGTACCCTAACAGTGTTGCAAACTTATGAAAAAGAAATAATCCACATAGCCTACAAGGTGTAAAAACATTCTATTTGTCAACAGATGCGGAATAAGCAGTGTATCACTGAGTGATGACCTGTTGAAAGTTATTGAATGTATGTTAAAAAAAAAGTTTAAAAAATGTACATCTTGCCTGATGGTCGACTTTCAGACTCATCGCCAAAGTTCCCTGGCTCGAATCCCGGCATGGGTGTTATTTGTGAGTGTCCCTTCATCAATTTCATCTGACGATCACTCATTCTCATCGTCAGGATTAGCCAAAAGTGGAAGAAAAGCAACGCTAAATTGAAAAAATAAAATACAAAATGTACATCTTATCCCCCAGAAGTAAGACGGTTCCGTACCAAAGGATTAATTTTCTCTCATATTTTACGAAAAAAACATTGCTAGAAGAATGTGACACATGAGATAAATTAAGTTTTGAACCCGGGGTTTCTTCATTAAATTTATTTGATGTTGGACAGTGTTATGATTTATTATTATAGATAATGAAAGTAAGCTAACACATATGATTTGATTGACTAAATTAATAATTATGCAGCAACGACACCAAGGGAAACTAGAATGCCAACTTAGAGAAGCATAAAAGTGGGGAAAGAAGACTGTAAAGTAAAGTAAAGTGTTCCCCTGTGCTTAGCACCACGCCATGAAGGCGTATAGGGGGTGTGGGGGTAACGCCCCACACTTTCTTGATCCGGTCATGAGTGAGGGTGATGTGATCAGCATCACGCCCCTGACCGCCTTTACCCCCCAGGGTTTCCCCCAGGTACCCATGTTATTCGACGCTGGGTGGGTGCCGGGGCCGCTTCCATCGTTAGAAAAGATTTGGATCGAACCCGGGACCTTGAGCATGGTAGTCAGACGCGTTACCGACTGAGCCACCGCGGCCACGGAAAGAAGACTGTAGAATACAGAAATATTTTGAGGCAGTCACATTTTATTGTACGCTACATATAAAATAAAATGCATATTTGGGGGTGAATTTTTAAATATTGTCACATTTTTCTTCTCTCTTGTTGTGAGGTGTTCATTTTAAATCAACTTCCCTCACCCTACGGCCTGCCCTCCTTCACCCGCAAGAGTATTCCGGAGTGGGAGGATGTCACCATCCGGATGGTGAACACCTCTAGATTATAGATCGACTCCTGCCTCCCACTCCCTTTCCTATCCCCGGAGGATCGTCACTGACAATGTGAAATCATACTATCATATGCCGACAATCGACATACGACTTCCGTTTCTGTACTTGACTTAGTGAGAAGTATTGTGGTTGGCAACAGCCTAATAACGGATTTCTTCCGCATCATGTAGTCCGTTCTATGAAAGTACGCTAATGGAAGAAAAACGTGTAAATTACATTGGATTATACATTTTAAAATATATTTTCATTAAAGGTTTCTGTTTATAATAATAATACGTGATTATTGTATAAATTACAATCGATTATCAGTTAAAATAAGAATACGTTTTTCCATGTTACGTAAAACTAAAGATTGCAAGTGAGCAGCATATGATGGCCGCACCATTCACGAACAGCTGGCGCGGAGTGATACGTTACTCGAAGTGAGACGGTTGTTTACAGAAGGTCGGAAGGTTCGTGATTCTTACTTTAGTGTCGACCCTATGAACCCTGGATGAAACAAATTTGCAGGGAAGCACGACAAAAGATCACTCTTCGAGGATATATAATCATCTTTTGAAAAGTTTGAAGGCCTTTGAAAAGGGACAAATGTTGCTCTTGGCCGCCCTTCTAGAGACTCAAAAACAATGGAAAAAATTCAACAGATATACTTACCGATATATCAGTATCGACTCAGCCTAAAATAAATATATTGTTTTGTCATTCCAGTATATACGTGGGTTGGAAATTTAATAGTGACAAACTGTCGTATATACACCACGAAAAGGAACCGGTAATTCTCACTTATACCACATGTTAGTTTGATACTTAAGCTACCTCCCAGTAAATGGACTCTTCCTTCCAACACTAGGTGCATGCGCAGTGATTGAGGAATAGAATGTCGCTGGAGTTGGCGGTCGAAAGTTGTGTAGTCAGAACCCCACTAATGTGAAAGTTCTGGTGATTCTCACCGTACCTCCGGGACAGACCGTCAATGCACAGTATTACGGTTCATTTTTGGAACATAACCAGCGTTGAGAAAGAAGGGATACTTTCTGCTGAATCCTCCCATAATTTTGCAGGAGAGTGCTCGGGTGCATGTAGTGCAACCTGTGCCTAATTTGTTAGCTCAATGGGGCTGGCAGATGCTCTACCAGCCCCTGTGACCCCTAAGATGAATCTTCCAAACTGTTGAAGAGATTCTTCAGGCAACAGACCGCTCCATTCGAACCATCAACAGAACAGGCGCTGCTACAGAAATACTACGACTTCCACATCGCTGGCAACTGTTGGACACAATGCTGAGGACTACATCGAAGAGCTGTAAAAGTTTCACAGAGGTATCTCTTTTGTATCATTTGAGAATAAATAGTTGCCACTATTAAATTTCCAAACCACGTGTCACATGCATATAAATGAACAAGAAATACAGAACTGAATTATAATCCGTAGTTTTCAAGAAATTATATGTTAATTGTTGTCGATATATCAACCACTTGGCCACAGTTGCAACTGTCAGGCCGCCAAAGGTTGATGTCCAATTTATAGTCAGATATGCTAATCAGGACTAGGCCTGTTTAAAGTGTGACGCAAATCACATAAAAGGAATTGAACTGAGACTACTATGCTATCACTGAGACTCTAAGACAGTGTTGAACAAGATCACAACGAAATTATGATTTCATGGACACAAAATAGCAAATTCGTAGAAATGCACGAAATAAAAAATTATGTTGAATTGTAAATAGATCATTATCATTTAGCTCATATTTAACGCAGTGGCTGATAAAATTTAGCAAACTATAATTTTAAAAAGAATCGCAAATGAAATTCAGCAATGAAGACTGTAACAAAATATACAGGGAGTCCATAAAGTCCTGCAAAAAACTAAAACTCTATAACTTTTTAGCTGTTGCATTTAACAATACACATTTTTTGGGTGAGAAGGGTGGAAGTTTAAAGTTTTGTTCTGGCCACACTGCTCAGTGACGCTTGCACTGGTAATCACGTGATCATGTGACTTAAGATGGCGTCCATCCAGGAAAAGGCACAGTGTGTTCTGTGGTTTGCAGAATTAAAATCTTGTGTTTTAGTGCAGAGAAAGTACCAGACAACATATGGGAAACCACCCCCAGCAAATTCAAGTATCAAGAGATGGTATGAAAAGTTCAAGGCAACGGGAAGTGTGTCAGATTTGCCACGCAGTGGAAGGCCAGGATCGAGTGACGATGTGATTCAGTCAGTGCAGGACAGCGTGCATCGGAGTCCAATGAAATCGCTGAAACGAAGATCACTGGAACTGGGAATACCGAAGTCAACATTACACAAGATCGTACGCAAGAAGGTGAAGGCCCGGCCCTACAAGTTCGGCAGTTTCTTAACGAACAATTTCAAGGTAGATGGATTGGCCGAAGAGGGCCCACACCTTGGCCTTCAAGAACACCAGACTTGAAACCTTGCGATTATTGGTTGTGGGGACATGTAAAGACCCAGGTGTATTCACAGAAACCAGCTAATCTGGATGACCTAAAAGAAAAAAATAAGAGATGTGATTCTGAATATCCCAGGAGAGCACCGTCAGCATGCAATTCTCGGTTTCACAAAAATACTGCAACAGTGTTTGGACGTGAATGGTTCACAATTGGAGGTTTGGCGATGAACCTAACAAGCAGGAAATAAACTTTGAACCTTGCTGTAAGTACACACAAAATATTTTGTTAATAAACTTAACAGTTTTCAAGTTATAGAGTTTTAGTTTCTTGCAGGACTTTATGGACTCCCTGTATGTTGTTAGAATTGAAACACTGATTAATTTTTATTTTAAGTTACAGTTACGCAGGAAGTCTTCTGCCACAAGCAGCTCTTAAAATACTGAAAAAGGAAATTACCAACTTAATCTCACGAGAAGTAAGACAACATAATACATCCTGTTCTCCAAATTAAGCACAAACAACAGATTAGTACAATAAAAAAAACTGTTTTTTGATATGAAAATAATACGAAAGGAAAAGGAAATACGTACATGGAAAGTTATTTGGATGGGCAACATAGCACACTATGTATAGACTATAGAAAGGAAAGGTGCGGTTAGAAAACAGCTTAAACATTGAAAAAATAAATGCGTGTTTTTACATACACTGTGCTGAAAACATAAAAACAACTTTATGAACATTTAAAAAAATCATGATCTGTGATTTAAATGAAAGTCAGATTTATATTTATTTTAAAAAAATATCAAAATTATTTTGTACATAAATATGATTTTAATCCACCATGCTCCTTATTCTTCTGCACAAGTTGCTGTTTCATGATACTCCTTGGTTGCTTTGCATATATAGGAATATGTATTTTACATACATTTACATTTATTTAACCAACATATAAAGAAACATATGCAATTGATGCTATAATATAATGTAAACTGGTGGAGAGCACGAGAGAAAATTATATGACTGGAAGTAATATTCCCTGACATTTTATTAGTCCTTAAATTCTCAAACTTTACTGGTTTTACAGGTTTGTTCACACCTTGGAGCATGAAGTGGACTCAAAACAAAACTTTGAAAAAACTTGGTTAAATTAAGGAGATTATGAATTTAACTTTGGTAGTCCCAATTCCCAAGAAGCGCATAAAATCAAAATCAGTTTTCTGATCAGAATGCTAGAACAAAACTTACAGAGTGTTGACGAGAAAGAGAATCTGAGATCTGATTTCCATTCTGGGCACAATTTCAATGCGACTAATTGATGGGCGAATGCTCGTCCGGGATTTCCCTTCTCCAGGTAGTGCTCAGCCTTTTGTTTCGACCTGCCCGCAACAAGCAGTGTGGCCTCGGGTTCCATGACCCCTCCTCCTCTGCAGGTCACCTCGTTCGAGTTACTCCTGTAAAGAAAAGTTTAATTGTTGGTGTCAACATTCACTTGTTGCCACCTTAGAAACTAAACTTCTGGCGCAATAGCCTTTTGATGGCCAAGCCTTGCCCTGCAAATTTTTATTTGGGTGATGCCTGTCAGTGCATCAATCATTGCTGTTTGCTGGCTTTTGAGATGGGAGTCCATTCTTGACTGAATGATTTTATGCAGGTTGAAGCAGAAACAATTAGACGATTTAAATTTGGTGCCATACCGACATCTTCGTAGGTGGTGTGGTGGAACACACATCCCTGAGTACAGAGGTTTAAATAACCTTCAGTCACCATGCAGTGTTGATCGGAAGAGTATCGAGCGTTATTTAGAAACAATTACTCTGCTACTGTAATGTAGCAAGTTTTCGACAACATTTTGACATTGTTAGGAAACGTTCCAGCACACCAAACACTTGAATTGAATTAAACAATTCAGGGCTACTGCATCCATTGTCAGCAAGAGGCCTCCTCGTCTCCATATCTTCAAATGTCAAAATATCATCAAAAAACATGCTGCATTGCAGTAGGAGTCATTGTTTCTAAATAATGCTCGACAGCAAATGCTTGATGCTCTTCCAACCAACATTGCATGATGACTGAAGACTAAACAGCTCTACCCTCAAGGATGTGTTTCACCATGTCACCTACAACGATGTCCTTATGGTGTCAAATTTAAATTGTCTAATTGTTTCTGCCCCAACGTAGGGCTGTGCGATATCCATTTTTTGATATCGAAGTTCGATATTGATTGAATATCGATAATACTGATATTGACCCTACCAAAAATACTGATATTGAAGATCACGAGAATATAGACACATCTATGTCTTTCAATTTGAAGTTTCTGGAGCTGTCCCTGCTCGTAGCGTCGAAACTATGCATCAAACAAAAAAATGTTATTACAAAATATTTTGTGCTGTGTATATGCTTTATCGAGGCGAGACCAAGAACGAGACAATCATTTACAACTTGAGACAGTCTTTGATAAGTATTGTCTCGTATCGATACCATCCCTATACTTGGCAACACAAGGGTATCCAGCAAGTTGTATAAAGTAAAATTGTTATTATTTGTTGCATGTACCTAGTCATATCATAAATTCTGTTACAAAGTTTAGACAGGGTTGGCAACACAGATTGGCAAGGTAACCTCGCAATGTTGGATCAAAGAACAACCAGTATCATTGTGTGTTTGACTGTGGTAGCGGAAAGGTGAATTTAGCCGAAGTGGGGTGTATACGAATGTCGTGTGGCAGTAATCGCACTACACAAAGTTGGCAAGTCATTATCGGACATTTTGAACACCCTGAGAAAGCTGAATATCAGCAGGATGGGCCATTTCATGCCAAATCACACAGCCTTCGACCTCACCATATCCGAATTGCATAAAAATGTGCGAGTTAATAGTATTTGAGGAAACAATAATATTTGCACAGTAACAGCCACCAGTGATGCATACTTTTTGTGTAGCAGGTTTGCCAACTTACAGAAAAAGTGAAAAATTTGACACACTGGGCCGAAGAAAAAAATCATAACTGTTGTTGCAGGTAAGCTAGAATCTTCATGTTGGGCTCATTTTAAAGCTAGAGGATTGTTCTTTTAATAAAAAATAAACTTCTTTACCGTCGATCAAATTTTTATGTCAAGGTCATATCATATGACCTTTAACCTTGAAAATTTTCAAAACTGTTTTTTTTTTAATTTTGAAACTGATACATATGGTGCATTAAGATGTTCTCTATAAGTGACAGAAATATCATCTTGGGATGGCATTGGGAACAGGAGCTGCTGAAATTTATAAACTTATCGAAAAAGTATTACTGTGCATTGACTGAGATAGAAACACTGGGAACGATGTACATGTTTACATATTAGAAAAGTACACAATAATAATAACAAATAACATTATGTATAGTGCAGATAAGTGGCGTTTCCTATTCTTCCTCTTCTCTTCTCTTCTGAAACCGGGATCTTATTTGTCCGTCCAGTTTCAGTTCTAGGATCTACACTAGTCAGAACATCCTGGATGGGAATTATTCTTTATGTCTGAATGTTGAGGATATACATATGATGGAGAAGGACCATGTGGATGAAGAAAACTGATAACAACCTCGTAAGAACTTTCACAAACATAGACAACACATCCCAACCACCATGCATGATCATGAACACACATCACAAAACCACGAACTTCATCCAAAGGGCGACACTGGTGTGGTGTTTTTCACTTCTTATGTCTGTAGAAAACCTTTTCACAACAAGTTCTTCTGGTGTCACAGGTATTCTGCATGCAAACTTCTCCCAGGTTTAGGATTTGGTGATGACATTAGTCCACATTCCCTCACTAGCTTTTTTGAAGTTCGTATCATGTGATTTGTTGCACTTGGGAATTCATTCTTAATTCTGCCAATACTCCAATCATTAGGTAGTATAGTCAAGATTTGCACTTTAGCACTTCTTTCTGTACATTTTTCAAACTTTTCTTTCGACTGCTCCAATATTTTTCCTTAAGTACTTTTGTTTTCTGCAACCTGTTCTTCTGCTGCTGGTATTTGGAATATTTTATTTTGTACTGCTTCTGTAATCTTCTTTATTTTGCTTTTGCTATAACCTGTTAATTTAATTTTTTTCTGTTTGATGGGTGATTTTCCCACACTTTGTAAGCTTTCATTTAATGCCTGGATAGAGACATCCCTGTGGATCTTCTCCACTTCCTCATCACTACCATTATCACTTTCTCTTTGTTCTCTAACCATTGTGTCTTCACCACTCACGTACAAGGGCACGATGGTTCTGATTGGAATTTGTTTTCTACAAGCATAACATATCTTGTATCCAATCTGCAGGTGTGGCAGCTTCTCTACCATCCATGGGAGAACATTTCTTAATTGTTTTCTGCTACTGCTATGTCCTTCAATATCAAAGGGGTTACAGCACTGTGTAGATACATAATAGTTCTTATCCATTGTAATTACTGCAAAGAGATCCACACACACACACACTTCCAAGACGAAATGTTAATAAGCACACTGGCACAGGACACCTCTCACTGCTTGAAAGACTGTAGCTGCACTGAGAACAAAGTGACTGAGCACGTCTGAACTTGCTTCTTGGATACCTCAAGTGCAACAACTGCCTAAGTCCACTGCACCAATGGGTAGTAACTATCATAGCTCTCCAATCAAGGAGATTGGAATGCTAGAGTGGGAAATTAAATTAGGCGAGGACATGGAAGTTTGGGAACATATAATGCTGAATGACCCGAAACAACAATGGAGATAAAATGCTGGAGTTTTGTATTGATAACGAGCTCCGCATCGGAAACTCCTTCTTCCCTCATAAAAGAATACATCAAATTACCTTCTAAGCAATCAGCAGAGGAGTACAGAGTACAATAGATTACTGCATATATACAAAAAACACCCACTATGATGTAATGGATGTAAGAGTTTTTCGCAACGCTGAACTTAGTACTCAACATAGATTTATTAGTAATGACGACCCGATTCAAACCACTACCAGCACCAACTAAGATATAAACCTTAGCAAACTTAAAGAAAAACTTAAAAATAAAGAACAAAACAATAGACAATAATGCAACGTGGAAAATAAATGGAAAGTAATGAAAGAAAGCCTTATTGAAGTTGCAAGAGAAATATGTGGAATAGTAAAGATAACAAATGAAACAGACAAGATGGTGGAACGACAATGTGAAAGAAAAAGTTGCAATTAAAAAGAAATCATGGCAAAAATATTTAAAGACCAACAGAATGGAGGACAAAGAAGCATATATAGAGGCAAGAGATATAGAAAAACATATAGTGAGAACAGCGAAGAAGGAAACCTGGGAACAAGAAAGTAGATAAAAATCATAAAAAGAATCCAAGAAAATCTTGAAAAGAAAACGAGGAAAGAAAATAAGGAATATCAAAAACAAGAATAACGAGGTGAAAACCAATATGAAGGTAATTTTAGATACCTGGAGTGAATATTATGCGGAAACCTTTAGAGAAGAAGAGGAATTGTACGAGGAAAGACCCATGAGTGAAGAAAACAAGAACATGGAAGCTGAGGAAGAAATCAAACTAAAAGAAGTACAAGAGGCAATTAAATACTTAAAAACTGGTAAAGCACCTGGTTGGAATAATATTCATCCAGAATTTATAAAATATGGAGGAAAAGAAATAGAAAAATGGATATGGGATTTAAACAGACTAATATGGGCAACAGAGAGGATACCAAAAGATTGGGAACAGAATGTAATAATTCCCAGTGCTCGAAAAATTTTCTTCAAAACTAGGCGCCAGGAAATTATCTACTAGCAATTGTGATTCAAAGTGTTTCAAAAGTCGCACAACCCAAACATTGAAAATGTATATCATGAAAACCGTAAGAGGTATTTACACCAGGTTTTCTGCACTAAACTAATCATGTATGCTATCACTGGGTTAATAAATTTATGTTAGCATGTATCCAAATAAAAGCAATTACATTATTTAAAAAAATATTTTTAATTTGCTGAAATCACCTGAGAATTGATTTTCAACAATATATACCAATGCAGAAATTTTCAGTGAAAAATGCAATGCAAGTTCGACCAGGACTTGAACACGGGTCTCTGATATACCGTGCCATTGCCATTGTTTGACTACTCGTAAAACAGTTGCTTTGTGAGGTACAGCAGAAGCAAGGGATTTTTCTTGGAAAACGTCTTGCACATGAGTGTAAGAATGAGTAGTAAAATACTCTTCAGCAATGCACACGCGCTGCTCTAAAGAATACGCCATGCTGAATCAACTAAAAGAACAGGCATAGCATCGAAAGTGAGCGAAGAATATTCAGTGTAACCAGAGGCAGACTAGGATTCTCTCAATAGTTCAACTTCGGCACAAAATCTTGGTGTATGATTTTTCACGTAAATGTATAGCCAATACTTAGGCACATGTGATGTGCGTCTGTTGACAATATTTCGACCTGCTAGCATATGTCCCAAAAATGGCACTTTATCACTCAACCCATAACATCGCCAATAAAAAATCCATCAAATGTTGCACATGAGCAATATTGGTCACAAATGACAGATTGACATGGCATCAGTCATCAGACATCTAATGATGACCCTTCGAAAATTTATTACGTATTTTTCTCATTCAAAAGTGCATTTCTGGAAAAATTTTAACGCTGCCTTCCGCCACTTATTAATGTACCTAAATTTTCTGAATGGAGAAAACTGATAATTTTAAGCATTGAAAAATATCTCAATGGATGAGCCTTTATAATGCAGAACACCCGGTGTAAATATCTCTTATGGTTTTCATGATATACATTTTCAAAGTTTGGGTTGTGCAACTTTTGAAACACACTATATAAGAAGCTGAGCATCATGGTATTCCAAACATCGCTAAATCATTCGAGAAAACAGGAAATGGAGTTTTGGGGGGACAAAGAGTAAGAAATTATTACTGACTCTCTGGAATGTTCACAACGTTGATTATTTTAAAAAAATAATTTGTTAACTTACGCTGTACTGCAATTTGAACTTAGAATCATCAAAATTTCATACATATTACAGCAAAAGATCACAGTCGTCAGGCTGAAATTTTTAGTCGCCATGGCGACCGGAATTTTTCGAGCCCTGACAATTCCTATATATAAAAAAGGAAGTACCCTCGACTGCTCAAATTATACAGCAATATGCTTAACACCAGTGGCCCAGAAACTATATTCACA
The DNA here is from genome assembly GCF_977018435.1 of Lepisma saccharinum. NCBI lineage: Eukaryota > Metazoa > Arthropoda > Insecta > Zygentoma > Lepismatidae > Lepisma > Lepisma saccharinum. The sequence goes on from NC_139235.1 coordinate 22,611,882, forward strand.
CATTATAGAAAAAAGATTAAGGCAACAAGTGGAAGACAAATTGTAAGAAGAGCAAGCAGGCTTCAAGCCTCATCGCCAACCTCAAGATCTAATCTTCTCCTGAACGCAATAGAGAAGATATTAAGCAGAGGAGGGGAACTATTTACAGTTTTTCTCCAAGGATTTTTTTGGCATTGCCTAATTCGCAGCTAACCTCCATATCTGGTGGGCGTTGCTGAGGTTTGCATCGGAAAAAAGCTTCATAGAGGCTTCTACTGCTGGGATCCCCATATTGTGTGACAAGCAAAAATAGTCTATGTGCTGAAGTGCCCATACTACAGGTTGGGGTAGGGCTATGTGATATATCGATATTGAGTTGATATTTTTAAAATATCAAAGCATCGATATCGTTAAAATATCGGTGTCGATATATCAATATCAAAAATATCGACGTCTATATTTGATATCAATATTATCAACGTATGGTGGTGTTGCATTCCTTACGTGCAACTGAAGTCAAGCATAAGGATGTTAAGATAACAAGTAATGCGGGGACGGAAATTGGGAGGTGATTGATGAGAGATTGCCTCCGATTAACATGGAAAGAATATACCTAGTCATATCATAAATTCTGTTACAAAGTTAATAATGAACTACAGGCACAATGAGCAAGCTAATGTATTATATATATATATGTAAATATCGTCACAATGATAGGAGAACCTGTGCTAAATTGATAAACACTCAGTGGCTATCATGTTAAAATTTCATCCTAATGTACCCAATAGTTTCTGTGAAAATGGAACTTCAAGTTACAACAATTTGGCTAACATTGTCTGGATAGGCAATTGAAACTTCCTTTAAGGCACCCCCAAATAAATTAGTCTGTGCATGCCAGTATATAGTATCTAAAGTAACAGAATTAGGCAATCAGAACCTGGACGACGAAAATTACTGACAGAATAAAAATCAATCTGCACATTCATACATATAGCAGGGCGCGAAATTTCCGGTCGCCAGGTCGCCATTGGCGACCAAAACTTTGGGGCTGGCGACTAAAATTTTGTTGTTTCAAATGTGTGTCAAACATGCCCGAACATCTCATTCCAACGTTCGTACATGGTTTTGGAAAGCGAGCCGATTGAAAACCCCGTGTCCACTCAACGCCGACCCCATCTCACAAATTTATTTAATGTAGCATACTATGTAGCTAAACATGAGAAGCCATTTAAAGACTTTGCAGATCTGCTGTGTTTGGGAGGAAAATTAAGTGTGAGTGTTCTACCTAAGTATGGCAATAAAAAGCAATGCAGAGAATTTATTCATTTCATAGCTGAAACTTTGAAGTTAGATCTAGTGGAGAAAATAAAGAAAAGTACATACATCAGCCTTCTGATTGATGGATCCACAGATAGATAGTCAGTCGAGCATGCAAATGTGTATGTTCGATACGTGGATGCAATTGATGGTCACATCAAAGAGGACATTTTAGGAGTAATAGAGCTCCCAAACGCTACTTCTGCTGGTCACTTCACAGCCATAACTGATTATTTAGTATTTAGATTGGGCAATAGGTTCAAATAAATACAGAAACAAGTATTACATTGTAGGCTTGGGTACTGATGGTCCAGCAAATATGGTTGGGCACAAATCAGGATTGGGTGTGCAAATGAAAGATATTTGTAATAAAATTATAAATTTTCACTGCCTTGCACACCGTTTGCAGTTAGCTGTGTTGGAGTTAAATATCTTAAGAGCATTTGATTCCGTGATAAGGAATATTTTTCAGTTTTATCATGGCTCTGCTAAAGACTTCACCTCTTGAGAGAAACAGCAGAAGTTATAGGAGAAGAAATTCTAAAACTGAGTGATATCCACACTATTAGGTGGTTAGCCAGCAAAGAAAGTGCTGTAAGAGATCTCTTGCAATCATGAGGCTGTTGTGACCCATGGAAAAGACAATGAAAGTACTAAACCTAAGGGTTTGCTGAAAAGTTTGAAGCAATTTAAATTTGTTAAGTTTGTTTGTTTTGGATTTTTAGAGGAAACTGAACCCTTTAAGCGTGGCACTACAAAATAAGAGTCTTTTGATTTCATCTCTGAAAATAAGAATTGAACACTGTATTTCAGTTTTGGCTGACCTGGAATCTAATGTTGGACCAAGCGAACAAGATTTCTTGGACCATGTATTCATTTCAGGAAAGATCAGGGATGTGCAGCTCACAAACATTCAAAATAGAGAGCAAGAGTTTCAGACTGTTAGAGGAAACTTAATTAACAATGAGAAGGTGTACATCACAGAAAGATTGCAATCTATATCAACAGATGTGATTGCATCTTTGCATGTTTTCGACACCTTGGGTTGGCCTCCCAAAGAAAATATTCTTCAGTTTGGGATAGAAGACATAAAGAAGCTCTACATGTACTTGAACCCGAGTCTTTATAATGAGAAAATGGATGTTCTCTTAGCAGAGTGGACATAATACAAACTTTTGTTTCCTTCTCTGACTTTGAATCAGATGCTGGAGAAGATTCACAGTGAAGAGTGTTCAGCAAGATTCCCCAATTTGCTCCAGATTTTGACATTTTGTGCTGTTTACCAGTGAGCACAGCTTCATGTGTGAGAGGTTTCAGCTGTTACAACAGACTCAAGACTATTTACAGGAACTCTCTAAAGACTGAGACACTGGATGATTTGATCAGAGTTTCCGTAAATGAACCACCCTGTCAGTGTTTGACCCAGCAGTTGCGATTGTTAAGTGGTACTTCAGTGCAGAACGACAGCGCTACATAAACATTAATTCCTAAGGTATGTTCTTTTTAATAATTGCTCATATTTTTATTATTTCTCAATAAAAAATAGTGGCGACCAAATATTTTAGTCCGGCGACTGACTTCAAACTAGAAATTTCATGCCCTGCATATAGGGCTGTTAGACCTTTTTCTCCCTAGAAAGCTAACGAGGGGTCCTTTACCCACCGTGCCCCTCGAGAATTATGTTGAACTTTGTATTAATCGACAGATTTTGATGTTTTAGGTAATATAAAGTTAGTTCCAGTGTGCAGAAAACACAAATAATGAAGATATTTGATCACAAAGTATGACCCACGTAAGCAAAACCTTCCCATTTCAGAGTGCTTTCGCTGCTTTTTATTAATAAAACCCTTTGTATGCACACTCAAAACAACAAATGAACATGTCGATAATAACTATTGGTTCCAAACCTAGAAATCCTAACCTAACTACATAAAATTATAGTTGCTGTTGGTGAATATCGTTTTGCGTGCTATATTCACTTACGTGAAGCCTTCGGGTTGTTCTTATTCACGGTAAAGTAACACGCTAAGGTAAAAGACGTACTTTACTTCACAATAACAATTTCCTCGAGCTAAAAATCACTGAAAACGCTCATAAACAACAAAATCTTCATATACCATGCATAATATTTCACTTTCTCTAGGGAGTACAGTGTGTCAAGGATACTGCAAACGTATCGTCTGGCAGACTATGCATGTGGTGCAGTTTTCTTCTCTGTCTCCCTTCCAATTAAATCTATCTGCATTTGAGTCAGAGAGACTGACAGGGAAGTATCGGTGTCCTTTTACATGCCTTCTTTCAGGGTGTGTTTAACGAAACATTAGTGTCTACATACACCAAAACTTCGCAAGATTTTGCTAACATGCTGAACATGGAAATACAAAAAACTAATGCAGTTGCTCGAGAACAACAAGAAAAGAAGATTTGTGAGTTCTGCTCCTCAACCAAGAGGAGGATGTCCAGACTCTTCTGCAGCCGTTGCTCCAAAGCATAGGGTGGTGAACACCAGTCAAAGTGTTGTTATGAGTGCACACAAAGTTTGTAAAAATGTAATTTTGTATCATGCTTGATATTCATATCTTTTGTAAGTAAATACTAACTTTTGTAAAATTTATACTGTTTTAAATCAGAAGAAATCGCTAGTCCAGAAGACGAATGGTAAGCTTTAACGTTTGGCACAAGACAGGTTAGGTTTCTAGGGTTAAGGGCTCTGTAACAGTTCGTTATATCGGACACACATTTAAATCGGATATTTTGTGTTTCACATGGTTCGTACTTACCAATTGTGTATTGTGGAACATAGTTCAAGGTGCCATTATGCTTTTTACACAAAAACAAACACAATTTTTCACATACAGAGTTATCTTTTTATTCCTTTCTTCGCTTCCGGAACACACAATATGGGGTGCACATCTTGACTCATGTTGTGGGTATACAGTGTTTCAACCTTCCTCACCGAAAAATACCTACTATCGTGTTCGTCACCGGTGGAAATTATACATTATGCACGGGTAGCTGACTGATAACCCCATGAACCATTGACGGATAGCCCCATAAACCATTCACAGATAGCCCAACAAACCAATTCCATAAGGTTAGGTTAGGTTTGGGTGAGTTGGGTTAGGCAAGCATAGTAAAAAAAAAAGGAGTTTGAAACACTGACAGTGGGTTACGTCATTGAACGTGCAGAGCATGCAGTTCACGTATGGGAAGCATGTCAATTGTGCATCGGTGGGATATTTCTCTTGAAAAATATATGATATGCCGGTCATATAGATTCCACGATGAAAAAAAATACCTCCACGAATGTTGGAAAGCTTGGCGAAACTCATTTCCGTAAGTAGTTTCTTCTGTAAAAATAAAGAAATGTGTCTCCTATACAATGAACTGTTACCAAGGGCTCTACTTGTTAAATGTCTGTTATATATCGGAGACACATTTAAATCAGAAATTTTGTGTTTAGGATGTTTCGTACTTACCAAATATGTATAGGGGAACATAGTTGAAGGTGCCATTATGCTTTTTACAGGAAAATAACATCGACTTTTCACATTACGAATAATTCTTTTGGTTCCTTTCTTCCGTTGCGGAACATACAATATGGCACGCACAGCTGTGGATCATCGCGTGTCGTGCTTGTGTTTTGTCGATTGGGAGTGGGTATGCAGTGTTTCAACCTTCGTAACCAAAAAATACCTACTTTCACGTTCATTATGTCACCACTGACGGATAGCCCCAAAAACCATTCACAATGAGCCCCACAAACCATTGACGGATAGCCCCAAAAACCATTCACGATAACCCCACGAACCATTGACGCTTAGCCTCAAAAACCATTCACGATAGCCCCAAAAACCATTCACGATAGCCCCAAAAACCATTCGCGATAGCCCCAAAAACCATTCACGATAGCCCCAAAAACCATTTCCGGCAAGGTTAGGTTATGTTGGGTTAGGTAAGCAGTTGAAAAATAATCTCGTAAAAAAAAGGCACGTTTGGAAACACTGGCGAGACCGCGTGACTTTCGACGCTTGCGCCATCTGCAGGTACATAATGGAAACAACAGCATAATGTTGTCGCTTTGCACAAAATGCAAGTTTATTATATCAAAAGTGCCTATCTCTTGTTGTGCAGCATTCTACGGTGAGAAAATACCTCCACGAACTTTAAAAATGCTACAGAAACTATTTTCCGTAAGTAGTTTCTTCTGTAAAAATGAAAAAAAATGTGTCTCCGATATAACAGACATTTACCCTCTACTTATATTTGAGGTTGGAAATTTTACGAAAACTGTTCAAAGGTCAAACTTTTGTGGACAATATGTATCATGTATAGAATATCGTTTCTAAGCCCCCTAAATTTCTAAAAACTACATCTCAACTCAAATTCTTTGAAAAAGCTCAGTATCACGGGAGGACATATGTACCTTGGACGGTATGCACGTAACGCCCATGTAAAACTGCAGTCTCGAAGAAAAGACGCAGGGTGCTTACAACTACGTCACCAGGCCTACTTTGCCACCATACACACATTCCCTTCAATTTATTGAAAAGGAAACAAAGTACAAAAACAAGAAAATGTAACTCGCAAATAGAACACGAAAATACATTTATTTTACATTTCTACTGAAAACAAACTCACTTTACAAAATTAATTCTAAGTTCATAAGCATGCAACTACAATAATAAGCTTCAAAAATTACCTGTTAAGTCAGATTGCAATAAAATAATAAATGAAATAAGTATATCATTTTAAACGTTACCAATTTGCCTTTTGCCCGGTTCGGTCAGTGTGGTAGTGTCCGTTGTGTATTTTATTTACATTTTATTTCTTCTTTTCGAACTCCACAAACATTTCCAGTGTGGCAGTGTCCGAAGAGAATTTCGATTGTCATTTGGATGTCCTAAGATTTACATTGGAGAGTAAAGTGTTTTGCCTGAAGTTTATCGTAATAAAAATACGTTTCGCAAATATTTTTGATACAGTAGAAAGTCATACATTTTCGAAAATTACATTCTTTTAAGCCAAGATAAAGTACAACGACAGGGAACCGATTGAACCGTATGTTTATGAGCAAAGAACAGTGGCGGTGATTAGGTTGGAAGTGGGTGATGGACCAGTTGGCTCCCTACACTTATTGCCATTTCTTGCCCCCGTACTATGGCCTCTTAATGCTAGGCATTATCTACCACAAAGTAAACTGTCGATGTCTCAAATCGCAGCTACTGACAGTGAACATTAAAGTTGGTGTTATTTTGAGGCGGGTCCGTCATCTCAATGGTCACCCACCGGGTGAAAATTTTATCTTGAGTCGACCCTGGCCACAAACATGTCTAGGTCAGTAAGCAACGAATGATTGTGTGGTCTAATAAGAAAAACATCAGGGAAAGCTGGAATACATTTTATAGTGTAGCCAGCCTCTGTGGCAGAGTGGTTAGCACAGAGTGCTACATTGCAAGGGGCACCGGGTTCGAATCCAAGCCTGGGCATGGAGATTTGTGAGAGTCCCTTCATCAATATCATTGTATCATCACGCATTCTCATCTTCGACATTAGCCAAAAGTGGCAGAAAAGTGAAGTGAAATAAAGCAAATCAAACCTTAGTAGTTAGTATGAATGTTGACCTCTGTGACGGAGTGACCCATCAGTGTGCTATGACGTCAGAGGTCCTGGCTTCGAATCCCTGTTAAGACATAGATGTTTGTGTTAGTCCTTAAAAGAGAAAAGGGGAGAATGTAAAATATGACACGTCATCATTATCCCTCGCTGTTTCCTGCCTCTGGCTGGGTCGGCATAGAAG
>NC_139235.1:22619077-22793018 GCF_977018435.1 Lepisma saccharinum
ACCTGAAAAAGTAACTAGATCAGTCACGCTGTAGCTTTGACATATTAGTATCGTTTTACTAACATATTGAGTACTTTTTAAATTTCACCTTATTTTATTGTAGTACTGCATATAATGATTCTTAAGACATAATTACAAGATACTGAATAACCAGCTAAGAAGAGAAACTGACAGGGCAAAAGAACAATGGATGAAACAAAAATGTAAAGAAATTGAAGAACTGGAAAAAAGAGGAAGGTATGACTTGATGTATCGTGAAGTAAACTGCTTGGGCTTCCAAAAGAAGAAATGGAAAACAATGTGGATGATAGAAGACGAGGAAGGACGTGAAATCACAGACAAAAAAGGAATATCGAATGTGTGGGGAAAGTACGTTGAAGAGCTCTACCAGAAAGAGAATCGCCCAGACAGTCTGAATGTAGAAAATGAAGACGACGTGCCTGATGATGAGAAAGGATACTATATCCTGAATGAAGAATTTGAGCAAGCACTCAAAGAAATGAGGAATGGGAAAGCAACAGGCACTGATGAAATTCCTGTTGAACTTATCAAATGCCTGGGAGATGGAAAAAGAGAAATACTGCACTTATGCAATGAAATCTATGAGGAAGGGGATTGGCCACAAGATTTCACGGAGACTGTTTTGGTACCTCTGCAGAAGAAAAGCAATGCCAGAAAATGTTCTGAGTACAGGACAATCAGCTTGATATCTCACTCGGCAAAAATTCTTCTAAGAATTCTGAACAGACGCCTATACTCGAAGGTCAGTGGCGAGTTAGAGGAAGAACAGTTCGGTTTCAGGAAAGGAAGAGGTACAAGGGATGCAATTGGTTTACTGAGGACCATTGGGGAAAGATATTTAGAGAAAGGAAAGGAGGTGTTTGTAGTATTTGTAGACCTGGAGAAAGCCTTTGATAGAGTGAATTGGGTTAAACTTTTAGAAATTCTGAAGAAAATTGGTGTAGATTGGAAAGAGAGAAGACTTCTAAGCAACTTATACATGAATCAACGAGTTAAAGTGAGAACAGGAGACGAAATGACAGAAGGCTGTGAAATTGGAAGAGGAGTACGACAAGGATGCTGCCTATCGCCTACTTTGTTTAATATCTATTTAGAAGATATAGTGAAAACTTGTTTCCAGGGCACAGGAGGTGTCAAATTGGGAGGAAGAAGAATAAACTGCATAAGATTTTCTGATGACATGGCATTATTCGCTGAGGATGAAATAACCATAAATAGTATGTTAGAAGAGTTAAACAGCAGCTGTGAGCAGTATGGGATGAAGATTAATGTAAAGAAGACAAAGGCAATGGTTATAGGATGGAAACCAAGGAATATTAATGTGAGAGCAAACAGTGAAAGAATCCAGCAAGTGGATAGTTTCAAGTACCTCGGATGCACTATAAGCAGTGACATGAGCTGCAACCAAGAAGTGAAAATGAGAATCGCAATAGCAAAAGAAGCTTTCAATAGAAGAAAAAATGTTTTTTGTGGACCCATGGACATAGGTCTAAGGAAGAGATTAGTGAAATGTTTTGTGTGGAGTGTAGCACTATATGGTGCAGAAACCTGGACGTTGAGAAGAAATGAAGAGAAACGACTCGAAGCTTTTGAAATGTGGACATGGCGAAAAATGGAGCATGTAAAATGGACGGACAAGGTAAGAAACGAAGCCGTACTGAAAAGAGTTGGTGAAAAAAGATCAATACTGGAGACCATCAAGAAGAGGAAAAGAAACTGGTTAGGACACTGTCTAAGAAGAAATTGCCTGCTAAGAGATGCCTTGGAGGGAATGGTTGAAGGAAGAAAAGTCCGTGGAAGAAAGAGATATCAGCTTATGGATGATATTAAATTAACTGGGTCGTATGCTATTACGAAGCGTAAGGCAGAGAACAGGGAAAGCTGGAGATTGCAGTGAAAAACCTGCCAATTAGGCAGAAAACAATGAATGAAAAAGGACCTTAAAAACCTTGCTATAGACCTACATATGCTAATTAGTGTCACCTTACATCAAATTTATTTGTGTGTGTCACTGTCATTGCAATCACCATCACATTTCACTTCAGTCTCCGAATTACTTTCTCTTACCTCTGCATTATCACAATCGTCGAGAGACCCTTATTGCTGATGATACCGTATTCATTGCATTCACCATTGCTAAGCAGAGCATGGAACAAATGATTTTCAGCATTTCTTTTTATTGTAACAGTCAGTGGCGCGGCGTTACTTTTTCGAAAGTGTTACCAGCCATCAGTACGATAATTATGCCTGCTAGACGTTATCAACCCCCCTCCAATAAAAAAAAACAAAACATGTCTTCCATCTAGATTTTTGTTCATCTCATTCGTTTTCTTCAATCTGCACAGTAATTTAGCCACAAACACTCCTAGCATGAACTACCACTCATGAGACAGTTACTGCGAAAATCCAATGAATAGTGGTCAAGCCAGTGTCATATCTTTATCTCTGTTTCTTTGCAATTGCGGTGGGAAAGGGAAGAAGAAGAACCACACATTTCTAGTGTCAGCTTGACGTTTGTGTGGTAAACAGACGACAGCACTCCCCTCCTCCAGTGACAGTCAATGTGGAAGGGAAACCCAGCTGTACGTACTACTGTTGCCAACTTAGTATTTTGGAGCACGGTTTGTCCAAATCACGAATTGCACCAAGGAACTATATTTTCGTCTAATACCTAACTGGTCTCAGTTGTAGTTCAAGGCAGCATTGACTTTGCAGTCTACCTCTAGTTGCTTCACAGAAATCATATCCCCATTCCAGGTGGGATTTAGCTCTTTTCTGCCAATCCAATGTGACAACACTAGCCTGTGTCCAGCAGGTCTCACTGGTAACTGGGCCCCTAAACAGGCATATGAATAACCCCTGAGCACACTTGCCCCAAAGTCTTTCCCGGCTCTTCCTTTGCATTGGCACCTTCTCCTCTTGCTACCTCTTGAGGGTAGCAGTACAGCTTCCCTATTCACTTCTGTCGGCAGCAGAGAAAAAAATGTCCTCTGCAATATCTACTCGACGGTAATGCTATTGGTTAACATGTTGTCATTTTATTCAAGGAACTTTTTAATTCTTTAAATTTTGCTGTTACCGTGCACGCCACGCTGCTGCTAACAGTAAATTATGCAAGCAGACTGTGCTACCATTCACCTGAATGACATCTCAGAGACAGAAACACTGCACTAAGCCCAGATACAAAGCAGAGACTATGCTCATCTGTATTTAGACAGAGGAAAGCAGTTACTGAGAAGCTTAGAACAGCATGCCTAATTGTTGCAGAGAAAATAAACAAATTTAGTCGCATGTATCTTACAGCACAACCGGTGGAGGGTTAAAAAGAAATCCCTTCTTGATGTTGGACTAAAATGCAAAACCTTACGTGAACTGCAGAGATGCCTTATGCAGGAACACTGTTAGGAAAAATTCCAACTGTAATTCACTATTCCCAGGAATCGAACCTAGGTTCCATGTTGAACAACATAATTTCCTCCGACCACTGTTTAATGCTGGGAGAAACATTGATATTGAACTCCAAGAATGACACATGCATACCTGTGGGCTTACCTGGTGCCTATGAAGCCATTTGCATGCTAGGGTGTAGTTAGGGGGTGATTTCGAAGGATAATCGCATGGCAGGTTAAAGTACAGGATCACGGGAGGGAGGAAAGTCACTTTCAATTCCTCATACTCTTCAGCCTTATCTGAAAATAGACAAAGATGCTTGAGAATAAATATAAATACTGCATTAGATGAAGATTACAATAGAATAGAATAATTTATTCATCATTAAGCTTTTTAGATGCAATAGATGTTGTCAATAATTACACATAATGGCATTTTTAGGTTACCTATTGATTACAGTCATTTTATATATTACATTTACTATCATTAAACCCACAGAAGTTATTGTTAAATATAGTATAAACAATATACTGATTAGACCAGGTCCAGGAGTTCACAAATATTTTCGTTCCAGTTATAAGATAAGGTGCATGGTACATCTGGAATCTGGAGAACAAAACCAGAGAATCTGAGAGAAATTTGACATCTGAAAACTGATGCTGCAATTGTGATGAGATACACTGGCGTGTATCACTCCTTGTATTAGCCAACAGACCACACATTATTATTGTGATTTCATGACGTCATAATTTTGACCCACCCCTCTAGACTTGAATTATTCTAAGACAAGGATGGCTCACCATGAAAATGATTAGTGATTCTGCTGGCAAAAATAATACATTTAAATTGCAAGTAAGGTATTACATGCATCGGTCAATAGAAAGTCTAGCTTGTTATGGGCTTGAATTTAAATGTATGCTGCGGTACAACAAAAACCTAGATGAGATGATCATGAAATGAGACGAAAGTTAAAATAAAGCACATTGAGAGAGATTCACTAACAAATTTTACCTAGAAAAGTGAAGACAATTATTATGAATCCTAATTGCCTTCAAAATCCGGATTGCCTCTGAAATCAAGATAGTACATTTTCTGAATCCTTTATATGAACCTAAAAAAGTGCTTCAAAAGTTGCCTAACCTTAACTTTCATCACTTGAAGAAACAAGTGCAGGTTTCTCGAACTCTGTGAAAATGCACATGTCACAGACTTTGTCCACAATATATTATATAAGTTACAGCATAATATAAGCCATGTGCAAAATTAACAGTACAAAATATTGGGTAAGATGTCAGTTTACCTTTATGTCTCCAGTCCCTATACACAATGACAAAATCTTCAGGAAGATCTATGTTGGCGATAAAGCATCCACCTGATTCTCCTTCCTCTTCACTGATTTGAAATTCATCTTCATTATAAATGCTCTGAAGAGCAAACAACTCATCCCTCTGGCTTTCTTTATCATTCATCTGGAAATAGAATCATATTACTAATCATTACATACAAATACTGTTGTAGCAATAAAATTCTTCCGTTCTTTACATAAGGTACAGTGACGTCGACACATGGAGAAGTGGATGATTATGTAAAAGAAACAAAGAGAAAGAGAAGAGAGAGAGAGAGAGAGAGAGAGAGAGAGAGAGAGAGAGAGAGAGAGAGAGAGAGAGAGAGTGAGTGTGTGTGTACAAATCAACATTATCATATTTATAATGTTTGCAGTATGGTATTAAAAAAATTCCATGCGGGGGGGGGGGGGGGGGATTCTACTGACTGTCTACAGACAACATGAGATAATGCTTTGCAGGGGGTCAGTGAACACTTCGTTTTTCGTACTAAAAAAAAAATTGATGATTTAAATTTGTATCTTGACTGAAAGGAAAGGCGAACACCACTTTCTGATAAGAATAGCTAATCGGGACTTCGGATACAGTTTTTATAGTGGGATTTTGACACCCACCCTTAGAAATCTAGTCTGGAACCTAAATGTTGGACTTTTGGGGATCTGAATCAAACTTGGGCATAACTTTGCAAGTGGGGGCAGAAACAAATATTTATCTACCCCATAAAAATAGCACCCATTTGCTAAATTACTGTTACATTTGCGAAATCATAAAAATTACTCATCAACTTGCTTCCCAGGCGCTTAACACAAGTTCCATTAGCTTGTTAATGAATTCAAGACAATAGCGATTACCACTACTATGTATATCTAACGCGAATCATTGTGTGCGTAAATTCATGGTCAATTGTTACTGAAATGATCAAGAGAATAAATTCAATATCTATTCCTCTGTATTTTTAATCATGATATTTTACCAAAAAATATTTCCAACAAAGAAAACTACATTCCAACTCGCCCATGTGTTTTATTTCAGTAATGTTTAAATATTAACTATGTGTAACTTCATCACTATATACATCAAGCCACGGCCGTGTAATGTTTGTTTTATTAATTTTTTCACAGGCAATCAACAATCAAAAAGGAAATCACCACTTTACTACTACTGCCATCTTGTGTAGATGCACTTGCAAATTTTCAGAACCGATTCTTTGTTCAACAGTCATCACCACCACCAGCTTTATAAGTTTTTGTTCATTAGTGATGCTAGATGCATGAAGGATACTAGACACACTATGAATCATAATGCAATAACAGAATATCAAAGCAGAAAAAGAAGTCAAGCAAAAAAAAAGCTTGACTTCCTATTATCGTATATATCACAACTTTAATATACGTGGCAGCTCGCATTTAGTTAATGTCAACTTGAAGGCAGATTCCTGATATTGCATAGTCTGGAACTCGTAATGTTCACTATTTTCACTGACATTTTAGCTTCACAACGAAATCTAACTTATTGTTCTTTTTTTAAAAAAAGCACACAGTTCTTTAAACGATGACTTCATAAAGGGCTGTCATGCTCGCGTCAAAAATTCCATGTAGGCTATCTTTGTGTACTATTGTTCCACTCATACAAATAGAGACGTTCTGCGTTGACAACTCATTTGTAACTTTCACATTCATTGGACTGCCGTTTTCCGGCCAAATTCCATGGACAAAGAAAAGAGGGGAGGTGGTCTTCGAACCTGGCCACTTGTTTGACAGTTCTAAGAATAGAGCAGCACCTGAGGCCATCTGTACTCACCAAATGGAGCTTCCAGTTGTGTGACAGAAAAGTGTTGAAATTGAATGGTGAAGCGGGAACAAGTAACTAAATTGCCAATAACATGTTTATCCCCCAGGGGGTCACAAGTATCCAGAGAGGGGGAATTACCCCATCCCCCCTTCAAACACCACCCTGAATGTTTGTGATTCGAGAGCTGGCCCACCGTAACCTCTTGAGTCAGATTGATTTTTTTTAATCCACAGATTTTCATGTTTTACGTAATATAAAATTGGTTCCAGCATGCAGAAAAAACAAATAATGGAGATACTTGATTGCAAAGTATGGCCCATGTTAGTAAAACCCTACCAACACGGAGTACATTCGCGCTTTTTATTAGTAAAAACTGGTTGTATGTACACTCAAATAGCTAAAGAACATGTACAAAAGATCACACCATCAAACTTAGGACTCTGAAATGAACAAAAACATTTAAAACTGCTGCAAGCACAAACCTAACAGTTCTAACCTAATGACGTAAAATTATAAACAACAATAAATCTAACATGCACAACGATAATTTCACTTCTATATTGGTTTCATAAGTCTTCAGTCCTTTGTGTTACATTCATGAAACGGTAGGCAATGTCCCATCTGCTTCTGTTGTGAAATGTCATGTTGGGTGATATATTCACTTGTGCAAAGCCTTCAAGCTGATCTGCTTGATCCTAAGGTAACAGATGTCACTTCACAATAACACATTTCCACAACCTAAAAACAACAAAATCATCATAAAGCTTTGAAAATATTTCACTGTCTCGAGGGGGGTCTCGTTGTTGCTGTTTCCTTTACAGACCAGAGTTCACAAATGCAGTCCCCCAATCATTCTCAGGGTGTCTACAACTTTATAAAAACAAAATTCCCTGACTTTTCCAGACCAAGAAGACAAATTTTCCACACTAAAGCCATTAGGGCATCTCGTGTTTACACATTTATATAAGAAGAACACTAAAATTTAGCTAAACGTCACTAAACAAGGTCAAAAGTATTAATGGGATGGACAACTGAACAGAAAATAGGAGTGAGCTTTTACATAATACTTGCCAGATACTGACAAATGATAAACAAAGAAATATTTTTTACAAAATAAAAATCATGACAATTAAAGCATAAATATTACATAATTCTAGTAAAATTTAGTAATACATGTATTAACCCTAATATGTACTGAGTACAACCTAAGAATCACAACAAGAAAGTGGTAAATGCCAATAGCCACTAACTGTAGTCGATTTCTAGTTTAAAAATGTTCAAAATATGACCATTACTCTATAGTAACTAATATGCACTTTTTTTCTGTAACTGCTAGTAATATTCAGTATATCAAACTGCACTATAATTTGTCCACAACAAATTAAAAATTTCTGCTTGCCCTTCTCTTCTTTGTTCAAGAACCTATTTTCAGTGCACTTCCCTGAAAATATTGATTTCTCCAGAAACACAGTAAATTTCCCTGACTCTTTCAGGATTTTCAGACTGGTACACTCTCTGATTCTCACTATATAAGACTGAAACAAAAATTTTTGAACTCCCAACGGGAAATTGAACAAAGAAACGATAAAAAAAAATATCCATTTAACTTGTTTCATTTGCTCACGATGGTGGTTGGCCACCGATTCTCATACACAGGCCGAAATCTCAGGAGAAAAGTTGTTTAGCTTCCTCCAGGAACCTGTGCAAGATCAATGCAATGCACACACACACACTTTATTGATCATCACTCACATTTGCAGACAAGAGATGAGCATATTAAGTACTTCAAAAACACCACGAGAGGTGCTAGCTTGTTATTTTTATATAATAATTGTAATGTTGCACACCTCTGTGGCTTTTTTACTTTAGTATTGAAGAATAAAGCTCTCTACCACACAGGGTAATTTCAAATTGGTAGTAACAAATAAATACAGTAGCGTGCAAATTAATCCGAAAAAGATGCATACTTTTCCAGGTATACAATAATCTTAAAATACGTTGCAGAGTTTTAAGCTTTAGTTTCACTTTTTTTTTTAAATAACTGCACACTCTGTCTTGATAATGCCCTGGGCTATGAATAACGATCCATTTTTACTCAATAGTTCATTGTTGAAGACCCGAAGTGGAGTCTATTATTGAAGAATTTTGTTATTGTCGACAGACAAAGAGTCATTTGTGTTGCAAGTTATGTGCCAAGAGGAAGGTAAGTTTTTTTGTGTGAGTGGTTCCTATTTCGGCTGCTACCCAAATGGATACAATGCCACGCAAACGGTCGAAAATTGTTAAGTTGGTAACACTTTACTATACCTGAGACAGATTTCTTCATATTTACAGGAGAAAGTACTTACGCAAATCATTTTCTGTAGCGTTGTTGATGTTCGGGAATGTAATTTTGATTCATTTTAATGCAATTGCATGTGGTTTTGTACGAAAATCTATTTCCGACGTGCTATTGCTGCTGCCGCCATTTGCTTCCTGCATGAGAGCAGAATACGCTCTCGTATTGTCCGTATCTGCTTAATTGAACGAAAGGAGTGCTAATGGAAACAAACCTAACAGGCCTAACCTAACCTAGTAGGCATACCTCGTCCCCGTGATGGTTTGTGGGGCTATCGTGAATTTTTGGGCTAACGTCAATGGTTTTTCTGGCTCAAGGAACGATCAACGGTAAGCTATCGCCATGTTGTGTGTGGAAATAAACAAGAACAGTAAGTACTCGTAAATGTAAGAAATATACATTACTTTCCTAACAAATTAAATTATTTCACCTAAATAAGTGTTCCGGAATGCAGAATAGTACGTTAGCAATGTAAAAAAGTGCGAAAGAAATGATTCCCAGGTGTCTCAGGTATAGTAAAGTAGTACCGTTAAGTTATCACAGCATACTTCAATGGCACAGAGATAAATTGCTACAGAATGTGGTGTCAGATTGGGTATGGGTAATTCAATTTTGAACCAATACCAAGAGACTTGATCCATCGAGCCTCAAAGAAAGGGAAAATGTGGTCACAAACGGAAGACTTCGTTGCAGGATGACCGAGTTTTTATTAGACAAAGCAAACTGAACCCCAGACTGACTGCTGTTGATTTAACATGTGATTTATTGTCAAGTGGAGTGGACGTCCACGTTACAACAGTGTGTCGCCGACTGCTTGCATCTGGATGAAAAGCTTGTAGGCCATTGAAAAAACAATTGCTTACAAAAAAAAATGTGTAAAAAGCGTGTAACGTGGGCAAAACGTCAGCAGGACTGGACCGTGAGTGAGTGGAAGAAAGTGCTTTTTTAGGAAGAATGCCATTTTGAAGTGCACGGTCACAAGGTTTTTTTCGTTCGTAAAGAAAAATGTGAAAAACTTTCACCAATACACATGCAGCAAACTCCAAAACACCCCCCTGAAAATAATGTTCTGGGGTTGTTTCACATCTGAAGGGTCTGAACCAATAGTTCCTGTTAAGGGGATGATGAACAATGATAAATATATTGACATACTGCGACAAAAAGTCATATCTGGTCCCAAGAAATCCTTTCCTGATGGTGTTTTCCAACAGGACCTAGCAAAATGTCATACATCTCGAAAAGTCAATCAGTTCTTTGATAATAACAATGTACAAGTAAGTACTCTCCTGGCCAGGAAACTCACCTGACGGAAACCCAATTGAAAATTTATGGTCTATCTGCAAGAGAAGGATGTCAAAAGTGGATTGTTCAACCAAGGAGAAAATGCTTTGTGCCCTTGTTAACTTGTGGTACCATGATGAAGAAAATAAAAACATTTGTGCAAATTTAGTGTCATCCATGCCTAAACGTGTCATTGATGTGATTACAAACAATAGAGGTCACATAAAGTACTAAGGGTATTTCTAAATACATGTATAGTTATGTATATTTCAGCAATTGCATTAAATGACAAAATGTGTATCTTGTTCGGATTAATTTGCACGCTACTGTAATATAATGGAATTGAAATGTGGTAGTTATGGTTTTATGAAATTGTAAAGTATTGTGTGTATGGACACAAAAACTTGAAAATGTTGCGTTTTTCTTAATTTGAAGTAGTCTTATTTATACATAGAATAAACAATAGGTGTGTAGATGGGCAGAAAAGAATATGCATGAAGGGGGGGAGGGGAGAAAGAGGGAAAAAGTACTAAACATTAAAATGCAAGAACCCAAATGCCAACATCACTTCCACATAATACAACCTGGACTGCAGTTTGCACACTAGCTCTGTCTCTGGACCTATGGATCTTGCATTGTGTCCTGTTCATATGCATCCTTCATCCATTTCGGACTCATCTTCGCAATTAATCAAATGTGGCAGAAACATGAAGTAAAATAAATCAATTCATTCATTTAACGTTACTTTAAAAAATATATTACAACTCTGAAATTCATCCCATCTTGTAGCCGGAGCGCAAAGGATGATGCCTTAGACTGCACAGCCACGGTGCGGGACGTCTGTTTTTGTAATAACTATATTAAGGTTCACAAATTGATAACAAGAAATTTTATGTAGCCTAGTTCTTACGATAATATTCATCTTGAAATTTTTCAGTGCAAGATCATTACAATGTACACTCTTGATCGATCATCGCTCACACTTGTAGACAAGAGATAAACATATTAAAACAAACACGAAACACGAGAGATGCTTGGGCCCAAGTTCCTTTTCTTTTATTGCAATTTCACCATGCTACGAATGCAATTTTTAAATGGTTCGATTTCGATTTACGTCTGTTAACACATACTGCGGAGTTTCAGCAATGACTTAAGATTTTGTTCAATATATGCTTTCGTGGTTAGGTTAGGTCAGGTTTGGTTCTCTTAGCATTAAAATAAAGTCCCTAAATGCATTCTACTAAAGTCCCGATTTACATTTATTCCCACTACTCTACGATACTTACTGTCACGTGTCAACGGAGAATACCTTGTGCATGGGAAGTGTGCATACTTGCGTAAGGTAATTTTAAATTTCTTTTTACAACGTAAATAACTTTCTTCGAATTCACACAGTGCTCATTACTTTAAGGAAGGTTCAAATTTCGTGTGACAATGATTTCCAAAAGTCTATGATAATGTCTTTCTGCTAGAATTTTTTTATTAAATAAAGTCATACAACAAACGGAACCGTTACCGATGCTTGTTTGTTATTTAATATAATAATTGTAATGTTGTAAAAAAATGGTAAGACTCTACTTTACGTCCTTTTCCTAAGGAATAGGTGTCATATATCGTTGGAAAGCTTATTGTATAAGGAATTCAACAACGTAAATCCCAAAGCGAGGAAAAATTACCTGGAGGAGGAAATCGATAAAAACCGATGTTGTCCGGATATGAGTAATTGAACGTACTGAGGAAATTTTTCGATGATGAAGCACATATTTAGGAGTGAAATGAGTGCTAATGAAACCTAACCTAACCTTGTAGGCATACCTCGTCCCCGTGAATGGTTTGTGAGGCTATCGTGAATGGTTAGCGGGGCTATCCGTGAATGGTTAGTGAGGCTATCGTGAACAGAAAGCGTAAAAAGAAAAAGGAACTTACCCGAAGAGATGCTGGCTGTCTGCAAGCACAGTTTTGAACGATGCACTAAATTATTACTGGGGATAAACGTATTTTACACTATCTACAAGTTTTTGGAACCTGTTCTTTTTCATGCACCATACACACGCACAATGCACCGCGAACGCAAAGCAGTAATCACCACGCAGAACGCAAACGAGCAAAGCACAAACATTCACAACGCGGACACAAAGACGAGCCTGCAGTATTGTTAACTACCATCGGTTACCATCAAAAGGCAATAAGAACGTAAAGTAGAGTCTCGACCATCAAAAGGCAATAAGGACGTAAAGTAGAGTCTCGCCTAAAAAATGGAGAAAATCATAACATTTCCAAGATTTTTGTGTCCATACACATAATACTTTATACAAACGACTTCAAAACACATGACTGTATCATGCTCTTGTGCATAAATATAATGTGAAAAAGTTATGGTGCTAATACTACGTGTGTGAGGAGGGCTCAGAAAAATATATTCTAACTGCCTTCTACAGTCTCCACCTACTCAATTGGTTGAGCAGTGGGTAACATTATCGTATGAGGGAAACGGATTCCTTCAAATTTACAGGAGAAAGTACTTACGGAAATAATTTTCTTTAGCGTTGTGGAAGTTCCTGAATGTAGATTTGATCCATTTTAATGTGAATGTGTGTTGTTTTCTGCGAAAATCTCTGTCCGACATGCTGTTTGTGCTCCCGCCATTTGCTTTCTCCATGAGAGTGCAATGTTCCGTGTGTTAAGATGATGCAACCCCGTAGCTAGTGTTTCAGCCTCGATGTGTTTTCACTAGAACCACGTGTCGAGTATTTTTAATTTTTTTTTTTTTAACTATGCTTGCCTAACCTAACTCAACCTAACCTTACGGAAAATGGTTTTTGGGGCTAACGTGAATGGTTTGTGGGGCTAACGTCAATGGTTTGCGACGTAATAGCATAATTTCAAATCTGGGCACGAAAGTAGATATTTTCCAGTGAACGAGGTTGCAACACTGCATAAATCGACAAAACACTCTCAGAACGCCCCCTAAACCAGTACGCTATCACGGCCATAATGTGTTACAGATTCGAAACAACAAGTAACAGTAAGTACTCGTAAATAGAAGAAATAGACATTATCTTAGTTAGAAATGCATTATTTCACCTTAAGAAATGTTCCGCATTCGAAAATAACACGTTAGCAATGTAAAGAAGTCCGAAATATATGATTCGTAGGTGTTTCCCTGGTAACACTTTACTATACCAGAGACAGATTTCTTCAAATTTACAGGAGAAAGTACTCATGCAAATCATTTTCTGTAGCGTTGTTGATGTTCGGGAATGTAGTTTTGATCCATTTTAATGCGAATGCATGTGGTTTTCAACGAAAATCTATTTCCGAAGTGCTATTTCTGCTGCCACCATTTGCTTTCTGCACGAGAGCACAATACGCGCTATTGCTGCTTTTACAAGATGACGTGTCGAGGATGCGTCGTGAAGTTGTTGCCAGGTGTGGAAGATGCCGTGGAATTTGCAATTCAACATGGAATCTTGAAGAAAGAAGTGGAATGCAGGACCTGGAAGGTTAAAATTAAAAGAATTCCGTGTATTTTCTTTCATCGAGAAAAACCGATGTTGTCCGTATATGCTAAATTGAATGGAAGGAGTGCTAATGGAACCTAACCTAACAGGCCTAACCTAACCTAGTAGGCATACCTCGTCCCCGTGATGGTTCGTGGGGCTATCCTGAATTTGTGGGCTAACGTCAATGGTTTTTGGGGCTACCCATGGATGGTTTGTGGGAAATACGGAACAACAGTAAGTACTCGTTAATGTAAAAAAAAAAGACATTATTTTCGTTAGAAATTCATTATTTCACCTAAAGAAATGTTCCGCAATGCAGGATAGTACGTTAGCAATGTAAAAAATTGCAAAATAAATTATTGATAGTTGTCTCCGGTATAGTAAAGTAGTACCGTTTCCCTCATATGATAATAGTACCGAGCAGTGGACTGGGGAGGTGGGGGATGCTCTTTCTGCCTGTATATTATTCTGCAAAAATTATTATTCTTTCTCCTATGAAAATTGCAAAAATCATTAAACATTCAGAACAGTTACTAAAAAAAAAAATTGTAGTGTATGGACAAAACTTTATTTTTTACTCATATGCATAAAGTGACAACTGGCTTCCCAAAAGTTAGGGCGACTCCAATTTATCAAGACGAAATCAGGTGTGGCTGCAGGCGAGGGTTGAATTGAAAGAAACTAGAATTATGATACGCTCTTTGATTCGAATGTAGATATACTCAAGCACTACAAATAAATCTGTCGTAATAATGTAACGTAAGTACTAAATCCGACTCGAGATGCACGGGGGTCTTACCAACAGTATCGTGGTCATATCTTCCCCTTGTAATTAAGGAGTCTCGGGTTCAATACCGGTGGAGGTACACACATGCACAAAATGATCGCTACCAGGAATTTGTATTGCAAACACTAAAAATCAACCGTTAAAAGTAGTGACAAGTTGCTTCTTGCAAAATATAAAATAACGTAAATCTCCTTGTAACTTGCGATGACTCTTGAAACATGACCTACGCGTATGTGAAAATAAGCGACTACAACATTGCATAACTTGCAATCTGGCTTACTTCATGGATATTAGATTCCAATGTTGTCCACCTTCTCAAAACTTGTAATTCATATTAACCGATGACACACAGGCGAATATGTTTTCATTCTTCGTCCAATACACAAAACATATCTCATAATTACATCCAAATTAATACTAATACGTGGCTGAAACAGCAGACATCACACATGATGGTCAGAAAGAGGCAAGCAATATCTCTCATATGGCACACACCTCAAACAACTTTCCCTTCCCGCCCTTCGTCTTCTGACGTTAACGTTGAAAACTTCATTGTTAGTTAGACTTCTTATGTTTAGTTTTCTTCGAATAAATAGTACCTCTTTGGTCTAACCCTGAGTATGTTACGAAAAATTGCAGTGCATTTATGCTAGGAGAACTAAACTTAAGCGTAATGCAAGAACGCTTCTTAATGTCAGACAGACGAAGGGCCGGGTAGTGTTCAGCTATGGGTGCGTTAAGTGAGACGCATGAGACATTTTTCCGAAAACTCGATGTATTTTAGCAACCATCGATTATTCTATATGTAATAGCAAAAGTAATAGGGGCACAGTCGCAGGGCGTTTGAAACTTAAGGGGGGTGTGCGGGCTCGGGGCCCGGAAAGAAAAAATGCTTTCCGATCTCGACTTCAGGAGAGAATTTCCCCAACTTTTCGGGATCCAGAGCAGTTTTGTGAATGGCAGTTTTGATTTCAGAAAATGAAAAAATGCTACTTGAAGGGGGAAATAGTGTGTGGAATTCGAGATTTTTAAAGTGTCGGGAAATATCTAACATTTAGATCAAGGAGAGTTAGGTTAGGTTGTATCATGGTTGTATCCTCATTTATTTAGATGAAGGGAAATAGTGGGCGAAAGAGGGAAGTTTAGCCTCTGAGAAAGGTAAATTGTACCCACAGATTTGTGGCAACACTGTACCCGCCTTGTTTTAAGCCCGTTCCCGCTAAAAGTTTTTCCAGAGCTTCGTTGGGATTGCTAGGTTTTGGGGAATTTAGTTTTTTTTTTTGTTTCATTCAAAGTGTATAATGGTTGTAAGTAACCAAATAGGCAAGATGTATGTAATTAAAAGAGGTAAGATTTAGTTTATTACCTTAAATAATAGCAGAAAATACGGATTTGATTAAGTCCATTGCTCGCACAAAGAACGATGTAATCGTTTAATGTCTTACACACTTCATGCCTCTTGTTAATATATTATGATTTTCTGACGTGCTGTTTGTCAGAACAGTCCCGATTTTCACAGAACCCCTCGTCTCCAGAGAGACATTTTTCTGAATAATTTGATTTTTTCATCAGTAGCGCAACAATTGAACATGGTAATGCAATTTCACAAGATGACTCACTATAAATTAAATAAGTATTGGCTTGTGAAAATAGTACAATATTTTCAGTTTGCATTGTCTACTGGGTGGAGTACAAGGTGCAGTAGATCTAATATGGGCTAGTTTTTCGTGTACGATTAGGAATTTAGCTGTACAATTTTTTCATTTTATTTTACATTGTGCCAGAGTGTTGCTGTATCAATAAAGAGGCTATTATATTTCACTCTGAATATAAATTAAATTCTTTATAACATTTCTAAATCTTAATCACTTTTGAGTTTTCAAAATGAGAGTTTCATATGGGCAAACACCTCTCACTCGTTGATTTCGTCATTTTTTACATTCGTACTTACCTGTTGTGCCTTGCAAAAGATTCGTGAAGGTGGCATTTTGCTTTTTTCACGAAAATAATTTCAATTTTTCACATAGAGAGTAATTTCTGTTCTTCCATTTTTTACTTGCGTAACACACAATGTGGCGGGCACAGCTTGACTACAGTTTTGGGTATGCAGTGTTTCCAACCTTCTTAACCGAAAAATACCTACCATTGTGTTTGTCACGAGTGCAAATTATACATTATGCATGGGTAGCTGACGGATAGCCCCACGAACCATTTCCTTTAAGGTTATGTTAGGCGAGCATAGTTTTTTTTTAAAAAAAGGGGGTTGGAAACCCTAACAGGGGGTTACGTCATCAAACATATGCAGCATTCGGTTCACGTAGGGGAAGCAATGGCAATTTTGCGTCGGTTAGTGATTTCCCGGTAAAATAGAATCAACGATGAAAGAAAATACCTCGATGAACCTTGGAAATCTTACAGAAACTCATTTCCGTAAGTAGTTTCTTCTGTAAAAATGAAGATAAACATTTTGCCCATATGGAACTGTTACCGATTTTTCTCTTGGAACCAGCCATTCTTTTACTGTCGTGTTGGTTAAAGACTGCTACTGCCATCTGAGTCATGTATGTGTGGTGCGAAGGTGTTTCATAGTTAAGTTCGGCTAGTTAGGTTTAGGGCTCTTAGCATTACAATAATTTTCCTCAATGCTTTCAGCATCTCATCATTGGATTGATTTATTTTACTTTGCGTTTTGTGCCTCTTGGCTAATTTGCGAAGATGGGGAAAAGTGATGAAATTGATGAATGGACATTCACAAACAACCATGCCCGAGCAGGATTCGAACCCGGGACCCCTGGCATCAGCATCTCATGATGTTGGTGATAGTCTCAAGCACACCATCCCTTTGAGCCTCTTGTCGGCAGCTGGGATATTTGCGTAATGTACCTTTTACGTCATCTTTCTTCAAACGTATGAAAAATAAGTTGTGAAAAAATGATGGATCATTCTTACTACGAGAGGCAAAACGTGTATTTGACATTTTTTGGGAGTATAATTCCCCAGACAATAATCAAAAATAATATGATGCATGAAGTAAAACCCAGGAAAAAAGCTGTTCTTCAGTGCAGACAATTTTTCAGATATGCACACATGGCAGCTCAGTGCCATTCTCAACCAAAGTGTGCAACCTGCGTAGACAATAAGCATGGTACTTCCTGTAACCTACCAGCCAAATGCTCCAATTGCCAGGGAGCTCACTCAGCTCTAAAAACTGTCCAATGTGGCGAAGAGAGCAACAAATACAGCAGCATATGGCGAACGATAATCTCCTTTGCCTTGAGGTTGGACAAATTATTGAAGGCACATACATGCAACCGCCATCTACAGAGGAAATTCTGAATCCCATTGTAAACAAAACAGATTTTCCTCCTATTCAGTTTCGTGCACGACTAAATGGTTCACCTAGTGTCTCAAAAACTCCAAATCATAATCCACAACCCACCCTCACATCTAAACCCATCACAATTTCAAACCACAGCCCTAGCATTAACCTATGGCAAAAACATTCTGTTGGGACAAATCTAGCTCCAGTTGCTTCAACAATTCATTATCCTCTTCCACACTCATCAGGGAAGTCGATAGAAATATCAGAGACATCAAAACATAAAAGTAAACATTCTGGGAAGCCAAGGATACATACTCACTCCAACCCAACCACATCATCAATTGCAGACACTTCTTCTACTAAGTCAGAACCCAAGCCCTCTTTAAATATGGGGCAAGATGCTTATTCTAATTCTGTTTGGGTTTTGATGTTTTATTCACTAACACGAGTACTACTACAAATAACAAATATTGTGGTTACATATCGCAATGCACATCGGAGCTGCTTTTGTACAAATGTCTGAGGAGCCACACTGTTCGCAAGCTCTCGTCTGACTAGCAATGTTCTTACTGGCGTGCGTACATAAAAAAAAGAAACAAATGCATGTTGCTATGCAAAGTTAATATAAACACATGGTTATCATACATTCTTCCTCCCCCCCCCCCCCTTTGTCATACAATAGACCAAAGTAATATTATACTGTACTTCACTGCTACTTCATTAAACTTGATCACTTTATAACTGCAAATTGTTATATTGACATTAAACTATGGTTCAGAATCATCTTCGATTGGAAGTGGTACAATCTTGACGACTGGTCTTCTGTATACACCTCCTTTACTCTTGACGTCGACAACGCGAACAAGTCCATCCTTTCCAGGATATACTGCTTTGATGATGCAGAGATTCCAGACAAGGGGAGGAAGTCTTTCATCCTTCAGTACCATAACGGTACCTGCTTGAATCTTCTGCTGACGAGTCCACTTGGATCTCTTGTTGTAGTCCATGTAAATATTACCTCGACCAACGATGCCACAATTGTTGGTGAAATTGCTGAATTTCCTGCCATCTTGTCAGTGTGTTGACTGGTAATTCGGAGATGTCTGGCTCAGATAATGAGGATAAAGGATGACCTATGAGGAAGTGACCAGGTGTAAGTGGGGTTGGATCTTATGAGATTACAGAAATGGGTCTTGAATTTAAACACTTTTCTATCTGACACAATAATGTCCATTCTTCGAATGTTATTGGTGGCTTGCCTACTATTCTTATCAAATGATGTTTCATTGATTTAACTTCTGCCTCAGCGAGTCCTGAGAAATGTGGTGATCCTGGTGGCATAAAGTGCCACTGTAGACCTTCTAGTGATAAGCAGTCTTGTAATTTCTTATTAAATGCTTCTGATTGAAATAGTCGTAAAAGTTCTTGTAACTCTTTGTTCTCGCCAACAAATTTGGTTCCATTGTCACTATATATATATTAATACTCTTCTCTTTTCGTGATGTGAAATGTCTAAGTGTAGCAATGAAAGCCTCAGATGTGAGATTGCTGACTGCTTCTAAATGTATCGTTCTTGTTGATAAACAAATGAATACTGCTACGTAGCATTTGGTAACTGCCTTGCTTCTTGCGGTTCCTGTTTTGACATGTATTGGACCGGCGTAATCTACAGCCACATTGGTAAATGGTCTTGATTGTTGAACTTGAGCTGCAGGTAATTGTCCCATCAATTGTGACGATGTTGTTGCTTTTTAGCTTAAAACAGACAATGCATTTATGTAGTATTTTCTTAACTACTTCTTTGCCACGTGGAATCCAATATGTGTCTCTTAAAGAACTTATTAATAGCTGTGATCTTGCATGTAGAAGTTTTCTGTCTTCTGCTTCAACAATCAATTTTGTAAGGTTACCTTTTGGTGGTAATATCATCTGATGCTTGCTGTCGAATGATGATAATTGACTGTTATCCAGACATCCTCCAACTCTTAGCATCTGATCTCTAAGAATGTATACAATGTTTTCAAGGAACTTTTATTTGAAAGTTTGTGGTTCGAGTTGAGTTCTTCGATTTCCTTTGAATAGAACGCTTGTTGTGCAATTTTTAAACATGTGTGTAATGCACGTTCCACTTCATTGGGTTTGAGATGCCCAATCAGTTTCTCATGAGAGTTTCTCATTTATCTTCTCTCTCTTAAGTCTTACATCATCCCTATGTTCTTTCAACCTGTCTTGAAGCCTCTTTTTTGTTTCTCCTATGTACACACTCTGACATTCTTTACACTTCACTTCATAGATAATCCCTTCCTCTTCTGTTTTCCTTTTTCTTGTTCGCATTCTTTGCTATTCTTAAGATGCTTCGTCCTCCCTTCCTGTAAGTTTTAATGCCCGCTTTCCTAAGCACTTTGCATATCTTTTCTGTGGTCTTCACCATACTCTTTATGCCAAACCACCTCTCTTTTCCTTTCTCTTCCTCTTCTCCCCTGCCACTTCTCTTCCTTCTCTGTTTATATCCAGTCTATCTTCCTTCTCGTAGCCATTCTTTTCCAGCTGTTTCCATAGGCTATTTATTTTGCCTTCTTTTTCACATTCTTTTGTGCATATTTTCTTGATTCTGCCCTCCATATTATTTATAAAATTTATTTTGGTCACCTCACTTACATCACTTCTTCTGTGACAGAATACCCCTGCTGCACACTTCTGATTCCAAGTGGTTTCAATTTCTTGTCCTCTCTTCCTTTTCTATTTTGAGTTTCAGCAGATATTTCTGGAAAGGAATGTTCCACATAAACAACTTTCTAATATCCTTGTCTGGAGGGGAGTGATTTTGTTGTGTGTGTATATATTCCTGTTTTGTACCTTATTTCATTTGTATTTGGTACAGAGTCTGAAGAAGACCTTGCTAGAAGGTTGAAACGTAACGTTTAGTTTGTTTTAAAATCAAGTAAATTCTTCCTTGGTCAGCATAGTTGATTTTTTGTTATCATGGAAACCAGGCTTAATGGTGTTAAAATTATTGTGCTGGTATTCACTTGTTTGGTGAATTAAGTCTCCACATTTATATAACGATAATTATTATTATTTTTATTTTGAATAAAATTTGTTTTTATTTATAATATTTATTATTGTATAATGACATTTGCTGGGCAAATCTGTTAAGAGGCACCGTGGAAAATGTGCTCCTTGCATGTAGGCAACCCTGGTACACCGAAGAGAAGAGCGGGGTAGAGAACAGTCCAGGATATCGGTGCCAAGCAGTTTAGACAACTTGACATAAACTTAAATTAATGAAACATCTCTTCTGTAAATACAGTACAGTGTGACAACAACCTACATAGAGGAGGTGCTGGAAATGTCCTCCGTTGACCTCGAGGCACGTGTGCAGACGATACCACATGTTCTGAAAAGCATGGGCGAGGACATCCTGCGGGATGGCCTGGATAGCTGTGAAAATGTTGTTCTGGAGTTATTTGAGTGTGTGAAGGTTGTTGCTATACACCTGTTCCTTTAGAGCTCCCCACAACAACAAATCACAGGGTGATAAATCTCGAGAACTAGCTGGTCAGGTTGGTTCGTGCCACGGCTGATGACGCGATCAGGCGGGAACACTGACTCAATGTGTGTGATCGTTGCACATGCTGTGCAACGTGGCTCTATCCTGCTGAAAGTAAGCGTTCCTTTGCTCATCCTCAGTCAGATGTTCAACAAACACGTTACGTTACTGATGTAACGAGCAGAGTTCAGTCTCATGGAGGAACACGTGGATGATGCGGCGTGACGACACTGCACACCAGACACAGAGTTTCTGTGCGTGCAGTGGAACCTCCATGAACACGTGTGAATTGTCACCTGACCAGTGTCACTTGTTTTGGGTGTTTATGTAGCCTGACAGATGGAACCATGCTTCATCGGAAATGAACAAGTAACCATCCTGCAGCATCTCCGGAGCAATATTAGACAGAAACCACTCACAAAACTGCACGCGAGATGCCTTGTCCACATCCCGCACCTGATGCATAGCGGTTGACTGGGACACGTGCTACTGTTGTGCCAAACGCAGAGATGATTTTCGTGGACTGCGTATCATTAGCTGCGCTGCATCGCCCACCTTTGCCTCAGTGCGGACAGTCTTTGGATGCACTTTTGGCTTATTCAGCACGGATCCGGTTTCCCACCATTTTGCATGACTGATTTGGTTGGGGCCTTCGATGAAACTCCATTCACCGCAAACTCCGTCGTAAACAAATCTGCACACTGTTTTCAAGATCCGAGGCGTGCATACGTCTCTACAACAAAGATACGCAGCTGCACCTTTAACACCATGCTGACTCACTGAACCACACTCACAACTTTCCTCGCCTTTCATCTGCACTCAACTCACCTGCACGCTACCTGCCTCAAGGTCACTACTGGACACTTTCTTTTCAATCCCCCTCTATGTTAAGTTGTCTAAATTGCTTGGCACCGATATCCTGGACTGTTCTCTACCTGCTCTTCTCTTCAGTGTACCAGGGTTGCCTACATGCAAGGAGCACATTTTCCATGGGGCCTCTTTTAACAGACTCGTGCAGTATAACCGTGATAATAATACTCATTGTTATTTTTTTCTGCTATTCAACTTTTATCATTTGCCCATCCCCCCTGCAAAAATATCTGCTATCGATTAAGGGGGCCAATTGCCCCCTCCCCCACACACACTTTTTGCCACTATTGTACCTGCACCATGCTAACCTTAAACTGTCCCTAGTTTTGGAACCCAATCACCAGCACACCACTGCTTAGTACAATTGTGTAAGCTTTCCTGTAATTGGAGAGTTTTTTTCTTTGTTATAAATCAATATTACAATCCAATATGGTTTCATTGTTTGTCAAGTTTATGTTTAGATCTGTTAGCATAAAAATTTCTTCCATAAGGTATGAAGGGGTATTACATTTCTAAATGCTTTGTTAGGTTAGCCAGGTTACGTTTAGGACTTTTGGCAATAAAATTACTGCTTTAAATACTTCCAACTCCTGATTTCTCAGGGTGGCTACTCACTGGGAATTCCTTGAATTATTCATGAATTATGTGTGAATTCTGCTTGAAATTTTCTCTGTAAGATATACAATACCGGACACAGCTGTAATTTCTATCGTACTTCATATACTCACAAAATACGTAGTCCCGATGAAGTATCTGAGGTTAACATGTGGGGGTGATGTGTTGATATTGTTATTTGACGTGCAGGAGTTGCTTAATAAACTTTTCAATTTCTGCAGTCGTTCTCCGTATACAAGAATGGAAACCATTTTTGTTGAAATCTTCCGGTAAATAATGAGCAATCGTCCATTTTCGGTTGCGATCACAGGCCACATGCACCATTCACGCATCCACACACCATTCATGGTAAGGTTAGGTTAGCTTAGGTTAGGCAAACATAGTTAAAATTTGGGGTTGTAATTTTGTTTCTTAGGTATGGGAAACACGAATCTTCCGATAAATAATGAGCAATCGTGCGTTGTTGTTTGCGATCACGGGACCCCCATTTTTTTTTAATTTCTACACATGACCCCCAAATATTAACTGGAGATTCGTGATTAGGAGCCCAAAATCATTACGTATGCGAAATATGAACGAAATCGGGGAATTGTCAGATATTGTAAAATTTGAATTTATACATATTTATTAATGCCCTGAGCCAAGTTTTTCACTGTTTAGCTTTTTTATTTTTATCTAGGAAGGAAAAGAAAGGAAAGCTGCGTGGAAATTAATTCCTTCAATGTGTTTGCTTTGTTAGTGTCATTTGCAGAACAATCTATCTGATCAAAGGAAGATTATTGCTGGATGAGATATCTTAAAGTTGATTAGGTAAATTTGAAATTCTTGTACAACAAACAATTTTCGTAGATTTCTATATCTCATAACATTTGTGACTTGTGTTTGTAGGTGTCTTTCTAGTCTGAGTATGAGAAATGCCATATGTAAACTCCGTACCTTAAATTAAATATAAATATATACAGTCTTAAGTTGAATTGTATTAGAATTTTTATATACATTGGAATCTCACACCTTTTATGTTAATATAATGTGTGTGGGTGGTGAGAGGCGGTAATACGTAAGGTTGAAATAGAGAAAACATCTGCTTGTATCCTTGAATTTTTGGAAAGTTTGCCTTAAAAACTGGGAAATATACTTTAATTTTATGATGATTCTAGAGTGGCTACCCTGTTTCTGGTCTTTAGAACTCTGCTATTCTCACAACTTGGTGAAAGTATTTGTGGCCTTGGTTTTTTTTTTTTTATAATGTGGATATTCTTTCTTTTTTTCCTGCTGCATTGGAAACATTGAACGGTAAGTACTGAAGTGAAGTATAGACTTTAGCATCCCGCTTCTTTTCTTGTGGAAGAATCTTGTCTGCTTACATGTACATCATTGCCAAGGTGTTAGTTTATACAGGTCAAAGTACTAATTATGTGCAGTTTTCATATCACATATTCTATTATTTCTGTAATAAAATTTAGGATGTTTGATCTTTGTAGAAAATTTTTCTTTTTTCTCGTGCATAGTTAATGTTAACTATTAACTTTAAGCGACCATATCGGTACATGATTTTTTTTTATTTTCCTTCATTTTACAGGATGTTTACAAGGTGTACAACTTTGCTTCCGTCGTGTTTCCCCAAAAATATGACGCTGTAATGAAAAACATTGCTTACCCAGGGATTATTCAAAGTAATGTCCATCGCTGGCCACTACTTTCTCCCATCTTTCGGGCAGCGTACGAATGCCGTGTCTAAAAAATTGTTCATCTTTGGAGGCGATCCACGAATCAATCCACTTTTTGACTTCCTTCATAAGATCGGAAGTGTTGGTCAGCCAGTTCATGAGCCATTGATCTAAACAGGTGATAATCAGAGGGAGCGATGTCTGGAGAATAAGGCGGGTGGGGTAGGACGTCCCATCTTAATGTTTCCAAGTACGTTTTCACCACTTTGGCAACGTGGGGTCGTGCGTTGTCATGCTGCAAAATCACTTTGTCGTGCCTCTCACTGTATTGCGGCCGTTTGTCCTTCAATGCTCGGCTCAAACGCATTAATTGCGTTCGATAACGAGCACCTGTGATTGTTTCACTTGGTTTTAACAGCTCATAGTACACGATGCCGAGCTGGTCCCACCAAATGCAGAGCATGATCTTGGAGCCATGAATATTCGGTTTGGCCGTCGACGTGGAAGCATGGCCGGGATATCCCCATGATTTTTTGCATTTTGGGTTATCGTAATGAACCCATTTTTCGTCCCCGGTCACAATCCGATGCAGAAATCCCTTCCGTTTTTGCCTCTGAAGCAACTGTTCACAAACACACAAACGCCGTTCAACGTTTCTTGGTTTCAGCTCATACGGGACCCAAGTTCCTTCTTTCTGAATCATACCCATGGCTTTCAGATGTTTTGAAATGGCTTGCTGTGTCACTCCCAATGATCGTGCCAATTCTTCTTGAGTTTGACGCGAGTCTTCACTCAGCAATGTCTCCAATTCTGCATCTTCGAAAACTTTCTGTCTTCCACCACTATGCCGGTCTTCGACGTTAAAGTCACCGTTTTTGAAGCATTGAAACCACTCACGACAGGTTCTCTCACTTATAGCATCCTCACCATACGTAGTGGAGAGCATTCGATGAGCCTCAGCCGCAGTTTTCTTCATATTGAAAGAAAAAAAGTAGAACCTCCCGCAAATGGCGAGAATTTGGCTCGTACACTGACATTTTCAATCGCGAACAACTTCACGATGCACACACCACTCGACTAATGTTTGAATGGGGTTATCTTGACAGAGGTCCAAGCTAACTGCGTGACGTCTGCGATCTGCTTCTGTCGACCGCTACTTCCTGTTGTTGCCACCTGTCGGAAAACGGCGGAAGCAAAGTTGTACACCTTGTACCATTTTGGTTATACTGGAAAAACCAACGTTTTTGTAGTAGAACCGTGGTTTGGATTCTGCAGATCATGTTTTGTTGGATATGTAATACTTTGAAATCTTTCTTCTTATTTCCATATGGTTTGGCCATTTTTATTTGTATATCAATCAGCAAGTTTTCTAAAAATAGGACAATTTAAGTTTTCAATGTGTTGCAGCCAAACAATGGTTCAGTTTGATATACTGAATACTGATTATTGAAATATAAATTTTAGATGAAGCACTGCCGGAAAAGGGGTCATGTTTTACACTCTTATCATGTAAAAATCTACACGAAATGCTTATTGGTATTCATTGTTTTCTTGCAACTTTTGGGGGTTTTTGGTAGCGAAGTAGTATATTATTAAATTATTATTATATTTAAACCTAATCGAGCACTTGCACATGTACCAATATTTTGTCAGAGTCGTTATAAGCGACTACACCAACATGGATTTTGCACATGCACCGATAAAATTGGGATTCTTTGGGGCCTTTGTTCATCACCTCTTGATCAAAGCCTGAGAGCAGAGATGGCCCCTGCCTCCACTTTACAAAACAACTTCATGACAAAGCTAAAACTTTTGAGTGGAGGCTCGTGTCTTTTATTCATTACCCGAGACACAGCGGGTGTTGGTCTGACTGCCGATTTGTTGAGGGAAGCTCTCACTGCACACAGACCTGTCTGTGCTCATTCCGGTATGTATTGCACAGGGCCATGTGTGCACCTGTGCCATTATCCCCGTTGATTTCTGGTGGTGATATCAATGTCAGTCAACTTAGATTTTATTGGTCTGTGTGCAAAGGCTCGCATTGTTATGGATTGTTAGGACAAATCTCTGTTAATCTAATGATTGTGCGCTAATATCACATAATAGCTCACCCTTAATATTTACTTTTCTCCTCATTGTTACCTTAAAATGTGAGGTGTATTTTACAAGTTGATTAAGTGGCATTGTAAGTGTGAGTGTTTAGACAAAGTATTGTGACCTTCTTACACATACCTTCATGTGCATTAATTGCGTTAATAATTTGTCTGGATAATTTTGGTTCTTGGTGTGTGTATAGCTGGAAAAGTTGGGGAATTAACTTTTTAAAGGTGAGGTAAATTTTCAACATTTCCCTGCGAATGTTAATGTTTCTGTTCAAGTATTGTTCCTTGTTTTCAGATGGAAGAAAAGAGGAAGTCCATTTTGATAAGATCACTTCCAGGGTCCAAAAACTTTGCTATGGGTTGAACATGGAATATGTGGATCCAGTAAGTGAAAATTAATTTTACGTTTGTTACAGATGTACATTTTGTTCAAGTACAGTTCATAATGTTGTGCCATGTACGTAGGTTGGTCATTTAGGCTACAGCAATGGATATCAACTTTTAATAATCCAAATCCTATTCAATTTTGCAAGTCAAGTTTTTCACAGTTTAGATTTAATTTTTATCTATGAATGAAAAGCAAGCTGCGTGGAAATTAAAACAGAATTCTCTCATTCTGTTTAATTTCTTAATGTCATTTGCAGGACAATCTATCTGAAAGGCAGGAGATTATTGCAAGATAGGATATCTTGATGTTGATTTGGTAAATTTGAGTTTGAAATTCGTATACAATTAACAAATTTTCATAGATGACTATATCCCGTAACATGTGAGATTTTTATTTGTAGATGTATTTCGAGTCTGAGTATGAGAAGTGGCAAATGCAAATTCTGCACCTTAAATTAAATATTTTAAAAAAATATAACATTTAATTGAATTAGAATTTTTGATACATTGTAATCACACAGACCCTTAATATTGCTAAAATATTCATGTGTATATGTGTGAGGCTGGTGAGAGGCAATAAGTGTATAAGGTTGAAATGGATAAATCATCTGATTGTGCCCATGGTTCTAGAGTGGCCAACCTGCATATCTTTATATATATATAGGAATGAACAACAAAGCTAGAACTGAAATATCATGTGTAATTTTGAAGAAATGAGGTAGGCTATTAATTGCTGCCACGTGGACATGGTAAGACAGGTATATTGGCTATCCTGAGAAGGTTAATGCTGTTACTGTGTAAACAAGCGACTCGGGTTCAGTTCCTTGTAGGAACGTATGTAGTGGTTCCGATATCACTTATAATTGTAACCTGGCCTCATTGTGCAGAAGGTATACTTAAATTTTTCCTTTTCTCTTTCAGCCTGCAGTGACGCTGAAGGTGATAAGCGGCCTTTACTCTGGCGTGACCACAGTGGAACTGGACAACCTGGCTGCAGAGACTGCTGCGACCATGACCACCAAGCATCCCGACTATGCTGTTCTTGCTGCGAGGATCGCTGTGTCCAATCTCCACAAGGAAACCAAGAAGTCCTTTAACGGTAACATTATTTGTGGCTTGATAATATTTTTTTCCCTAATAATTTGCAGAAATAAAATGAAATAAACTGCAAGGCATCAGCTTTACTCGCTAAGCATCCTTGGGAAGATGTTTGTTCATACTCTTTCGCATGTGCAAGCAGTCTTTTTTACAGGGTTTTAATTGTTTTACAGTCTTTCAGATAGCTACTTGCACCATAAACAAAGAGCTGCAGCTACACTTGAACAAGAGATTCTTTTTTAAATTCACCCAAGTTCAATTTGTTAAACCAGCCCTCGTTTGGAAGTTGTGAAGTTAATTCTTGCACAAGCACAAGCTAGAGGGCAGTTTTGTTCTGAAAAAAAAAAAAAAAGACAAAATTGCAATTTTGTGTTGAGTTGGTAGAAAATGGCAGAAGCTTCTTATCAGTCCAAAGTTGTGGGAAATAAGATCTATTCCATTAATGCAAAATAAGATTTATTGCATTACAGTAGAACGTTGTTTATCTGCACGTCAATTATTCGCAATGTCAGCACACTCAAAAAAGCAAGATTCAGTTTTGAACAAATTTAAGCATTTCTTCAATTGTACATTGGATCTAGATGTGTTTTAGTTGTTGTTTTTTTTTTTAAATGAACCAGCAACCCTGGAAGGGGTGGCAACACCTGCCAAGCAACTTTGAATTCGTCAACCTAGCATTGTTATCAGAAACTAGCAGTACAGTACAGTACTGTTTTTAAGAGTGCTTCTTTGTGTACTGTAAGTGTATTTCTTTGTTAAATAAACATGTGTGTGATAATCCGCAAAAAATCGTAAACTATGTTCTACTGTATTTTGTAATAGCAGAAGGTGAGGTAAAAGTGGCAAAATTAAAACAATGTTTTCCGACCTGTTATGACTTTTTATATAGCCTGCTTTAGTATCTATATCATATGTCGACTGACATATGGGACAGGCTTCTGGCAAATTTTGTCATCGGCGTGGTTTGGAAAACGTATAAAGGGGGAAATGAGAGTTACAGTAAACATAAGATCGAGATAAACATCCTAATGTTCAGCATAGTTTTTTTGCAGGGAATTGGCAGAATGGATCAAGTGGGTAAACCTTGCTTGTACCCCTTTCACCCCCCCTGGCACCTTCAATGTCTATTTCTCAAGAATTTACAATAACGATTTAGAACAGATTAGTGCAATACAGCAAACTTTGGTGTATATGTAGTACTCCTTTTCTCTCTTTGTGTACTTAATTTTACCATTTTAATTATATTTCAATAATACGTTTTTCTCAGTTATACGTTTTTACCCTTCTGTTCCCCATAAAACGTATAACTGAGATTTCACTGTATTATCTTCCAGCCCCTATGACCTACATATTAGCCTTGAGTGCAGTTACGCTTCCTTGTACTGAATAATGCCACTCGTTAACTTTCCCAACTAAAACCCAATCTCCACACTAGTACTTTTTCTACGTTTTAGTAGAAAAATTAAACCAAAACAGTCTATTAGTACATGTAAACATTTTTGCATACAAAAATCAAAGTTACTTTGCATGTTATATGCATGTAAAGAAACACCCGTAATATGATTCATTCTAATGAGTTCACGATCATTTTTTCGCACACTTTTTATTTGTGATCGATTTCGCCACCTGTCTGGTGGCTTCGTCAGGCATGTACTGTCCTGATGCCAGTGGCGTGGTTCCTTTTTTCTCTTGCTTGTGTTCATGGAGGCGCTGGTTGACGTGTGCATAGTAGTTCTTTCTTTTGTCATGCATCTGAATTTTGGCACTGCCGGTTCCCAGTCTCGTCATCTGCATCCTTGGGAAGATGTTTGTTCATACTCTTTCGCATGTGCAAGCAGTCTTTTTTACAGGGTTTGAAGGACCGTACTTGGTTATTTGCCTTATTGGTTGGAAGGGTATGCAGGAGTGGTCACTATTGCATAGATTTTTTACAATCTTTCCAATGTGAATTTTGTATGCGTGATTACTTTAGCACCGCTTATGCTATGGCTTTCGTCAATGAGGTGGCTGGAAAGGCCTGTTCTTCTTCTGGGCCGGTGGTCAGCATCATGCTGCTTAAGGCTGAAATCCAGTCGGCACTATGTCATACCTACATATTTACTTCCACAAGTGCAAGTGACCATGTAGACACTCCTTCTTGCATTGGGGTTGGTGTAGTATCATTTGAAATGGGTTAGGTGGGAGGCTATGGAAGGAGGGAACTGGTAAGGACTTTTTGAGTTTTCTTGATTAGATCTGGATGTTGGGGAAGGCTGATCCATTATTAGACTTTAACTCTGGTTGCATGGTTGGTTCATTTTTCTTTGGGTTGTATCTAAGAGGCAGAGGAGTCATCACCAATGGGTACAGCCGACAGGAACTCCAGCGGGACTTAACTGCGTCCCTTCCATCGCCTCTCGACCAGCCCTGATGATGATTCCAAGATAGAATCGAAAGCTTGGAAGAGCTCCTAGTGTGTTTTTTATTGTGCTGTTTGTGTGTGTGTTTTTAACAATAAAGATACAAGGGGCGTTCAGTATGCTCTAATTCTCACCAAGACGACAAAATATAACAGAAGTGAAAATATGGTTATTTTTCAACATAGTCTATCGCCGCTCCAAAGCATCTATACCCTGTTGGAAGATGATGTCGTCTTGCTCCTGCAACCATGCATTCACAGCATCCATGACGGCATTGTCATCCCAAAAAAAACTTTCATCTACGCATAACTGTCTGCCACAGCTGAACTCACGAAACCATCTCGCAATGGTAGGATATAATGGAGCAGTCTGCTCTAATGTTTGTACTAGGGATGGGACCGATTAATCGGTACTCTTATTGGTATCGGCTGATATAGGCATATCTGTGTATCGGTTTATTGGTAAAATTACCGATTATTTTACAGATCCGATATATTGATAAATATCTGATAATTTAGTGCAAAATTCTGCCATTTTGTTGTAATTTTTATGGATAATTGCCATGCCCTAGTTTCTAAAAAAGTAAATGTCTAAATATGCAACTCCTTTTGCACTGCAGTCACCTTGAAACACATTTATTAAGGAGGGCAATGAATCTTTCAGGTTCTTCAAGGACCATTTCTAATTTTATATCGAATCTAGAATATCGGTATCGGTAAATTTTATGTCGGTAGTTTATCGGTATCGGCCAAAATTTCATATTGGCCCATCCCTAGTTTGTACCAAGTCCTCATGAATTTCCTTTGGCTGTAGGTTTTTCAATTTCAAGTACTTGCTGACAGCACGAACCTCACTATTTTCCATTTTCAGCATGTTCTTACAGAAAGTCATCACAAGATGTCTACTTTCTACACATGTTAAAATTATGATTCTACATGCAGGGGAAGGGAGGGAGTATTAGAGCATACTGAACACCCCTCGTAAATAGGCTGTGTTTCTTAAACATGCCAGGTTGTGAATAGTGATTCATTTTCCATGACTGGCATCGATTTATTCAATGAGGCGGAATGTTACTAGAACTTTCCATTCTCTTTTGCCAACACAACAGCATCAATAGTGCAATGCCTCTCTTGGCTATCCATTAGTAAAATATTTGTCATGAAGTAAAATAAATCAGTCAATTTTAAAAGACAGTTTGTGTGTTTTATTGTTTTTAGACAGTCTGTATTC
The DNA here is from genome assembly GCF_977018435.1 of Lepisma saccharinum. Lineage (NCBI taxonomy): Eukaryota > Metazoa > Arthropoda > Insecta > Zygentoma > Lepismatidae > Lepisma > Lepisma saccharinum. Next base: position 22,650,772 of record NC_139235.1, read on the forward strand.
TTTGGTGTTGCATGCTTGAAATTCTTGTTTCAGAGGTGATGGATGATCTGCATAAAATGATCAATCCAAGAACAGGAAAGAACACTCCGATGATCTCAGACTTCCACCATGGTGTAATCATGAAGAATGCAGATAGGCTCAACTCTGCAATAATATACGACCGAGACTTCAGCTACAACTACTTTGGATTTAAGGTAAATATTTCCAAATTATATTTCTACTTTATACATATATGAATTTTATAAAATAATTGATAACTTGCATCACACATTGTTGGCATTGGCCTATCATATGGCATATTGGTAACGTCGTTACCTTGTAATGAAGAGGTCCCTGGTTTGATACCCAGTGGAGGCACAGACTTTCAGACCCTGCTTTAAACTATAGGTCCAGTCCCATTTAGCCTTTCTGTAGATAAAGCAAACTTAAACTAATATTGTTGGCAGGATAACAACTTATTTTGTTAATGGAATGCAACATGATTCATATGAGTGACTGAAAGAAATTCACGAAATTCTACGAAATTTATTTTTATAATTCTATAAACTGGCTGCATCAGTGCACCCAGTTCCCTACCACATAACATACAAGCAGAAACTCATATAGTGGATGACCACTGAAATTCATCAGTAATAAGTAGGGATGTGAAGTTTTTGTTTTATTTTCCCCCAAATTTCGATGGTTATTTTTTTCTGCAATTCGGTGTTACATTTTGCAGTTTTGGGCAAAATTCGTTGTTATTAATTTAAAATTGGTTGTATTTTTACATGCATTTTTACGTTTCTTCTATGCTTAAGATTTTCTCTTTGCTTTTGTTGTGGAACATTGAGACAAATTCTTGTTTTAATGACAACAAAATGAAATTTAAGACTTACCTTTGTGAGGAATGGCCAAAAATTTAATTGCGTTTGGAATACTATTACATCTCATCGTCTACTAAATATGAATTGTTTATTGAAGGACAATCTTTGAACACAACCATATGTCAACTTTTTACTCAAAATAAAATTTTCAAAAATTTTTTTCTTAAATTGCTTTTCAGTTTACAATAACATTGATAGTGAGCAGCCACAAGCAAAAGAACTTCGGTCAAAATCCTTCATGCACCTTCCTTTCTATCTGTTTAACTTGGGCTATAAGGAAACCTGCTCAGTTTCACCCCTCCCCACCACGAGGGAGTAGGGTGCACAGGAGTCGCTCATCGTCACACATTCTTTTGCCTCTGGTGACTTCTTTCCTTCTTTCAGACTTCTCAAAGCCTTCAACGACAACGACATACAGTGACTGCTTTGTTTCACCCATTTTGCTTTTCTTCTCTTTGTGCCACTCCCCACGTAAATTGTGTTTAATCGCAGAATTCTTCAGCTTCCATATCATTTCGCAATTGCAAACTCCTGTGCACTATTTACTGCTGGCTTTGGCACACTGTGAAGTACACCACCAGAAGGAAAATGAAGTGCAAGATGATGCACAAACCATGCAGCTTCAGAGAACAATGATTGTTCTGGACTCCCTCTCCCACTACACAACAGGTGTTTCTCCCTGAAAATTTTCTCGTTCCTATGAAACTGTCCTGCAGCGAATTCTATTTCAGGACGAGGTCCAAGCACTGTCAGTCATCTCTACGCCAAACTGCAAGAAATACAATTGGTATCAGCTGATCCCCCTGAATAATGCTTTTTTCTTTCTTTTTTCCCCCTCAGACTTTGGAGCGATCCTACCTGCTGAAGATAGATGGGAAGGTGGTGGAACGCCCCCAGCACATGCTGATGCGTGTTGCTGTTGGAGTCCATGGGGAGGATATCGATGCGGCTATCGAAACTTACAACCTTCTGTCTGAGAAGTGGTTCACCCATGCTTCGCCAACTTTGTTCAATGCTGCTACGTGTAGGCCTCAGCTATCTAGGTGAGCAGGAACCTGTGTTCACAAGTCTAAAACTAATAGTAGTTTTTTCCCCTTTCATTCTTTGAGTGTCAAGACAAAAGTAATGAGCATTTATTTTTTTGTGGGCAAATCTGTAATGGCAGAATAATGAGTGTTGTGTGATGGTGGTGCCATCTGTTGTGTATGATAAAACAGTAATTTCTTCACATGACCAGTGTTGTTCCTATAGAGCAGCCATGTCAAACTCGGTACTTGAGTGGGACTGCAAAACGTTAATGTCAAAACACACTGGCCGCACATCTTAAACCGCAACCCCTTGAAGTCCAGAACTAAAATGGATCGGCCCTGTTGCGGGGGCAAGGATATTCCAATGGTTATTATTACAGCATTCTCCCCCCCCCCCCCCCCCCGAAGTGCCATAAATTAGCAAATGCATGTGGATGCACATGTGTGTGTATTCATTTTAATTATTATCCTTATATGTTATATTGAAATAAAATCAGACTGAATTATTCTTTTAATAGTCAATGATACTGCAGAAATTCTCCAGACTTCAGTGTGCGTATGGAAACCAGCAACAGCGTCAACTGAATGCGACAGAGGGTTGGGGAGATTTTCTCGAATCGGCACAAATGATCAATCCTTGTTATGTCAAGACTCTGTATAAGCTCAGTCGTGCATTAGATGATAAACATTCCGGAAGAAAGATCATCCTCCAGCATGACAATGGTCGGCTCCACTCAGCTCGCTTGAATATTGGAAGAGATTAACAAAATGGGATGGGAAATTCTTCCATACATGTCATACAGTCCTGATCTGGCACTATCAGATTACCGTTTGTTTGGAGTTACGAAGGAGCAGATGCAAGGGCAATGCTATGAGACGACTGAGGCAATTGAGAGAGCAGTGCACCAGTGTCTTCGGCAGGCTGGAACTGAGTTCTACCTACCACAGTTGTATATTAAAATTTCCAGACTAATGAGAAAAATTTGTACAAAGAATTGGAGATTACTTGAAAAAGTAAATATAATGCTACAGAATAATGTCATGTACTTGGCTTTTCAATAATGCATCGTAATAATTTATAAAGAATTGTTGCTCATTACTTTTGGTATGACCTTCATATTAGGTTGCTTCTATTGTTAACTGTAGACAGAGTGTCTATTAGTGTGGAAATCCTTGAAAAGTCAAAGAATTTAAATTTTTTGGAAATGTCAGGGAAATTTATTGTTTCGGGGGGGAGGGGGGGATTTTGTAGTAGTGCACTAAACATTGGTTTTTGAATAATTAAAAAGGAACAAGCTAGAATTTTTAATTTGTTGTGGTTAAACTATACTTCAGCTTCGTACACTGTGTATTACCAGTAGTTTCGGTAGAAATTGCACCTTACATACTCTAGGAAAAGGAGTCATGTTTTGAACCATTTTCAAGCAGGAAATGTACTACAGTACAGAACTACACTTTGTTGTAATTTTTGGGTTATGTTTGGTTGGAGGATTAATACATATACTGCTAGATTTAACTATATTTATACTATATTTGTTATGATCAGCACCATGCCCCTGGCTGCCTTTACCCCCCACCCCCAAGTTTCCTCCAGGTACCCACTTTATACAATGCTTGCAGCCAGGTGCATGGTGCTGATCACATCATCCCCTATACGCATTCATGGTGTGGTGCAAATGCACAGGGGAGCACTTTGCCTTTTTTTTATATTTATTATGATGATATTTTATAAAAAAAAGATTCATTGTTTATCATTATTCGATATGTGGCAAGCAGTAACATAAAAAGTCACCCCTAATACACATACCCAACAGTCAAATTGTTCAATTTCCCTTTTTGTTATTTTAAGATGTGAAGTGAATATTCTAAAAACTTGGTTAATTGTCATTATGCGGTGACCTTCATACACACATGTTTAAATACATGAATTGCCCTAATAACTTGGTCTGGAAAATGTTCATACTTTATTTGTAAAAGCCTGGGAATTTTGTTTTTACAAATTTGTAGGGATCGGCCGATATGAAATTTTGGCTTATACCGATAAAGTACCGATATAAAATTTACCGAAACCGATATTCTACCGATCAGATATAAAATTAGAAATGGTCCTTGAAGAACCTGAAATGTTCATTGATCTCCTTAATATGTGTTTTTCGAGGTGACTGCAGTGCAACAGAAGTTGAGTATTTATACAGTTACTTTTTCAAAAGTAGGGCATCAAGATTATCCATAAAAATTACAACAAAATGGCAGAATTTTGCACTAAATTATAAGATATTTATAGATATATCGGATTGGTAAAATAATCTGTAATTTTACCGATACACCGATATGCCTATATCGGCCGATACTGGTTAATCGGTCCCATCCCTACAAAATTGTCAGAACCTTCTATAGAGTTCTTATGTTTATGTCAGGTTTCAGGGAAATCAGCTTAGATGTGCAAAGTCATGAAAGTTTGTACAAACATTCAAAAACATTTAATAGAAAAATTGAATGTTGCCAGGATTAGACTGAAAATATACATTACACCTATTTCACCAATAAGCTTCTTCATTGTAGATATTTTGCGTAAAAATGCTTCTATATTTTATTTTTATTATTTTGAACAATATTGAATAATTCTTTAAATGTGTGGGATATTTCAAAACTATTACATTAACATGCATAGTTGAAGACAGCTTGCATGTCTTCATATATTGAAGCATCATAAAACTGCCTGGAGAGTTATTTGAAAATACTGTATGTGGAAAAGTCTGGTGTAGAGATGGTGTAGAACCACTGCAGTCTGTATGTATGCATGGATCTAGCTGCAGGAACACAGGTGGCGTAACTCCCTTCAAGACAGTTTTGAGGAAAAGTCATATTTAAATAGCATGTAACTCCCATTTCCATGAAAGGTGTAGTTAACACCTCTTGTGCTCTGAACCCCTCATACATGAGTATTGTGATTTGAGCAATAAGAAAATAATTTTGCTTATATTGCATTTATATTTGGACCTAAAAAGGATAGGGAGACAGGTGAGTGGAGAGGGTTACATAATTTAGAACTACATAATTTGTATTCACCTCCAGATATTATTAGAATAATTAAATCAAGAAGACTTAGGTAGGCAGGCCATGTGACACAAATGGGAGAGGAAAGAAGAGTTTACTGGATTCTTGTTGGAAAACCTGATGGTAAGAGACCAATAGGGAGGCCAAGACGAAGATGGAGGGATAACGTTGAGATGGACCTAAAGGAAATCGGTAATGATGGAAAAGATTGGATTGAGCTTAAGAATGCTAGAGAGTTAGTTAGTAAGTATATTTCATTGATTGTGGTTCACCCATAAACCAGATACATTGACTTGCCTTAGTACGTGGTCTGTTCAAAAAAAGACCGGACTTTTGTCATAGTGTGCAAATCATTGTTCGTAGTGAGTTCCGCTAAGTGGCATTCTCTAGCGGCAACCTCCAGATACACACTGTCGATTGCTGCATCACGCTACGGTCACCACTAGCCCGGTTAGGTCCACCGAAGTAAACATGCAGTAACCTCTCATCACGTTTGCTTCACAGCAGTGAAGATGAAGGACCAGGTGGAGCCACGTGTTTGTGTGAAATTTCGCTTTGAAATGGGGAAATCTTTTATGAAACTTGGCAAATGCTTCAGCAAGCCTTTGGGAAGGACTGTATGAGCCGATCGCAGTGTCATGAGTGGTTTTGGTGTTTCAAAGGGGGCAGAACATCGATCGAGAAAGATTCAAGGTTGGGACAACCTTCAACATCAACAAATGATGAACACATCAATGCTGTTCGGTACATTATTCGCGCAAATCGTCATTTGACTGTCTGAGAGAGGTTGCTGAGTAAGTCTGCATGAGGATCAGGGCATGTCATGTAATTTTGTGGGATGCTGTGCACAGAAAATGGCTCAGCTGTGGGAAAACAAGAGTTGGGTGTTGCACCATGACAACGTGCCAAGTCACACATCACGTTTTGACTGCTCATGTGATAACCCTTGTGTCTCGCCCACATTACTCTCCATACTTGGCCCCTGTATTTTTTTCTGTTTGCACCGTTGAAAAAAACCTTCAAATGACATTGTTTTGAAAGTATAGACAAAATTCAGCAGAATGAGACAACACATATGAGAGCTATCCCCAATAATGTGTTCCAGAAGATGTCCGAACAGTGGCAGAAATGATGCGAGCACTGCAAGCATGGGGGAATACTTTGAAAGCGACAAGTATGTGTAATGTATTTGCAGTAATAAAGTTTGAATTGCAAAAGTCTGGTCTTTTTTTGAACAGACCACATATTGCATAGAATTCTTTAATTTACCTCATAATGCTTATATTATAATTCTCCTAAGAGGAGCGTACTTGTGATCTGCACAAAAGTGATTCCACTATTTTGTTTGCAGCTGCTTCTTGCTGACAATGAAGGATGACAGCATTGAAGGCATCTACGACACCCTGAAGCAGTGTGCCCTGATATCCAAGTCAGCGGGAGGCATTGGCGTGAACGTGCACTGCATTCGGGCAACTGGCAGTTACATATCAGGCACCAATGGCATTTCCAATGGGCTGGTCCCGATGCTTAGGGTCTACAACAACACTGCGAGATATGTCGATCAAGGTGGCAACAAGGTGAGTACCACGTGTTCAGTTTTTCATTAAAGGTAGTCATAAATGTTTGCCATGAGTGATAGAACAACCTAGTAAAGATATGCATTTTGTTCCTATCCGTAGAGTATCTGACTACCATTCAGAAGGCCCAGGTTCAAATCCTGGAGGGTATGACCACAATAAATTGTTATTGTTAATTTTGTTCTGTGGAGGGTAAATTGGGGTTCATTTAACTTTAGACTTGAAGATTATTGAAGCCTGGTGTTGATTATATCACCTATTGTATGACCTATTTACATGATGATTCTCTCACTAGAAAATTTAAAGATTGATTTGTTTTATTTCCCTTCGCTTTTCTGCCACTTTTGGCTAATCACAAAGATGATGATGATTGATGATAAGATGAAATTGTAGAGATGGACACTCAGGAAGAACACCCATGTTCAGGTTGGGATTCGAACCTGAGAGCCCTGGTGTCGTAGGGCATTGCTAATTACTCTGCTACAACAGAGGTTGGCTAGAAAATTCAGAGAATCATTAATAACTTATTTTTGCCTGGTTCTCTAAAAAAATGTACATGAAGCCTAAATCTAGTGAAACTGAACCATCACACCCCTCAATGAATGTACTGTATCCGACTTATTGAGTTGTGACAGCCAAACAGGAGTTTAACTCTGTGTTTAGTGGTTGTTTGCTACAAACATGTGCTGTTCAGCCTCATGTTCTTATTCTTCATGAATACTGGCAAATCAGTTAATTTTAACAATGTCTAAGGACATTTCAGAGTATACATTGTGAAGGAAGTGTACCATCACTGGAAGATGCTGCCATTACTGATGTCTAGAGCAATGCATATTTCATATTTGACCATGTTTTGTCTCTGAATGATGCAAAATAAACCCTTATATGCGAAATGTAGTTTATTTACTGGCATAGCAGTTTTTTAAAAGTCTGAAATATCTCGTTGAGTTACGGAAAATTGATCATTCTGCTGTAAAATACATAAATAAACTTAACTCTGATCATTACATAAATGTGAAATTTGAAAGGATATGTTTATTTTGTGTAATAAGTGTACTTAAATGAGATTTGGAATTAAATTTGCCATTTTAACTGCTTTTGATCCCAAAATTTGCATGCTTTTTGTACCAAAAAACTTCTTTTTTTCACCATAAATATGTGACCCAACTGATGTCATGTCTTCATCAATTTACAGACTTCCAAACACAAGTGCTTGGATTTTTTTTTGGGGGTGCATATGCTCTGGGCAGACCTTGTTTTGATATTTGCATGGGAAACCATTCAGGAATGTTTGGGTTAGTAGTGAGAGAATCACCCTTTAAAATGTGTCTGGAGTGCTTTTTTTGTTTATGTAATAAGAACTATTTTCTCAACAAATGTGCTTAAACAAACATTGTAAAGGTAATTAATATGAAATTTCATTGACATTAGCCGTAAGTGACTAAGAAAACTAGAAAAGAAAGGTGTTAGGTGTTGAACCTATATTTTCTAATACCAATACCACTGACATAGGCCAATACTGATACATTGGCATCAACTCATTTGTAGTAAATTCTTTTATGAAGATTACTATTATTGCATCAGAACCTTTGGGTTGTGTTGGCGTCTGTTAGACTTTCATAAACATTCTCAAAAGATGAAAATATTGGTGTGCATCATTCAGTCTATAAACCTTACATTTTCCGAATCCTGGCCATTATGGAGATAATTTGGTCAGCACCATGCTCCATCTGCATTCACTATCAGGTACCCATTTTATTAGTCTGGGTGAAGCCTAAAGTCACCGTATGTAGGGACATGGTCTGAAGAATCCCAGTTATAGTCGGGAAGCCCTACAGACTGGACTACAGTGCTTCTCTTTTAGCCTGCATATTTTTTTTTTAAATAAATATTACTTTGAAATTCTTTCTTTATGTTGGTCTTTGAGTAACATCATGTATTCTGCACATTCATTATTTCATTGAGGACTTCAGTGCTTAATTACTTACAGTTGTTCTTTCATCGATGGGTTCAGAGCTGAATCCATCAATCTGCTATAATCGCATCTGACATAAGGACACTCATGATTTTACAACTTTGGCAAGCAGGATATGCATGTTCTATCATGCTTTATTTTGTCTAATCGTCATCCATCTTCATTGTTGTGATTAGCTTTTTAAAAAAAGTTATAGAGGAGTGGCCTTGAATAATTAAATACAATATGTTAATTTTGTGTGTGTTCCATGTATCAGTTTCTTCAGTTTTGATCACAGAAAAACAATAGAAAAGACAAATACAGTCAACTCTCGAAGTAACGACCCTTTTCCCGGGAACCGTGAAAAATTTGGAAAAAAAAAGTTGAAAATTTGAAGGAAATGGGCCGAAAAATGCGTTGTTTTTTCCTCCACTCATTCCCTTTAGGAGCGTTCTACCGCTCACAATTAGTGATATCCAATAGCACTTGACCTCTGCCCTCCCCACCCTCAAGTGCACCAATGTTACCCCGCACCCGACTGCCGCTACCCAACGCGCCAGGCTTGTTTTGCCACGCTTGCTCTTGGATACGCGAGAAGAGAACATCGAATGTGCTTGGATGTTATTATAAATCGACTTGACTTGTTTCCTTGTCCTAAGAGCTGCTGAAAACTCGCGGGGGAGGGTGGGAGCAGCCCGAAATGACTGCTGGACTTGCAGTCTTTGCCCATGTGTATGGCAGGTCAAGCTCTTTCATCGATAAATACACCACCTTGAGAGATAAGATCGCAGGAATGTTCGAAAATACAGATGCGTGGCACCTGGAAGTCTGGCCCATCTGTCCAGCTCTGACCTAGAGTTCAGCAGGTTCCCGTGAGTGATCAACTCTCGGCCTTGTAGCCGACAACTTCCGGTAACCGCTTTCATTCAAAACGTGTTCTTTGTTCCCTGCAACACTTCATAAAATAGCGAAACTGTTAGAGATAATCAAAACCACAAAGGTGAACTAAAGATCGTCAACCCGCTTAATGCGTTGTCATCCAGGTTTCCACAAAAGTTTACTTCGATCTTACGTGCATCATAACTCCCGTTTCCCACTTCATACGTTTTCCTAATTGTGTCGATGTTGTAATATCTGCCAAAAAAGTGTTCCGTTGGCTGACTGACTTCTCCCTCTTTTCCTGTCAGCAAATGTAGGGGGGGGGGGGAGGGGGGCGATGCAGATTGTTTCAGCCACGATTTTCTTGCTGATGCAGGCTGATTACAGGCGAGGGTGGAAAAGGAACCACCCCTCTTCCTTTCCTTTGACGTCTAAAATGGGTAAACCAGTTCTGGATATATTCTTGAAAACGAACAAAAACCATAGAACAAGTAAAAAAAAAAAAAGTGACCCTCTACCCTTTCTCCAGCTCATTCTCCGCCACTGGTGTGCACGGCAATGTTGATAATTGCAGATTTCAGTTTTTTATTTATTTATTTATTATTATTTTTAATGCTGTTGTCTGCATAGGAAATATTGCCCGTATTATTGTCTGTTGCATGGTAAAACGCAAAGCAAGGGTCATTTCTTTCTTCTTTACACTGCTGTTAAAAGTTCCGTCTTTGACAGTTGCGTTATCTTTGAAATGCTGAGGATTTTCTCTTCGACCACCTGTTGCTCGAACTTCCAGCCGGTCTCCTTGTTTTTACGATGCAGCTGGCGCCAGTGTTTTGTCTAGCGTCTGCAAATTTCTTGCTTGCCGATAACAGTGATGACTCATCCAGTGCGAAGGAAAGAGTTATTGTTTTCTGCAAATGCAAAGCTGTTTTGATTTGACGATAACGAAATTAGATCTCCAGAAAGGAAAACAAGAGTTAAAATAACTTCATGTTCTGCGCCTTCTGATTAGCAAATCTTTAATTTAATTTGCATCCACTTTTCTTCAGAACCATTCATGTGGAGGAAAAAAAAAAGTGTTCAATGTAGGAATAGTCGCCGAGACTGATTAAAAAGACATTATTCAAGGGGAAAATGTTTGGAGGGGTGGGTGTTTGACATCGAGAATACTCCTACATCCAACATTAAATCGTGGATTAACGTGAGAGTAAATAACGATCTACCATTTTGATATGTGAAAATGCGCAGTTTCATAAAGCTTGTTTTCAGTTCATTTTATGCTGATGGGCTAATCGGGACTAAATATACAGTTTAAAGTGAAATTTAATTCCAAACCTGAATGATTATCGACTGCCACGCTGTTTAATGACGTGTCCTAGAATACGCATTGGGTGAAAACAGATCGCAAGTTGCACGTTTCCTTTTTCACGCTGGATTACAATGCAAGTCAAGGAAGGAGTTTGGACTGCTCCCTTGAATGGGGAAGGAGGGTGAATGAAGTTGGTTGAAGCAAAGAAAAGTGACTTTTTTTACGATGTATTTTACACAGCCGAACCAGAACGAAAATTACAGCCCTGTATTTTTTTTATTTTTTTTTTGTCTGGTACCTAGAGACGTTGTGTTGTTTCTCCCGAGAGATCTAATCTTACCAGTTAATCTTGTAACAGACAATGCTCCAGTAAACCCCTATAAAATCCAACATTCATTCTGCCCGATTATCTCAAGACTTTTGCTGGCACCAGTCTGACTGGTGTCAAAATTCTTCGAGTTTCGCTTGCAATAAGCGAGAGATTGTTTTCCTTTCCATTGGTCTAGGTGCAAACGGGTTTCTCATGAACTAGAATTGTAAGAATTTCCTGGAAACGCAACGACTGTGCACAATTGAAACAAAGTAACATTATTTTAAATTCTCTTTTGTGAAAACTTTTACATGTTCTATTTTCCTTCTCACAACATGCATCCTGTGCATAACAGGTTGTATAACTACCAGGATAAATGTTGTTACCATCTCCTAGGCATCTTTGTGTCCGTTTGAGCTCCCTTTAAGCTGAAAATTGGTGCAAATTCCAATAACGACCCCTTCGAAATAACGACCCTTTTCCCGGGAACTGTGAAAGGTCGTTGAATCGAGAGTTGACTGTATGATGTAAGATGTAAATATTGCTTCTGAAGAATGGTCATTGCTTACGCAGGGCGATAAACTCCTATGCTTTTGCTTTCATTTACATGACTTGCAGCTTGATTCACATAGCATAAGCTCCAGGGAATGCTTGCTGTGGCGCAGGAGACGAAACTAACACCACCTGATTTCCACCGCCATTTTGAAACAAGCCTGATGAAAAAAAGAACAAAAGTGATGTGACAGGTGATGATGTTAAAGTGATGATTTCATCACTAAAACTCGATGGAATTACGTATGTGCTGCTCGATATTCTGTAATTAGTGCATCTTGTATGAATATAAAGTCCTAATATCTGTACACTATTTTTATAAAATAACTTTCTACATGTATTTTCCTCAATTAACATTCACTAACATGAATCACTGACTTTGCCAGAGGCCTGGTGCTTTCGCCATCTACTTGGAACCGTGGCATGCAGACATTTTTGAGTTCCTTGACCTGAAGAAGAACACTGGTAAGGAGGAATCCAGAGCGCGTGATTTGTTCTATGCCCTGTGGATTCCTGACCTCTTCATGAAGAGGGTTGAGAAGAATGAAGATTGGGCCCTTATGTGCCCACACGAGTGCCCAGGGCTCCACGACTGCTGGGGAGAGGAGTTTGAGATGCTGTACGAGAAGTAAGTTTGAATTTTGTTTCTAACATATATTTTACTAAGCATTCCACGCAAATCAGAAGTCAATTTACATTGGGATGTACTAGCAAGAGTTAGTAAGATAAAGTAAAATTGCAAAAGAAAGTGACCTGCAGATTTAATCTTTTGCAGGGTACACAAAAATGCCACATGGCCAGGGGCATGCGTATTTAGTTTTTGATGAAAAAAAACAACATGGTTTTGAAAGGTGTGACATGCATTTAGCTACGGTGTTGTGTCACGAAATGAACTCTTTAAATGCTAAATTTAGTGTTTATTTAGAGACACAACACCTTCCGAGGTCTGAATTATCTTGTGAGTTATGCAATTCACGGAAAATTGATTAATTCTGCTGTTATTATTGGAGAAGCAAAACTGGACTGCTTTACACAGAAATAAACTTAATACTCTGAAAACTACCGGGTGTCCGAGAAGTCTTTGTATGAAAACAAAAATTAACTGTATCCGCTATATGCAACATAGACATGAAAAAATGGTACCAAAATGTTCGGAAACTATTCAAGTTTTATTGGCAATAGGAAAGAAATCAATAAATCTCCACGTGAGCACCCTTGGTAGCACGGAGTACATCTAGTCGAAATTCAACTTTTCGCCATGCATTAGCCAACATCAAAGGAGGGATTGATGTGATGACTTGGGTTATCCGTTGTTGCAGAGTTGCAAGATCGGATGCAGGAGTTCTGTAGACATTGTCTTTCACATAACTCCATAGAAAAAATCTAAAGGGGTTATGTCTGGAGATCGTTCAGGCCACGCCGTAGGTCCATCTCGACCAATCCATTTTCCAGGAAATGTCTGTTCAAGGTAGGAACGAACCTCCAGACTCCAATGTGGCGGTGCACCGTCTTGTTGAAAGATAACATCTGGGTGGTATTCTAGCAATTGAGGAACAGCAAACAATTGCAACATGTCGAGATACACTCCAGATGTTACGGTGTCCTCACAGAAAAAGAATGGTTCGATTATTCTGTCATGCAGCAGCGCGCACCAAACGTTCACCTTCGGGTTGCCCATGGTCGACTTCCTCACCTCATGAGGGGGCTCTTTACCCCAGATACGCACGATGTTTGAAACTGTCTCTGCACTGGTTTTTGTGACCTGCTCTCGTGAAACCACAGGACACACTCAGCCTTTTTCTGATTTGTGTACATTTCCGGTTTGCTGGACACTGGCACTGCTACACTACTGCAACGGTACAGAAATCTGAAACAAAAAAAACTTGAATAGTTTCCGAACATTTTGGTACTATTTTTTCAAGTCTATGTTGCATATAGCGGATACAGTTAATTTTTGTTTTCATACAAACACTTCTCGGACACCCGGTACATAAATGTTTTATTTGAAGTGAAATCTAAATTCTTTGCAATAAGTGTAATTTTTAAAATTCATTTAGGATTATATACACAACTTTGAAACCAATAGGTATTTTCATTTACTGCTTTTGAACCTGAAATTGACTATGTTTTTGTACTAAAATTTTGCTTTTTTATTTACCACAATTATGTGCCTCTACACATGGCACTTTCACCAAGTCTAATCATCCAAGGAACTGTGTAGAATTCAAAGTTTGCATTTATTTTGCACCAGTATTGACTGAAATATTGATGAATGATCCGCTCACCCCACCCTTCCATTCCTGCTTTTATTTTCTGCTAATAATTCGGACATATCTCCTAAGGTCGTATTATTTATTTTATTTAAGTGCATAAAAATGTTCTACAAGGATAAATGCCATTGTTCTAAAGGGTGCTCGAGCCATCTTGCAACATTTCCCAAATTGTCTCTTTCTCTTCATAACAATTACTGCACAGTTTAACGTGGGTGGCAATCTTAATGATACAGCACACTTAATATCAGCAACTGTTTCTGGTGCCCTCACTGAATGTCTAGTATTATAGGGGGATCGGCTGTAATTTTCTCCCTTGTGTACCATATTCAATCGCAAGATGTAAACACTTGTGATTTACCAACGTAGAAAATTTTATTCATCTGTCTATGGACTCATAAAACTAAACACAAATGCATTCACTTTCTCTGCAATTGATATCAGTGAAGTACCCATTTGATGCTGAAAATGCCAGGAAAACAAAAGATGGGATTGGAAGGTTTTATCTCAGGAAATAAGAATAAAACATAAAACGTATTATATTAGAAACTACTGATGGAACATTAGCGCTATTCATCTAACGAAACCATTACAAATCGGCTGGGGGCTTGTAGGTATGAAATATACTGGAATAAAAGATATATATGCATATAGCCAGTACTTGTTTTCCACACTTAAAATGTGATGTAATATATTAACAGGACTTTCATCACACAGTTTTTTCTTATGGGCTTCGAGTTCACCTGGGTTCAGTGTCTGGGTTTTCAGCCTGTGTATAGAACTGGTGGCAAACCACCATCCTGAGAAAATTGGGGACCTACAAGTGAGTAGCATAACCCAGTCTGGGAAATCTATAACAGCTGAAGGTTCGATGTGCTGACCCCACGTCATCCCACTACTGGTTGAAGATCTCCACACCTCTAGGTAGGGTTCTGGGAGGCAGACTGGAAGTCAGGAGATAGGCCAAGGCCCTTTCAGTGCCGTAGAATAGTGGATCTCAACCTTTTTCAGTCGGGGACCCACCTTGAAGGATATTACATTGCATAGGACCCATAAGATGGGCACCAGCGGAATTACTTTGTAGGGGTGTGCACCCAGTTTGTAATCATATATTTGCTAACATCGAAGGTCTCTTTTTACAACAACACGGCCTGAATTTAAATTGTTGATATATCTAATTAATTTAATGTAATAGGTTTTTAAGACCCAGTAAACAAAGTTTTGAACCCAACTTCCTGACCCACCAAATGTCCCCTCAGAACCCAGGAGTGGGTCGCACCCTATAAGTTGAGAAACGATGCTGTAGAACCATGGGTTACGTTATGCTGTACATAAAAGTAAATATTTTGGAATATTTTACACTACAGTTAATTTCTATCATAACTTACATTCAGTGTTCTGTAGATGAAATAATATTTTGGAAAATACAACATAGAAACTAGTTCAGTGCCATCCACCATGAGAGAATAGAATAAAATAATAGCTGTGAGTGACACAGCTCATTGGGGAAGTTATCAAACAGAATAATTTCTGGAATTAAATTGTAATTGTTTTTAATTCTATCAGTCTATTTCTCTGTAAACTGCTATGATGATGATAATGAATAGTTATGGGAAAATAGAGTAAGAGAAGGTCACGCCTTACACAAGTTAACCTAGAATGCCTATATAGCAACCACCTCATCTCGAAGTTGTATAAAATTTCACTTTTCTGGTTTGCATGAGAGTAATTTCAACCCATTTCTAAAAACGTGTGGATGTTTGTAAGATATATTATTAACTAATCACTACATGCTTATTCATGTAGTATTTGTCAAACATCCCTAATTTGTAATCTATAGAATGGGAGTAGGAATATGTCATACAAGCAAGTTTTGTTCGAAGTTACTTACTGGAACCACTCTACATATTGACTACAATTTCATACAATGACATTACATATTTCATAGTTACACAAAAATCTGGACTCGAAGTATGAATGTCTTAGAATACAAAACCAATACAGTCATGGAGTATGCAGGATCGAGAGCACACACTGAATGATATTATTTATATATACACCACGGAAAGATCCTATTACTTATCCTGCACGTACATGTATTTTATACATGCATACATTTAATACAGTATTGAACATGATGCAATTCCTATATTCAGCATAAATATTGCATGAATGAATTTTAGAGTTGAAAGAGTTAACTGACAGACAAGAAATGTCCAAATTTCAAGGTGATATAAACCAATACGTGACATATGCCACTCTCTGTGTGGAAGTTTTAGTGTCTTCTTAACTTTCTAACATGCTGCGCAAATCCCCTGATGGTCCCTTTACAAGCTTGCACCTGCACTACACTGAGTGTCAACAAGTGCAGCAAACTAGATGTGGCTAACTTTTATGTAGATAACTGTATTTCCATCACTCTAATAGATATGTTTAGGTTAGGTGTAGGTTTGAGGGATTTTAGCATTATAATTATGCTCCTATGTGATTATGTTGTAACAATCCGTACGTTTTAAGTGTGATAGGTTTCATCGTCTAAATATCGTTATTTAGGTTTCATCTCCTAAGTATTTACAAACTTTCCATGATCTGTTGAAGTTTATAATGTTTTCAATGTGGAAACAAAAAATCGAAAGCAGCTATTAGGAGCACGAGTAATCGCACAACATACGTTTCAATACATCATTAGTACTCACACATTACAATTTTCTGCATCTTTAACACGGACAAATTGTTTTTCTGAACTTTAAAATTATTTCAATGGTGATTTCCACTATTCACGATGCCTTCCTTCTCCTGTGAAACTTTTAAATATCATTACATTACACAATCTGCATCATTGCCCGCTCACATATATTAATCAACATATGATATGATCCCAAGTGTCATTCTACTTAAATGAAACAATACTAAAACCGAATTATTCTCTTTGACAACTTTTCCCAATAAACAATATCATTTGTATACTGTAAATACACAGGTCCCACATAAGAGTGAGCACAATTCATAACTAACTAACCTTTCAAGATTTCCTTTATAAAGATCAGCTCTGGATTCCTCTTCTTGGATTAGAACGATGCACAGTATAGCACATTTTAGTTGTACCATGCTTGTACTTTTTATTTCGAGTAATTCTTGAAGCTTTTTATTTCAAGTTTGTCTATCAATTGACATCACATTCGTATGTGACGTCCTTGATGGAACCATGTTACGTGACATCATGTATAAATAAACAGTGACTACAAAATATGATTTTTCTTATACATGTTTAAGAAGCAAAAGGTGAGGAAGAAAATATAAAATCACGTCAAATTAATTATTATTCATTAATAGACTTCAACTAAATTGTTAATGAGAAATTTAGGATTTATCATCAATGGTCTCGCCGACACTGGCGACTTTGTTCATGCACAGACAAATGAATTCTGAAATTTACCTTGTTTGGCTTTTTGCCGCCGGTGCAAGGCCTGGTGTCAGTTCAGCCTTAATAGAAATATCAGATCTGTAAGATTGTCTGTGATGTTATTGATAGACCGAAATGCTTTTACCAGCGTTAATCTGTCCAATACCTAGTGTTTATTATTATTCTCTATGCTGAACATTGTAACCTGATGCCTCCCCGATGGTGCAGTGGTTACGTCTTCACAGTGTAATCAAGGGGTCCTGGGTTCGATACCCGGTGGAGGCACATATTGGTTCGGATCCCACTTTAAATTGTACGTCCAGTCCCGATTAGCCTTACTGTGTATAAAGTAGACTTAAAACACCAAATCAATCATTGTAACCTGATTATTCAATGTATGTGTTTTCACTTCAACTTGTGCAGGTATGAGAAGGAAGGAAAGTACAAGAAAAAAGTGTCTGCCCAGCAGCTGTGGTATGCAATAATAGAATCCCAGGTTGAGACCGGTGTGCCGTACATGCTGTACAAAGATGCATGCAACAAGAAGTCAAACCAGCAGAACGTAGGAACCATCAAGTGTAGCAACCTATGTACGGAAATCGTGGAGTACAGCTCGCCGGATGAGGTCTGTAATGCTGACTGTGTTTTGTAGTTGTGAGGGGTGTATTTTTCATGCTGAACTATCATATTTTTATCCTCACATTTCTTGCTGTTATGGGGTTTCTATAACACTAGACACATTTCATTTGAAAGTGTTTCTCTTTGAACTTAATTGTGTGATTTGTAAGAGTTCACGTCTTTGAAAAGTGAGGGAAAATCAAGTGTTGTTTGTAATTGAAGGGCCAGGGGGAAAAACGATGAATGTCGATTTTTCGCCCATTTTGAGATCGCAACGCCATCTGATAGTTCAGAAGCTGTACTATAAGAATGAGAAGGGCCTTGGTTGGGAAACGATGAGAAGTGCCTGAAAAACGCATTATTATTTTGGCATATATTAACGTACTTATGAAAAGAAATACTTTGTTTTTCATTTCCTGGCAAATCGTCTCGAATGAACATTCATCGTTTTTCCCCCTGGCCCTTCAATTGTTTATTATTATTCTGTATGCTGAACATTGTAACCTGATGCCTCCCGGATGGCACAGTGGTAGCATCGTCACCTTGTAATGAAGGGGTCCAAGGCTGGTGGAGTCACATAGTGGTTCGGATCCCACTTTAAACTGTAGGTCCAGTCCCATTTAGCCTTACTGTGCATAAAGTGGACTTGAAACACAAATTCAATCAATCAAGGTTTATCACAGCACACTACAATACCAGAGGTTCTGGATTCGAATCCCTGCCGGGCATGGGTTTCTTTGTGTTCCTTCATCACTTGAATAAAAATACCATGTCTGCTCTCTACCCCCACTCTTAATTTTTTGAGTATTTTTAAAGGTTTGATTGTCAATCATATTTATGGTTTACAAGTCCTAACTTAAAAATTGTTAGCATGCATAGAGGTTGGATGCATTAACATACTTTTTTTAACCTCCAATATATTATCTTTTAAAATATTCAGCAGGATGCCTGGAATTTTTTGGACAAGTTTTACAAAAATGTTGTTGTTTTTCATAATAATTATACAATAAAAGCAATGCATACCTATGCTGCTGGTGATAATATCCAATGTTTCGTAATGTTAATTTATTTTCAGTAGATTCTGGACTCTTATCTGACAAATGAGCATAAGAAATATTGAGCAGAAAGGTTGAAGTATATTATACATTTATACAAAACATTCTGTGTACAATGGTATTGGGCCTCCTTTCCTACATAGTGTGTGTGTTTTCAGGTGGCAGTTTGCAACCTGGCATCCATAGCACTGAACATGTTTGTGAAGCCAGACAGAACATACGATTTTCAGAAGCTGAGAGATGTAACCAAAGTGGTGACCAGGAATCTCAACAAGATAATCGAAGTGAATTTCTATCCAATACCAGAGGTGAGTGTCCCTTATTCTTTGTGTTACAGTCAGGTTGATCATCTAGGAGTGCGGAATGAAATTTAAGGGGTACTATGTTGAAAATAAAAGAAATCATGAAAGATGCTTGCTGTTTTAGCCACCAATTCAAATACCAATCAACTTTTAGTATGTAGGATGATAATATGGCAATGAAACTCAAGAATACTAGAGACTTGCTTCATTTTTCTTGATTTTAGCACATCATCGACATGTTTGGAAATTTGAAAGGAACAGCTTCTTTAACAGAAGCAAATGCCATACATGGATACATGGACGTCCGGAGGATTTTTTCCATTGGGAAGCAAGCAAATGTATTTTTCCAGGGAAGGGGGTGGGGAGCAATTGATGCATATTTCCCCACCTACTAGTGTTACCCTGTAAGAAAAACATTCCTTCAGTTTGAAGATATCATGTTCGTGCAACTATCTTACAATAATTAACATAAATTAGTGTCACTGAAATGAAATCATATATGTGAAATATATATATAATTTTAGATTAACACTCATTTTCCAGGAAGGAGTGTGCCCCCCCCCCCCCCCCCTTTGTCGCCTTCTGGATGTCCATGATGACTTATATTATGTCTTACACTCCACTCCAAGAAAGTGATTATGTAGTGTAACCATAGGCGCACACTAGTCTTATAACACTACGTAGTATATTGCTACAAAGTAAAGTCATAGTTGTCTTTAAAACACACTTTTTGAATCTTTACAATACAACCAATTGGTACAAAATTCAGTTATTAATCAAATATTAAATACGTGATAACTGCTTAAGTGTTCAGTTTTTGTGTTATGTAAAAACATAAATTGTTAGTATGCAATCTGAAGTTCTGCTATTTGAAAAACAAAATAACACAATAAATTTGAAATCATGTAGTCATGTAATTTTGAAGCCACTTTTTGGACTGCTTCACTTTTCTGAAAATGTTTCGTTGCTTTGTTATCCCTCCTATCGTATGCGTTCATTTTACATGATACATAGCGTACCTTCCATGTGCCAGAGGTGCTGCTGTCAGGATCAATGCGAAGTGCACCTCAACTTCATCTTCATTAAAATACCTTCTGCCATACTATCACCAAAAACAAACTTTAACATTTCTTCGCGAACTTTAGGCCTCTTCGCAGGGTTCCAAAATGAAGGGGAGAGCAAGGTGCCAAAACTTCGAGGAGACAGGACAGCTTTACTTTCCCTTGATAAGTTTTAGCACAGTGGGGGGTCAACTGCCCACGGCCCCTAAATTGCAGCCACTGCCTCTTTGTAAAATACTGAGAGAAGTCTGAAATGGTATGCAAGAGGTTAAGTTTGCAACAACTTTTCGAACATATAGACCCAAACAAATGTGCAGAATGTAGTTCTGCTGCAATACTGCAGATTTTTTCACTGTCTGTGATATGAACATCTGGGTGGTTGAGGCAAGACTAGCACGGGAGATTCTGAGGGCCATTCTTGCATGGATTAATTCATAAAACCTGCTGCTAACTTAACCTGGCACGGTGCTTAGACATGTTATGTAGAACAAATACAATGTAGTCACAAGAAAACTACCCATCATGGTACAACACAGGTTAAATCATTTCCGAGCACGACTTGATATCTTGAAAGCAACTGAACTTTTTGTTCCAGTGCGACTTGGAGAAAAGGGGAGGAGCAATTAAGTGGAAAAAAAAAAGTTTATCAACAGTGCAAAAAATAATAAATAAATAAAACAACTCTCACTGACCTGTAGGCAATTGTCAAAAATCACAAACCACTTGAAACAAAAGAAGAAACAATTCTTAACAACAATACTGACGAAAGAAAGACAATGGCCCTTGATCTTTGTAGAGACTTTTGCCAGTGCAGAAAAACATATGTGGCTTCTCTTTCAGAGTAGGATCAATGCTTCTTGCCTGTTGTAGACAATAACAATGACATGACGTAATGTGACAGTGTGTTTCGGTTGAACATAAGTTTTGAAAAAGGGGGTGGAAAAAATTGAGGGGTTCCCCCCCGGCACTGCCCCTGGTGTTACACAAGGAAAGTGTCTTGACTTGCACCAGAGAATTTTCACCTACGTTTATTTAAATTAAAGACGAACCTGGCCAATACCGATTTGATATGAAATTTAATCTAGCCAACCACCCTGCCAGAGTGGTTAGCACATTGCGCTACGATGCCAGGGGTCCTAGGTTCGAATCCTGGCCTGGGCATGGGTGTTCGTAAGTGTCCATATCATCATTCATCCCCATCTTTGCAATTAGCCAAAAGGGGCACAAAAGCGAAGTAAATTAAACTAGATCAAATCAATGAAATTTTATCTTTGTAACCAGGTGAGAATTTTGGATTTAAGCTTTTTAAATAAGATAAAGAAACTGTTAGTCAGTAGGGACCAATTTTTCAGTGTATTTCATCGCTTTGCTCGGTAAGGCAAGACATTTTTTCTGTGACAAATACCACTGTTACGGCTCCCGTGTGATGGTAGCTGCACACTGAATCACCTGCACATTGTTACTTTGCTCAGTGATGCAAAACTTTCCGATAGAAGGTGAAAAATCATGGAAAACGATTGATACATGTAGAGATTCAAATGCATAACGTAACTATTCATAAATGATTAGTGTAAAATATGATTTCATTATTACAATATTTTGATTTTTCTTCTAAATAATTCTCCTTTAGAATATGTAATTACACCTGAATTTTATCTGGGTCACAGAGTGGCCACCATCAGT
Organism: Lepisma saccharinum; assembly: GCF_977018435.1. Taxonomy (NCBI): domain Eukaryota; kingdom Metazoa; phylum Arthropoda; class Insecta; order Zygentoma; family Lepismatidae; genus Lepisma; species Lepisma saccharinum. Next base: position 22,672,690 of record NC_139235.1, read on the forward strand.
GTGTGCATTGATGAAATTATTTCCTTCTCTGGCAGGCGAGGAGGTCCAACATGAGGCACAGGCCCATCGGCATTGGAGTCCAGGGATTGGCAGACACTTTCATTCTGATGAGATATCCCTTTGAAAGCGAAGAAGCCCGGAAACTAAACATCCAGATATTTGAGACTATTTACTACGGATCCCTTGAGGCAAGCTGCGAGATCGCAGAGAAACTGGGGCCCTACGAGACTTATGAAGGGTCTCCTGTGAGCAAAGGGGTAAGTAGTTGATTTTGATCATCTGAAATAGTGTTCAGGTTTGAAGTCTGTTATTTTCTCCACATTTTGGTACATTGTCAAATTTGGATTTTCTAATAACATTTTTTTTATATATAATCTTAATCAGGGTTCCTACGCATCGTGGAAAACCTGGAATTTTAAAATATTCCTTCCAGGCATGGAAATGTTATGAAATTTCACATTTTTACAAGTTTTACCTGGAATTTTGGAGATTGTCCTGGAAATTCCTTTGCCCCATTTTATTTGTATGAATTACAATAAGTTTTCATTTAAAACAGGCCAGTGTCATGACAGTGGTTTATTTACTTATGTCACCTTGCTGTGTACTGTAGTCATAGTTTTATGATGAAGTTTTATTTTTGTGATTGAAGTATAATGCCCCGCGCTTTTGTATTATTTTGTATCGCTCAGATGTAGAAAATATGATGATAATAATAATGGTTAAAAAAAGGGGGGGGTTGCTATCCTAAATATTCCAAGTTTTCCAAGGATATTATTCTTGTTTATTTGTAATACAAGATGGTAATTTTTTATAAACTTATATATACTTGTGTTTATTTTTTCTACCTTTGTATTTTTTCTGTATTATTGTAAAAATTAAATAACCTTCATTATACTAAGAAATGAAAGGTGTGGAAAGGAGCAGGTGTAGGGGAGTTGGGAACCTGCATTAAAAAATTTAGAACTATTTTTTTTTTAATAAAAGAAAATATGTAATGATGTATATTTTGCCATGCTAACTTTCTACACTGGCTGTAAGTGCACCCAATAGTCAACCTCACTTCCACATAGTACACCCTGGACTACAGACTAACGAGGCTCTGGCGACTGGCCCCATGGCCAGTATAATTTTGTTTGTGTTGTCCTGTGTTTTGTCCTTATTTGTGCTAAGTGCTCCTTTACAGCCTCAGCTTTTAACGAAAGTCAAAAGATTTTAATATTTTATGATTTTAGTTCTGCAACGTTAGAGTTGTTACGTGTAACGATAAGGGGCTGGATCCCGTATAATGTGACAGGTGCAAAATAGCCTTGGTGCTGACGCACCCAAAATTTTAAATTCAAATTCAAATTCAATTACTTTCTACACTTGTCCTGGAGCAATTGTAGAAAATCCTTGAAAAGTCCTGGAAAAAATTGCATGATTTTGTGTAGGAACCCTGCTTAATGCAGTGGAACTGCAAGATTAAATATACAATGTGGAATAATGTAAAATCAGGTAACAACATACTGGTTCCACTGTATGCACAGCACAAATTGAAACAATCCTTTCAAATTTTCCAATGAAGGTTTACTTAGTGTAGAGCAGCCATGTCAAATTGAATTCGTGAGTAGGGCCGCATAATGATAATACCAAAACTCTCCGGGCTGCACATCTCAAACCTGAACCCATTGTCCAAAACTGAAAGGTTTGCCCCCTGAGGAGGGGATTCTGGTGACTAGACTTTAGTATCATATAGAGAGTTCGCCCCCACCAAGTGCCAAAAATTAGCAACCGGAAGGGGATGCAAGAGTTCTGCTCACCCACCTTTACATACCTCCCTACTTAGCACTGAAAGTTTACAATATTACGTATGTGTATAACTGCAATGAGAATAAACATGGAGAAACTAGTACTCACTTTATCCGCGAAACTGTTTTTTTCTTGTTCTATTAATTTCAGTGGCCATCCTTGTTGGAACTTGTTGTACTGTTGCTTGGCATGCTTCTATTGTTTGTAGTTCTCCGGCTGCTGCTAGGTGCGGTGTTGTTAAGTGTATGTCTGCATCCGTGTGGTGTGCCTGTCCGCTATCGATGTTTAGCTTGTGCTAAACATGTGTTTCCTTGATTTTGTTGTCTACGAGTGTGTGGGTGGTCTGTTTGACTTATACCTTTTCAATTTTATGGCTATTTTATTTGATGTGTTTAGCAAGACCAATAGTGGGTTGGGCTTTTTTCGTATCTGTTAGGTGCTGTTGGATTCTTTCATTGACAAGTCGGATGGATCTGCCAATGTAATGTGCCTTGCACTCGCACTCTGCATCATACACACCTGGGTTATCAAGGGGGAAGAGGAAGTACCGTTTGTGTTTGTTTAGTTTATCAGCTATTTTGGCATTGAGTTTGTGCGCTACTTTGATGCCATATGGGAGAAGGGCTTTGGATATGCAGTTGGATGTGGTGGGATGGTAGGGGAAGGAAAACCACATATATTTGCTTTTGAAGGTTGATTGTGGCTGGATAGGGTGCCTGACCTGTATTTTTGCTTTACTGCACCAAGTGAAAAGTTGTGCTTCTGTGTAGCCATGTTTCAGGCCTATTTCAGTGATGGTGGCATCTCTTCTCGTAGATCCTCTTTTCTGCAACAGTAGGAGAAGGCTCTTCGATAAAAGTTGTCACACATTAGCTTTTTGTTTGGGGGGGGGGGGGGGTGGCTGGAAAGAGCATGTATGTACTGGTTGCCTGCATATGGTTTTCAGTAGACAGTGGTTATGAATTTGTTTGAGTGTGTGGCTGATGATGATGTCCAGAAAGTTGATCTTACCATGTTTCTCTTGTTCTACAGTGAAGATGAGTCTGGGGTGGATGCTATTTAGTTTTTTCACTAGAAGGTTGAGCTGAGCTCTTCTACCTTTTTGTATATGACTATTGTGTTGTCCGCGTACCTTCCATATCGGATGTATTGTAGATCTGGAGTGTGGAGTATCTCTTTTTCAGCCAAGTGCATGACTATGTTGGATAAAGGAGCTGATAGCGGATTGTCCATTGCAAGGCCCTCAGACTGTTTGTAGAATTTGTGTTTTAAACAAACTTCCAGCGGCCTGGTTGTCTCTTGTACCTCTAGAGCAGGGATTCTGTTTATTGTCAGCCATCTTTCAACCGAACGCAGAGCTAGGTCTAGGGGGATTGAATTGTACATATCTACTATGTCAATGCTCACTAATTTTGCACTGTCAATTTATACTATTGACGTCACCAGATTTTTAGCATCGGCACTGTTGCAGAACACACATGTTAGTTTGTGGTTGAACTGAGTGATAGCACAGATTCCAGTCTATTTCTTTGTTGTTCACACGTGTGTGACAGTCGGTGAATGTCAGCGTGTTTGTCAGAATGACTGCAGATAGAGCAAGTTTTTGTGAATTATAAATGATGTTTTTGATTCTGTAACTGATATTATATTATGCACTTTCCACCGAATGAACTGGGGGAAAACATCGCACCATTTCCATGCTTTCAAGAATTGTATGTCCAATCGACGCACAAGCAATTTACCTTTGTTCCGTTCATATTCCCGTAATTCCTTCACACACGTCGATAAAGTGAGTACTAGTTTCTCCGTATTTATCTACTACTGCGTCTCTTTTTTCCCAATTATGAATGCAATGAGAAATATTCTAATTATAATCCTCTTATGTTTTATTGAAATAAAATAAAACAAATATTTTTCATAGCCAGTGATATTATTTTACGTGTTTGTTTCAAATATAAACAGGTTATATTTTGGCAATAAACCCGTAGATATGGACAATTCTATTTTCATTTCTCAGAGATTTGACACCTTTCATTTTTAGAAACTAGCTTCTCAATTCTCGCATTATGTTTTTGTAAGCAGGAAACTCTTAATGCAAACAACAAATGTTTGTCAATCATTTTTTAACTTGATGTTTGTTATATTCCATCTCCTTTCTGCCATTTTTGGCTAATTGCAACAATGAGGATGAGTGATAAGATGAAATTGATGAAAAGACACTTGCAAATAACAGTGATACCTAAGCCAGGATTCGAACCAGGGACTGACCCTTGGCATCGTAGCACTTTGTGCTAATCGTTCTGCCTTGCAGGTTGACTGGGAGTAGTTTTTGATCGTTGGGTGTTTATTAATGTTCATAATGGAGAACAGCAGTTCACCAAAATTAAGGGCTGCCCAACAATGCTAAAATTCCAGCAGCAAAATAGCTTATTTGAGGTCTGGAAGATTCCTTGTGATATTTCTCTTTCAATACTGAGTTTAGTAAGTAACTGAATTCCATTTGAAGGTTAGGACTTCCACACACAGCATCAAAAGGAAAGGGAACACTGAACAAGAAAATTGACCTTCGCACTCTTTGAAGTTTTGAAACCTGTTTTCAAATTCATCAAGCAGTATTTTTTTTACTTTGGACCAGTATTGGCTTAAATCAGGTTCACACATTGAACGTTGGTATTCCAGAGATGTTGGGAAAGAACTGAAATTGTGATTACTGTACCTTTGCAAAAAGGCTTCCACTTCCTAGAAAATATCTTCTCCTGTAGTTTTGTTACGGAGAGCAATTATATCAAGCAGATGTTCTGTCACATTGAGGTAAGAATTGCATTCACGAATGAATACAGCTAACTGAACTACCCCACATACGTCCTTACTTCGATTTATTGCGAGCGAAAGGGCAACAAAACCTGCAATTTTTACTTTCAATTGTTCGTTAATATCTCCTGACAAGTCGTCAATCCTCCCTTCCACTCCACTGTATTTCTGATTTTTGAACTTTAATTTTTGTTATTTAGCATCGCTTTTCTCCCAATTTTGGCTTATGGCGACGATAAGCATGTGACATAATGAAACTGATGAAGGGACACCTACACAGAACACCCGTGCCATGGTGTCATAAACACTCTGCCACGGAGGTCAGGACACCACATTTACATGCATTTCACTATTCACTTCACAACGAAAATAGGCTCTCTCTCGTTTCACTTGAACAATTCTAAATTCCTCTTTTATAGTTCTTTTCTTCCTCCCACAAGGCTTAGTCGGGAGCAATATGATTATCTGAAACATTTCCAGAAACTGACTTTCCTTCAAGGCAAATCCTTCACAATCAAGAAACAGACTTATAGGCGACAGAAAGTATACTAGATTCCCTCCCCCAGCCAGAAAGAGTTTTTTCTCCTTTAATCAGAACTACTGTCAATCAACTTGCTTAGTCATAACCAATCTTAATGGAATGTAGCGAAAGTAGGTCAGCCTGGTGAAGTTCGGATGAGTTACGGCTTGTTTCATGACAACTGCATATGTATAAATAGTCTTGCATACTTAAATTGTAAATGAGGCTGCATTAAGTGATGCTGGGGGCCTCGAGTTTGACATGGCTGGTAGAGTAACTAGTCATGTAAGGTCGTATGGTGTGTGTGTGTGTGTGTGTGTGTTTATCTTGGCTTGAGAAAGTTCTGGGATACCAGGATGAACCGTCGAATAAAAATAAAAGATGCTTAAAATTTACTGCAAAGACTTGCACTACTGAAACCAGCAGTTGTAGGAATTATTTTATCAGTATTTTTCCATTCTCATTGTTACAATGAAACAATCTATAGAAGAAGAATATTCTGATAACCACTCAACATTTTAGAAGTGTCTTGTAATTTGGTAAGTAAACTAGGTGTAGACTCAGTCTGAACTTTCTACAGAAACATGAAAATTTAGGTAGCCAGTAATCAAATTTCATAAATGGAGACAAATGGAGGGTGCAAGTGATATTGCACTCTCAAAGATTTATTAGTGATTATGTTAGTAGGGGGACGTAACTTTCCACTATTTTTTTTAAAGTTTGCTTTGAAAATTAATGTAAAACTTAGGTTTTTGCTTTTAAAAAAACTTGTATCTTGGTGTATCACATAACAGTTAAGATTTCAGGAAGTGCAATGCAATTTACACTACAAAATAGAACTAATTCTAAATTTATTGTGTTTTCATGATTCTGTCACATTATTGGTACGTCTGAATTTTTGGATACAGTCTGAACAGGTAAAGACATATTCATGTACCAAGTAGTTGAATTTTGTCTTCATCTTTGAGCCACCCTGATAAACCATTAATACCATAGCAAGAAATTTATTTCACACATAATTTAATGACAAGAAGGTATCTTTTGAAACAATCTGCACTCACCTAGAAAATTCTGGAAACCTTAAATTCAATTGCTGTATGCATAAAGAATAAATAGTAAGTATAATTGGTTTATTTTCATTGTTTCAGATATTTTTCCACGTTAACAAAGCTACAGAATCTGATATTGAGATGGTCACATTTTTTTTTTATTCCTCCTTTCCTGTTATGTTTATCCTATGTTGGCTGATATAGCCATGACTGTAACAATGGAAATATTGTTTTTATGTGGTCGATTAATTGGTACTGTATAAGTATCGCAATTGTTTGAGTGTGTATTATCAGGATATTTTTATGTCAATATTGGCTTAATGTTGGCCCTAAGGTATGCTGAAAAATGTTCTCGCTAACTAGAACCATAACTTTCATACTTCATTCTAAAAATATATTTTAAACATAGTGAAAGTAATATAAAACACTACACAGTGGTAAAAATGTGAAATAAAGTGCTCCCCTGTGCTTTTGCAGGGTGGTTACTTGCCGGGAATTATACGTGAACTCTGCTTGAATTTTTCTCCGTAGAGACGTGAAAAATTGCAACTTTTATTAATCTAAATTCAATTGAATTTATACATATTTATAATTACCCTGAAACAAGTTTTTCTCAGTTTAGCTTTTATGTTTATGGAAGAAGGAAAAGAAATGAGTGTGGAGAATAAACAGAATTCTCTCAGTCAGTTTGATTTGTCAGTGTCCTTTGTAGAACAATCTATCTGACAGATGGAATATTATTGCGAGATAAAATATTTTGAAGCTGATTAGGTAAATTTGAGTTTGAAATTCTCATACAATTAACAATTTTTTTAGTAATTTGTATCTCTCTTGACATTTGTGACTTGTGTTTGTAGATGTATGTCAAGCCTCTGTGTGTGAAATGGCAAATGCAAACTCCGTGCCGTAAATTAAATATTTTAAATATATATACCGTTTAATTGAATTGAATTAAACCTTTTGGATACATTGGAATCACACAGATCGTTTATATTGTTAACATGTGTGTGGGGGGGGGGTGGATGGTGAGGCAGTAGTAATATAAAAGATTGAGATAAAGAAAACCTCTACTTATACCCTTGAATTTTTTGAAATTTTGCCTTGAAAACTGGGAATTATACTTGAATTTTATCATGGTTGTAGAGTAGCCACCCTATTTTGCACCATGCCATTAAGGCATAAGGGGGTGTGGAGTTAGGGCCCCACACTTTCTTGATCATGAAGGTGGGGGTGGTGTGATGGCTGCCTTTACTCCCTGGAGTTTCCTCCAGGTACCCACTTTATACAACTCTGAGTGGGCGCCGGAGCTGCTTGAATGGGTAGGAAAAAATCCCGGTTCTCCCCAACCAGGGATCGAACCTGGGTCTCTTGCATGGTAGTCAGACACCCTAACGACTGAGCTACTGCGGCACATACTATACAGTGGTATGGAACAATATTTGAGTGCAGCAAAAATTTTGTAAAATGAACATTACACCATGTAATTTCTATCAGAAAATGTGCTCGTCACAGTTTTGAACCACATAGTGATTAACGATTTTGTTTTCCAGAATCTTCAGTATGACATGTGGGGAGTTAAACCAACTGATCTGTGGGACTGGGCTGCTCTGAAGGAGAAGATCGCCCGACATGGAGTGAGGAACTCTCTGTTGCTGGCCCCGATGCCCACAGCCTCCACGGCACAGATCTTGGGCAACAATGAGTCCATAGAGCCTTACACATCGAATATATACACTAGGAGAGTCCTCTCGGGAGAGTTCCAGGTAGATTAGAGCTGTTTCCACTGTGGTGCCCCACCTTTACCAGACCTTGCATCCACTGATTGGGAATTATTTATACATGAATTTTCTTTATAAATTTGAATACATCTACGAAATATGTTCATAAATGTTAAAATGTACATTTTTTCCTATTACAGTAGATTCTTTGTAATTTGAGGTCAATGGTACTGAGACTTTGAATTACAAAAAACTCTGAAGAAACTGAATATCCTCGGGAAATTTGGAAGATGCGAAGAAAAGAACAAATTACATATGAATGAATATTGTACTCTATAAATTTTTTTGCCTTGGATTATCGAGTGTACAGTACAGGTTAGATTTGTTTTTACAAATAATTAAAATACTGCATAGTATATTACATGGCTCAGTGTAAATTTCTTGTGCATAAAAAAAAAATGAAAATAATCTGTGTTTGCAACACATGAAAATGTTTTAGATAATCTGTTTGGCTTCCAGGTTGTGAACCAGTATCTTCTGAGGGATTTGACTGAAAGAGGTTTGTGGGATGAAGATATGAAAACCAATATCATCATAAATGGTGGATCCATCCAGGTAATTATCTTTTGATAAAGCTTGTCTATTTCGATATACAACAGTTCTAATTAAAGCCTTTTGTGACCAACTGTCTACCAATCACAGCACATGCTATTGAAATCGATTATCATCGAGGTAGGGGATGCTATTTATTTCTATTTTGTGGTGAAGAGAAAGTGACATGGCAAGTGTAAAGTGTTTGTGACTTGCGAGAAAGGAAAGGAGCAGCGACACATTTTCATCTATATTTATTTAATTGTAATTGTACAACAAAGGTGTGATAATAAAATGTATTCAACAGATCAGCAGGGGTTGGGAGGGGTCCATAAGTTATTTACATGTTTTGTAAGATCTACAAGGAATTAATAGAAATGACACTGTTCTACACACATTTTATTACAAAAATGAAAGTACCCAATCTTTACTAATCTGATGCTGAACACTGAAATGACATTAAAAAAGTTTGTTTGGCTCTAGTATTGGCATAACAGGAGGGTGTGGGGGAGAGGGGACACATTCAAGGGACCGGGCTCAACTCTAGTATATATGGCAACACTGCTGACATTCTGGCACGTCGCATCTCAGCATATCACGCCATCGTTTGCTGTTTCGGATCCCTTCAAGTGATTTCTGGCCTCCTTTCGTGGGCACTTTTAATTTATTTATCAACTGATGTCCACATTTGCTTATGGTTAATTGTCATGTAATGTGAATTATGCTTATCTTGAAATTAATAGCCAATGCATTGCTTATTGGTAACATCAAATTATGCTGTAACTTCAAATTAAGAGCCAATCTTAGAAAATGAAGTTTATTCGTGTCCAGGTGGTCAATTTCAGTAAAAAAATAGCTACTTTCCTTTCTGTAACTGGAAAAAAAGTGAAAATTTGTAGAACAGTGCTATTAGTATCATTATTTGCCATGAAAACCCGGAATTATACTTGAATTGTATGCAAGTTGTAGAGTAAGCACCTTGATCATTTACAACTGTTTTGAACTCTATTAAATTGCCACTATTGAGTTATCGTAGTTGTTGATTGAAAACATTCCTTCAACTCTTAACAAAACTATTCTTTCCATTGCCACTTGTCATGAGGAGTAATATAGTAAAGTCCAGTGGTGCAAAAGCCCTCCGAGTGTAAAGGCCTGCCAGCTTTTCATAGGTGATGCATAATCCCATTGCTCATGTTTTCTGTTTTTTGAGACTAGAGTCAGAAGTAATAAACTGATTGTAATCTATCGTAGAACATCGATGGGATCCCGGATGAGCTGAAGGCATTGTACAAGACGGTGTGGGAGATTTCCCAGAAGACTGTGCTGCAGATGGCTGCGGAAAGAGGGCCATACATCGACCAGAGTCAGTCTCTCAACATCCACATCGCGGAGCCAAACTATGGGAAGTTGACCTCCATGCACTTCTACGCCTGGAAACTGGTAAGATAATTGTTGTGTGTGTTTTACAAGTGTGTTGTTTGTTCCACATTTTTTACTCTTTTGTGAAAATGATTGTGAATTTATTAGGCCTGCAGCATTTCTGGTAATCAAGGAAACCCGGAAAAGTAAGAGAAATTGAAGCGTATGTATGTGTTGTTTGAAACTGGACCTTGACTACTAATGCATCCATTAAGTCATCAAAGTTAAAATCTTGCCAGATTATACCTCAATTAATAGACACAATACTAATAGTGGTATTGCTGTTTCTTTATAATCAAGGTGTCCTGGTGTCACTTTTGTAGTCATGAATAAGTTACAACATAAATAGCATTTTCAGTTTATTGCAAATATTGTTTGCGTAAAAATTCAGAATAATTTAGCAAGAATCCAACATATTGCTCAGTAATGATCCAAGTGATAAGGGCTTCATTCCCTTATGTTGCAATGACTCAGTGTAATTTGCCAGCCTCCGTGGCTGAGTAGATAACATAACTTGCTACAATGCCAGGGATCTCAGGTTCAAATCACAACCTGGACATGTCTATTCTTTGCGAGTGTCCTTCCATCATATCAATATCCTCATGTTCACAATTAGCCAAAAATGGCAGAAATGCAAAAAGGGGGGGGGGGAATCAAGTGTATTTTCGCCCTTAACCCGAAAAATGTTTTTTTGTGCATCAGACAGACACGCATTTTCTTTTTTTTATCCAATTTTTTATGATATTGAAAAATGTTTGTTCTGTGAGCTTTTATTATCTAGAACACTGTATGTTTCAAAATAACATGTAGCACTTTGTCAGTGAACAGTTTGTTTCAAATATCTACTACACACAGTGCATTTCCTTCTGCTGTCAGTGCACAAAGTCCTCTGACAATGTTAGTTGAGGAGTGCAGAGATTTCTTGGTAGTTCAAAACTTCTTTATGTGTATGGATTGTCTTTCGCTCTGCCAAAGTAAACCTGCGGAGCTGTCCAAGGGGCATCTTCACACTTCAGTTGTAGTTGGCTCTGGCGGAGAACCAGTAAGAACATGCACAGGAACGTTACTGTTATCCAGGATTCCATTATCATCGTCACTGCTTGTTTCGGAATCTCAACATCTTGCGACTTAGGAGAATAAATGTGATCAAGCACGAGTTCAGATATTATTTTAATAGTTCCCCAACGCATTCGTCCAAATAGACATCTGTTACTTGGAAAATAGCTTGTTTTCATTATTGGGTCATGGACACACTGTTCACAAAAATACAATGAAAGTAACAAAGCAAACACACCACTAATGTACAAAACTCTTGCCACACGGTATTACGGTTCGGAGCAATTCAGACGTAAACCAAACTACCCAAGACCCCATATCCTCACAAAGAAGCTACAATGCCAATCGGTACTCAACGAGTCACTGATACTGTTTGGCTCGTTCAGAGGTAAACATTAAGGGGGGAAATTACTGGGAGTTTCAGGGTGGAGAGCACAGCAGTGTTGCCTCACAACCCCAGTGAAATTCTCAGGTGGTCTGTCAAACCGATGGTTCAGGTTAAGGGTTAATCCTGACATTTTCTGTAGTTCGGTTTTTGCAGTTAGAGAAGTTACTTTGAGATAATTGTCAGTAGTACCCATACTACCATAATTTGCAGAAGTTAATGACCATATTTAGTACAAAGTTTTTAAACTAGAACTATATCATGTCAGTATACCAGAGTTTCGCTTCAAAATATTCATAATTTCACATCTTGAGATAATTAATTCAATCACAAATCATTTCTCTTCATGGTGCTGTTGGCAAAATAATTAAAATTATGCATTTGTGCATAATTTCAGGAATATTCCCGAAAGAGCCATGTGGCAGTTTTGCACACCTGAGACATTATCAGGCTCCAGGGAAGTAATGTATCAGCCAGTGTCAGTGTTTACCAATTTCAATTAAAATTCAATAAGAATCATTATTGTTAGTCTTGAATTTTCGGAAAATTTTCCAAGTAATACCTAGAATTAATTGTGTAGCCTTAAAGATGCATGCAATGTTGCAACTTGACTTTTTTTTTCTTTTTTCCTTCATAAGTTTAACTCATGGACTTTTTCTTCAGGGTTTGAAAACTGGTATGTACTACCTTCGCACCAAGCCTGCAGCTAACGCTATTCAGTTCACTGTGGACAAGACTAAGCTGACAAAATCCGTGGGGACGGTGACGAACAGTAACAGTCCAGCCCAGAAGAAAAAGGTCAACATGGAGGCAATGGTCTGCTCTTTGGAAAATAAGGATGACTGCTTGATGTGCGGATCATAATCTGGATATGAAAAAAGCATCGTGGTTCCTACCTTTATATTACTTTTTCAGGTGTGGCTGTAAAGGCATTCATGGGCATTTGAGATTGTATTTGCTTTGTTATATTTATTGAGGTACTGGAGAGTAGACATTCCTTTTTTCTTATGCAATAATGTGATATGTGTGTTTTATGAAATAATGGAAGTGTTCCAGTGATATTTAACATTGCCAAGATTTTTTTATACGTTTATAGATATACTCATTATTTTTCCACATTCTTATACGTGTCTTGTGTGAAGTACTGCGTATAATGTAAATGTCTTGAGCAGTAGATCCCTATAAGCATGTTGGTGTAAATGCCATATGTCAGCATTGTTTACCTAATCTTTCTACCAGATAACAGTTCAATATCAGTAAGATGAAACAAAATAGTAGATTTAAATCTCTATTATATTCAGTATAATGAGTCCGACCATCAGTAGTTCTGATAAGGAATGTTTACCGCAATTCAGCAAAAACACTTCAAAATTCAGGGAGGCATTTCTGTCAAATTTCCATGTGTTTAGTGTTGTATAGCAGTATGCTCAGAGGACTTGTATATTGTCATAAGTAACTAAAGTTATAAATAAGATTTCATTTGTCTAATACAGTACTTATAGGTACTTTCAGATGTCAAGAATTTCCACTTGTAATATTCATGAATGAACTTCCTACTTATATTTTTTACTGTGTTATGTGATCAATTTTGTAATTGCATGATTTTTATATAAATTTGTCTCTCTAAATAATCTAAGAATATAGAATGAAAGTACAGTGATAAATGCATTTTTTAATGTTAGGAATGTACTTTTTGTGTTTGTGCAATATTATTCGCACAGTTTCTGTACGTTCATGTGCTCTGGCATTACAAAAAAGGAACATAACACATTCATTAAAGTTCTGCTGTATAATAATGAAAATGCTTTTTCAGGATACTTGTAAACAGTACGGCAAATATATTGAAGATTGTCATGTGGAGGTTGATTTGCAAGAATGAAAGTTCTCCTAAAATTAAGTTGCATACATATTTACATTGTTGTTCCAATAAAAATATTATTACATTAACAGTTGTCCATTTTCTGAAATTAGAGCTGAAGCAATATTCTTAATGATCCTCACCAATATTGATATCTATGATTGAACATTGTTGCGAAACAGCAATGCCGGTCCTTCCCAACACATTTCTGAATGAACACTCCACAGGGAACTGCATATGGAGCAGGCTGGTAAGAGGTCTTTGCTCACAAAGTGGGCTAAGGGACACACACAGTGGACCATGGAAGACTGGAAGTGTGTTGTCTGGTCAGACGAATTACATTTTTGCCTGTATGTGAATGATGCTCAGAGTCATGTTAATCATAGCCCAAAAGAAGCCTTCCAGGAGGACTGCGTGCTGTGAGCTGAGGAAGGCTCTGATGTTCTGGGGGGTGTTTTAATTACACTGAAATTAGTCCTGAGAGTAAGGTGACAAGTCTGAACCAGCATGCTTACATTACGGTGCTTGTAATGAGGTATATTACCACCCCTGTCTTCCAGGATGACAATTGCCATGTTCACCAAACTGCTTCTGTGACTGATTGGCTTGATGAACATTGAGGAGCAATCACACAGCTAGACTGGCCTGCAAGATTCTCCAGATTTGAACCAAATTGAAAATCTGTGGGACCAACCACCTTGAACAGTGTGTGTCACGGACAGCATCCAAGCAATATAGCAAACCTGTGCTATTCTTTGATGCAAGAATGGTTTAACATTGATGTCTCCTACATCTAGAACCTTGTCCATTCCATGCCACAGCAAATTGCAGCTCTTACCCAGGCTCATGGAGGTGTTACATGATATTAAGGACAGGTGAATATTTTGTCTGGTAAGATTGTGTTTTGCATTTCAGTATATCCTACAGTTTTTTTGTTTTTTTTTAATATATTATTTTATTGCCTTATGACCAATCAGCATTGGGCATACATGCCCACACACAAATAACCACAAGCCAACCTAAGTACAAGGGCCATTAGGTTGGCATCAGGGAAAGCTTGTGAGAGCTATTCTCCCAGAAATTTATACCCCCCAACCCCAATTAGGATCATGGTTCATGTTTACTAACCAGTTGTCACTCATGGGAGGGGTAGAAATGCTTTATTTATAAAGAACCAACCATTGTTAGGCTAACAGTAGCCATTTTGGAGAACAAAAACCATGTGCTCCAAATCACATGTTTACTAAATCTTTTATTCTTTACTGAAAATCAGAGATAACACTCACCCACAGGTAAAATAATGCCTAATTTATTAAAATTAAACTCATTTGCAATTATCTGGCATAACTAAGCCAGAAAAGCTGAAATAACACTTTTGTTTATGCTTCTTAAGCAATTGATAACTCTGCCATCTGGCGGGAGAAAGTGGCAACTCTCCCAAAGACAAGGAAAGATCTCAAAAGACTCCAGCTGGCCAATGAGAAGCCGTCAAGGCTGTGACGTCACAGAGGGGACTTTTCAGATGGCCTATTGTGTTCTGAGCTTGCTAGTCAAGCTCACTTGTATTACAGACCCACCTGAGAGCAGGTCAGCTTGGAAGTTGCTGGTGAAATTCAGTGTGTGAATGGCCACATGTGCCAGCAACAAAGGATATATGAAGGGAAAAGGGATCTAAGGTCCTGTTACAGGAAACACAGGCCTAAGTGTGTGTGACCAAGTGGGATATTGTGTCCACAAGTGCATTTAAGGATCCCAGTGAAAATTCAGCAAAATAGCGAGTTTTGTGTCCCTCATCCCATGTGGAAATCCAAACCACATGGTCGGCAGGACTGACGCCATAGAAGCATCCAGAGGATATCAGTGAATATCCAAGTTGTCCTTAGCCATCCTTCCCAGAAAAGCCAGGAAAATTCATTTATCACCCCCCAAAGCCTTTGTTACACCAAGAAAGCACATAATCATAATTTTTTAGTGTGGTGTATTACAAATTTGTCCATGTGTCGGGATGTGGCGATAAAGAGTGAAAAAGTGTGGGTAAAGCCCCAGGTTTGATTGATCTAGTATGAAAACGGCTGATATGTAAGTACAAAATCTTTTGTATATCTTTTTTTTTGTGTCTTGTACAGTGAAGTGCTCATGTTTGGTGGTAGCTATGCCACAAGTGATGTTCTTTTCCATGAATAAATATGTCGTTTAAAGGTGTCTGACCTTCTATCATTTTAGTGAATCATAAGCCTATTAAGCCCTCCTCTAGTTACCGATTATTAAAGTTAGGCTAAAGTTCGTCTGTTGCTTAACAGATATCTCAGGGGATATCTGTTACTATACGGAACACCACACGTGGAATAGGGTCTGCGTGTGGCCGCGTAAAGCGTGGTTCTCTTTTGTTTTTGCTGTTTTTTGATATATTATATATTTAAAGTTAACCTTTTGTAAAACCAACTTTAAAGCAATATAATATACCACCCGTAAGAAGCAATCATCATTTTTTCTCCCCTCATACGAGATTATGAGACTCAGAGGTAGCAGATTCACTACAATGGATACAAGGTCAAAGTCACTAGAACGGCCAGCCGGCCATATGTCATCCCCCAGTGGTAGTGGAGACTCCCAACTAGCCTTAATTATTGCCATGCTCAAAGACCAAGGGCAAAAGCTTGATAGACAAGGGCAAAAAATTGATAGTCAGGGACAAAAGCTTGACAGTCAGGGAAGGGAGATCATTCAGGCATCAGCAGAGATGCATAGGAAACTGGAGGCTGTTCATATGGAGTTCCAGGCCAGACTGGACTCCATCCACAACGTAACGACAAAAACGTCCGAAGCATTGGTTCGGTCGGTATCATCAAATACCGACAGGATCAGTAACGTAGAAATCAGATGTAACGAGCTGGAAAAACAGGTCAATAGGGACTATGTCCAGCTATCTGAACAAGTTAGTGAATTGAGGGAAATAGTGCAAGGGGTAAATGACACAGACAACCAGACCACCGTAGCACAACTCCTAGGCAGGTTAGATGCTCTGGAGAACACTTGCAGGGAAATTGCCCGCAGTGATAGTGCCATCGCCATAGAAGATAGAATTCTTGAGCGATTGAGGAGGGAGATGCAGAACTGTATGGTTGAAGAACCTAGTTCGCACAATATCATCTCCGAGGGTCAGAGTGTTCCGCAGCCCACCCTTCCGCTATCAGCCAATAGTGAGGAGGGTCAGGCAACCGAACAGGCTAAAGATAGTGCAGCCCTCACGAAAATTTTGGCGTGCCTAGAGGGGTTGGAGAGGTACATTACTAAATCACCTGCTCCGGTAAACCCATGCACCAAGCCAAGTCCTCACCCAAGTAAAGAGTCTGCCGTCGGAACCACCAACCACTTGCACAAAATTCCCGAAGTCACTAGCAGAGGTCCAATGTCAGATCATAGTAGTGGGTATTCCTCCCCCCAAAGGTACCATGTTTCACATAACTTCTCGGAATCCTCATCCTGAGGTTCGGACACAGAATTCCGAAGCCAACGGAAAAGGAAAAACCGAAGAAGGCGTGAAAGTGCACCCAGGGTTAGGTTCTCAGACCTAAAACAACTGCCCACGTTTAGCGGTCAGGGAAATAATCTGGCCTCTGATTTCCTACAAGAATTTGAGAGGGATCTTGATCTTCTAGAAATAGATCTGGAAGATGCCCTTAAAATAGTGTCGTATAGTCTGCAGGACGAGGCACGCCAGTGGTTCGAAAGGAACGAACACAAGTTCCGATCGTACGTGAACTTTAGGAAACAGTTCCTGAAGTACTTTCAAGGTGATGGGTGGAGGGCTTCCTCATTATCGAAAGCCCTTAATGGCAAATATAACCCTAACCTACATAGATCAATGCATAAATATTTTTGGAAACAGGTGAAGATGTTTAGACTGGCCTTACCAGAAATTGCAGATCACCAGATTTTTACGCATGTCATCCAACAACTGCCACGTAGCTTAAGGGATCAGCTGGTTCTAGCCCCCTTTACCTCTTTACAGGCAGTGGCCAATTCCATACTCAGGTATGAAAGTGTACAGGCACCACAAAACCCTGAGAGGGATAGCACAAGGCATGCACGACTTCCATATGGGAGAACCACCCCTCATGTCAACCAGACTTACGTGAGTCGTGGGAAGGATGACACCAGTGGTCCATCAGATCCCGATAAAGCATACAGTAACCAGTATAGGCGTAGGGATAAGAATAGGTTTAAGGAACCCATCAGCGGGAAAAAAGGTAAAGGACCAAGAAGGGGTATAGAACCCCAGGGTAGGAGTTCGTTAAGACCTCTCG
Source organism: Lepisma saccharinum (assembly GCF_977018435.1). Classification (NCBI taxonomy): domain Eukaryota; kingdom Metazoa; phylum Arthropoda; class Insecta; order Zygentoma; family Lepismatidae; genus Lepisma; species Lepisma saccharinum. The sequence goes on from NC_139235.1 coordinate 22,690,192, forward strand.
GGTCCACAGAGCATATAGCTGAGGTGCATTCCGAAAGCCACAGTCAGGGAAACTAGATAGGCAACGTCCTGAAGTGGGGAGGGGCGATGCCGAACCTAGATTAAGCCCACCATGTTCAGCCCAGTGTAATCATCATCCAATCATTAAGGCTCATCAAGCCATTGGAGATTCAATGTTGTCTAGGCTAGCTCAAAAGAAGTTTGGTTACCCAGTCCAAAGGGACTATGACGGTAGATACCATGTAGGGCTATGTAAGTCGGGACAATCCTCTAGCCAGCTGCTCAGTGAACTCCGTCGTACTAAAAGTGTGCACGATAAAGTAGTGTTGATGATTGCAACAAATGACATGCTCCGAGGGGAAGACAGCGACCGAGTGCTGCGGAACCTCGAGTGCATAGTAGGGGTTCTTAAGAGGAAAGGTGCCAAGAAGATAATCATTCTGACACCTCCACCAATTCCCAGACTAGCTAAGGAAAATAGAGCTAAGTTCTGGGCAGGGTATGATTCTCTCCTAGGTAAAATTACCTCACTGGAGAACAAAGGTAATATAAGAGTGCTTGATGTTTCTTCCAAGTTTACTCACCAGGGTCAAGAATTAAATATGTCCTTATTTGAGGAAACCATGGGGTATGGCAGTTACAAAAGGCCTGACCTGGTTCACCTCAGCCCCAGGGGCATGGACGTGATTCTCAAGGCGTTAGATGAGGTACAGTGGTTTACCCAGCAACAGCCAGAGACCAACAAACGTCAGTCACCTCAACAATGGGAGGATGTAGACGCCATAATGCCATACACCCCACCGACGGGAAACTAGCCAACGCTGCTCTCGTAGGGGGTGATGGTGGCGAAGGTGAAGTAAAACCCCCCAGATTAGTAAATGTATCATTCCTTAACTTAGACGACTATGAGTCCATAGAAAAGGAACTGGTTAGGGATAATTGTAACAGTGTAGTACCCATCAATAAAACAGGTGTTAGCAGATATGGTGCCCTTATAAATGTTACCCTAGTAGACATGCCCACCAGAGCTCTTGTAGACTCGGGTGCGGAGATCTCTGTACTCCATTCCAGAATGTGGAGAAAGATCAATCAAAAAGCGTCACGCCCAAGGTTAATCAAGTGTGACAACATCAAGTTGATAGACTATTCAGGGTCCAAAAAGCAGAAAATCATGGGAGTCACATCCGTAGGTGTCACAATTGAAAATGTCACGCTAATGGTGGAGTTCTTAGTCGTAAATGAGCTAAGCATCGACTGCATTCTTGGTCTCGATTGGTTATATGGGGTCAACGCCCAAGTAGATTTTGCATCACACCAATTGCTATTCCAGAATAGCTCTTGCTCCGCAGTCACCAAGTTCTTACCGGTTGACTTAGCGACGGAACCAGACGGGCCATCTCCTATCCACAAAATTGATATTTTCCCCCTGGATATATTCCAGGAGACAGATTTTGCGTCCCATGCGGATATAAGGAAAGCTGCCACCGAAGCAGCAACCCTAACAATAGAACAGCAAGAGTCATTGTTTCAAACCCTCTCCCGAAGGAGAAAAGTTTTCAGCGACCGCCCTGGCAAATGTAACATGCATGAACATAAAATAGTCCTCAACAAAACCGAATATATAGCTCGTAAGAACTATCCCATACCGATCAAGTATAAAGAAGGGGTAGCGAGGGAGATTGACCAACTCGTCAGGTGGGACATTATTGAACCCTCCAACTCTGAGTTCGTCTCCCCTGTCTTAGTGGTCCAGAAACCAAATGGGTCTCTGCGACTTACACTAGACCAGCGCGAGATCAACAAACTGATCCTACCGCTGAAAATGAAGCCCCTCAATATGGAGGAGATCTTCTCACAATTTCAAGGCAAGAAGTATTTCTCCTCCCTGGACATATCCTCAGGATTCTGGCAAATTGGCTTAGAAGAAGGGTCCAGGAGATATACGGCGTTCACGTTCAATGGGAAAATGTACCAGTTCAAGAGGTTGATTTTCGGACATGTCAACAGTATGCAGGTGTTCATCGAGGTAATGAACAAGCTACTAAGTGGGACAGACTCCTTTGCGTTAGCTTATGTCGATGACGTGACAATCTTTTCGGAGACTCTAGAAGAACATCTAGAGCACATTGACAGGATACTTGAGATCTTCCAAAATGCAGGCATGACCCTCAAGTTATCCAAATGTTCCTTTGCTAGGGACCAAATCAGGTTCCTCGGACATAACGTCAACTCACAACACATATCCATGTGCCCCGAGTATGTAGAATCGATTGCGAAGCTCCAACCAACATTAAACAATTGCAAAAGGTCCTCGGTTCGTTTGGTTGGATAAGAAAGTTTATCCCGCAGTACAATACACATACTCAACCACTTTATGATCTGTTGAAGGGTTCTAAATGGCAATGGGATGCGAAGGCACAACATGCTTTCGAGGGGCTGAAAGTAGCTGTCCAACGGGACTGTAAGATCTTCCACCCAGACTTCTCTCAGAAGTTCTATCTTCAAACGGATGCATCCGGATCCGGGGTAGGTGGATTCTGTTTTCAGTATTCGCATGGGGAAAAGCGACCCCTCGGATACGTCAGCCGCTCCCTCAAAAACTATGAATTAGGATACACTTCAACGGAGCTCGAGCTTCTCAGCATTGTGTGGTGCATCGAGACATTTTCCTTCCTTCTCCAAGGCCAGGTTTTTACAATATTATGCGACCACAAGAGTCTCTCGTGGCTCAACTCTGCCTACACCTGGAATGTACGGCTAACCAGGTGGTTCTTGAAGCTGCAGAACTACAGTTTTCACGTAGAGTATGTGGCTGGGAGGGATAAAGGCCTCGTATAGCTGTCATGAGCACCAGACAAACAGCAGCAGCAGGTGAAACACCTAAACTCTGTACATCTGTTGCCCGTATCAGTGGGTAATCTATCCAATGACCAGCTCCAGTGGGAACAGCAGGCTGATCCAAAGAGTAAGGCCATCATTGACCATCTGACTAAAGGATGTCAGAGCAATGACCCCAGAAGTAGGAACTGGGACAATCAGTACCAGATCCAAAACAACATCTTGGTAGTCAGGGATTTCCATTTCAGGGATAATTTTAGAATTTATATCCCCCAGACATTAATACCCCAAGTTATTACCGCCTACCACAATGAGGATGGGCACCCTGGTGTCGATAAGACACACAACAAGGTTTTCTGCAGCTATTTTTGGCCAGGAATGAGACGGACAATTAAAGCCTGGGTCAATGACTGTGTACAATGCCAGCAGGTCAAGCCAAACCTCCATCCTCCTCGCCAAATCCTGCAAACCCACCACATACAAAGGTTGGGGGCAACTCTCTTCTGCGACCTCGTAGGCCCGCTGCCTCCCAGCAAACGGAAAGAGAGATACATCTTAACTGTACTCGAAGGATGCTCAAGGTACATCACTGCATATCCCCTCAGGAATGCCACCACAGCGTCAATAGTAAAGAAAATAAAGGAAGTGTATTTCATGCATTTTTCACCCCCCGAAAGAATAATAGTTGACAATGGTCCACAGTTCAGGGCAAAGAACTTCACCCAAGCATTTGAGAGCATGGGGACCCAGGTTCTTTTCATACCAACATACCTTCCTTCGGCCAACCTGGTAGAGAGGACTCACCTAGAAATGGGTAAACTCCTCAAACTCATGTGTCACGAAAACCACAAGACTTGGTCTGATAAGTTGCCAGCTGTTGTCAACATTATCAATCATTCGATAAATGACACTACAGGGTATGCGCCAGCTGAACTACGGTTGCATACATCCCTGAGAAATCCGGTTATGGAACATTTCCATATACCGGTCGGAGAACAGACTGAATGGGACCAGCAACTCTTCATGGCTGTGTCCCGGACAGCTGACAAAAGGGCTAAGAATAATAAGAAGTTAAATGATCTGCAACAACACAGGAGGGAAATTCAATTGCATGACCTAGTATTCCTCAAGTCACATTTGCAGAGTAAGGCCCTACAGGGACAAACTCATAAACTATTTCATACATTCTTTGGTCCATTTATTTGTATTAGTCAAGTAACATGTAATATTTTTAATGTTATACATTGTGTCAATGGGAGAAATATAAGTAACCAACATGTAAATAACATGAAGCTATGGAGATGTAGTCCCAAAGCATACAACCTGTACATCGACAAGCTCAAACTATTACATCCCGATTTAGCATCCAAAGTGCCTCAAAAATGCTAAGCAAAGTTGTGGATGGGGTTCAGCTCTGTCTGAATACAGAACAACCATTGTAAATAGTATATGGGACCTATATTTCATTTTTGTGCATTTTATATACTGTCAATGTTCTAATATATCCTATATTTAGAGTATCTTGCATTTATGTTGTCCTATTTGAGGGTAGGGTAAGAAATGTATCTCAGAGCTAAAAAAAAAAATGCCAAAACAAAATTAGTACACATCTCCACTACCACCATGTTTGAGTAGGCCAAAGGTAAATGTCGACACAACCAAGGTACAGCCAAAGCCAAACATGGGAATTCACCACCAACACAGCCAGATTGTGTAAGTAATGGGGCAAGTGATAGTGTGCAGTGACCCATCACAAGTGTGCCACCATCCCAAAACACACAGGCTTAGGGGTGAAGAGCGATACATCGCAAGCAAGATGTTGGGAACCATCCACCATGCCCACTGAGGCACAGGAAGCATGGGGAGTACCCGAATAGTGGTTGTCACCCCCCTAGATTACCGAGCGGAAAGTAACAACCATGAAAACCAGGACATACCCATAGTGCGCATAGACAAGTGATATCCGAACCTACGTATAAAGAAAGTTTAATGTGTGTATGCAGACTTAAGTACAGTGTTCAAGGGCTTCTTTTTATAAATGTGTCCCTTTGGGACTAAGTGCTGAAAGGGTAGATTAATCCATCCCCTTCAAGGCAAAGAGAACAAACAGTGTTACAAATTACGTACGGTGACCGAAGTATCTTATATATATATGTATGTACATCTATATAAATTCTTTATCATAATGGGTAGTCAGGACTCAAGACACCCAAGAACTTTAATAGGAATGGAATAGGAGGCAGAAACTCTGTCCGCAATGTATTACAAATATTTTTAATATGTATATTTCCAAGAGTACATCAATGTAGATGTATATGTCAAGTATGGTAATTTTCAACATGTCTATTACAGGAGTATGTTAATGTCAACATGCCACATCATTTCAAGTGTTTCTTTTAACAACATATGTGTAATTTAATTTTATATAGCCGTGAATGTTTATTTTTGTGTGTGTTTGCATAATAGTGTATAAGGTTAGTGAGGGTAAAGAAAAACGAATCGCTTCTCGAATCCTTTTTCTTTTTCCCGAGGGGCCGGGATATGTATGACCAATCAGCATTGGGCATACATGCCCACACACAAATAACCACAAGCCAACCTAAGTACAAGGGCCATTAGGTTGGCATCAGGGAAAGCTTGTGAGAGCTATTCTCCCAGAAATTTATACCCCCCAACCCCAATTAGGATCATGGTTCATGTTTACTAACCAGTTGTCACTCATGGGAGGGGTAGAAATGCTTTATTTATAAAGAACCAACCATTGTTAGGCTAACAGTAGCCATTTTGGAGAACAAAAACCATGTGCTCCAAATCACATGTTTACTAAATCTTTTATTCTTTACTGAAAATCAGAGATAACACTCACCCACAGGTAAAATAATGCCTAATTTATTAAAATTAAACTCATTTGCAATTATCTGGCATAACTAAGCCAGAAAAGCTGAAATAACACTTTTGTTTATGCTTCTTAAGCAATTGATAACTCTGCCATCTGGCGGGAGAAAGTGGCAACTCTCCCAAAGACAAGGAAAGATCTCAAAAGACTCCAGCTGGCCAATGAGAAGCCGCCAAGGCTGTGACGTCACAGAGGGGACTTTTCAGATGGCCTATTGTGTTCTGAGCTTGCTAGTCAAGCTCACTTTAGTGATGGGTTCAAGCCGTTCATTTGTGCGAGTCGACTCATGAGCGCTCGCTCACTGAGAAGAGTCGTTCAAATGAGTCGTTCAAAAGAGTCGCCAAGCTTCTTTTTCTCGAAACACATGCCTGAAGAGGGGGAAGGGGGTAGGTGGTGTTGAAGCAGATGATTGTATTTAAGTAAACGAACACAACGTACGTCCTTCAAGATTAATAAATTGTATTGCATTTTTGTGTATGTGTGTGTGCGTGTAGCCGACTAGATGGCCAAGATTCTGAAGTAATCGACATTTGATCTTGCCACAGAAGTTCCCGGGATCTAGTCCCGGTCTGGGCAAGGATATTCTTTACGAGTGTCCCTTCATCTATATCATCACGCATCATCCTCATCGTCGCGATTACTTAAAATTTGAAGAAAAGCGGCATAAAATAAGAAAAATACAAATACGATTCTGTATGTGTGTGGATATACATATATGTGTAAACAGTAAACACACACACACACAAACAAAATTTATACTTTTTTTTATACACATACTTGTTTTCATTACTCTGCCTCATGAGTGAGATTTTCTATATTTGTATCTTGTTTCAGTTTACATTTCATGCTGCGGATAATGCAAATTATGCAGTACGATAGCATACACAGAAATGCTATATAATTATATCAACCTTTTATTAGTAATAACGTGCATTTACATATTCTTCCTTTTTTGCATTCGATCACTGGTTTTAATATCGCAACAAAATGCACTCCAGATCTGCGCTGCGACACATGCTTGCATTTCCACGAGCATCGCTCGTTCACGACTCTTGAAACAGCACGAAGAGTCACAGCACAGTCCCACGACTCTTTCCCCATCATTCGTTCACGACTCGCGAGTCGGCACGAAGAGTCATTAAGCACCTTAGCGACTCTTCTCCTCCCTCATCGTTCACGACTCGCGAGTCGGCACGAAGAGTCATTAAGCACCTTAACGACTTGCTCGCCTTAGCGACTCTTCTCCTCACTCATCGTTCGCTCGCGAGTCGCGAGCTCTCTTACACAAGGCGCGGCGGCGGCAGTCTCGCCAGCAGACTGGATCTACAGTTTAAAGTAGGATCCACCCGCTCGCTCTCCGCGGATGGCTAACAGCTGTGTTTAAGAAATATATATCGCTCTTGAACATTATCCATGTCCATCCCATATCCATGTCCATAGCTTTTTGTTGTTCTACAGTCATTCAATATAAGTTTCTGCCAATATCATAATGTATGATCGAATTTCTATAAAGCGGGCCAAATTATACGTATGTATTTTTTTTAATGTTGCTTTCTACTAGTAAAACACCTTAACACGTAGGCTCACCGCAGATGGCCAACAGCTGTTTATATCACTCGTGAACATGACCCATGTCCATCTTACGTAGTTGTTCCTAATTCTGCAGTCATTCAATAAAAGCTTTTTTGCAGTATCATGTACGATGAGATTTATGATTAAAGTTCTATATTTATTCTTTAATGCTGTTTTCATTAGTAAAATATTTACACGTTAATGTTAATGAAATATTTCACGTCATATGAAAACGATTTTGTCAGACAATATTTAAAGTTCACTTTATGCTCGGGATTGAAGCTACATTTTAAACTGGGGGTCTAAATCACTGGGCAAGGTGCCTCCACAGAGTATCGAATCCGAGACACCAGCTTGAAATAATCTTGGAGTGACAGATAAGTGGTGTCGCCCTCCTCAAAGTAAGCCTATTGACACCGAAAGTTCCGGGTTCGAACCCCAGCCCAGAGATGAGTGGTAATCTGTATTTAACCTCTTGTCAATTACTCTAATCACCATCCAACCTCCGTCGTTGCCTTGTAACGATACCTGGTGGATCCCACTTTAAACTGTAGATCCAGTCCCGATTAGCTTATCTGTACGTAAAATTCATTCATCCTCGCTGTCAATACTAAGTAATTAGGTATAAAAGATGCATAACATACAACAAAGCGTGTTAGGCAGTTAAAATATTAAAACTGAATTAATAAATTATAAAATATAATTACTGCATGCTAATTTATAAGAAATTATAGCATTTTAAAATTTGTTTGTTCCTTAATGGGAAAATAACTAGTAGCTTATTTCTTCTGTTCATTCTCATGTTAACAGATTTGTTTTCTTGGATAAATAAAATTGAACGTGTAAATTAAAAGGTTTACATGTGCACGAAGCGGAAGAGCAACTCGATCGAGTATCGTGGTGAGACAAGATGACTGGCACATCGTTTCAACTCGTGAATGAGAATGCATATCTTGTTCGTGATTTGATTTCAAGTTAAAAACACCTGTCAGGTCTTGTTCGCTTATCGATTTCAAAGCATAAATCGGTATCGTTACTCCAATGAGACGAGATTCTCGGACAGTACATTTTACACAGAGTGTCTCTCATCATCTCACCAACTTTGGAAGGGTTGACCCTGTTTTCATTGCGATCTTGTAATGTCCTGCTGCTTGTGAAACTGATTCACTTCCAACAATTTCAGTCGCCTCTGTGGAGGAGTGGTTAGAACAGTGCGCTAAGAGGAATCTCGGAATTGAGTGTCACTTCATCAATTTCATTATATCATCACTGATTTTCATGTTCGCGATTAGCCAAAGTGGCAGAAGAGCAAAGCCTGGGCAAAAGTGGTATCCCGAGCCGCTATGTGTTTCCACGGAATATCGGCCTCAGGATTCCCTGCCCTCGTGCCGCGATGTGCTAACCACTCCGCCACGGGGGCCGGCCCTCCCCATCACATCTCTGTTTTATACTAAAGGCTATGATTGAATATGAATTTAAAATTTTGTGTGCGTCACTTAGGCTATTTTGCACCCTTCACTTTATACGAGATCCAGCCCCTTACCAGAACTAAAATAACATAACTGTAATGTCCTGTAGTAACTAAAATATTAAAATAATCTGACCGGTTAAAAGCTGAGGCTGTAAAGGCACTCTGCACACATAAGGACAAAACACAGGACAACACACACACACACACACACACATTCCTACGAAAATTATACTGGCCGTAGGTATAGACGCCAGAGCCTCGTTAGTCTGCAAAATGCAGTCCAGGGTGTACTATGTGGAACTGAGGTTGACAATTGGGTGTACTACGTGGAAGAATCATCCCTTACATCCCTTAAACTATATTTCTCGAGACCCTTGATGTGCTAACCACGCCGGCATACATTATAGAATACTTGAGTTAGTTTTGTCAATATTAATTTTATTGATTGCATTTTTGTTTTGCAATGATTTTGCGCACTGAATTTTCATATTTATCTTTGCTTTTCATTTGTGTTTTACTTTTATTTTGTATATAATGCTGTGTTTCTATTGGTGTAAATTTGTGATTCGTCTCTAATAACGTTATCATTTCAATGTGATTTAAATTTTAATCTTCTAATCTCACGTGTATAATATATAAGTATATGTATGTACACATGCATACAGAGAGAAAGAGAGGGAAATTGCATGATATGATCGTTAGAGGGGAAATCCCCACCGTTCCCCGCATAATTTCAAATTTGTTCCTTGTATTACACAAAATATATTAAATTAATGTTATAACAAATTGAATATCTATTATAGATCGGATTATAAGAAATTATGTATAACTGCGTGTGTGAGCGTGTGTTTGTCTCTCAGGTTCTTTATTAAAAAAATCAGAAAAACAGAACATAATGTAGTATTCAAATATAAAAAGACCTTCATTTCACGAGTCCACTTATAATTAATTCATTATCATGTGGTTTGTTCTATTAGGTAATTCTTAACTGAATATAAAAAATTGTAAGTTATAATTTTTGTTTTAATACATGTTTGTTATTTTCACTAAAGGTTTATCATTTGAACTTGTGCTTGCTGCTTGTATTACGTCATTTTTGGATTTGGAGTAACATAAAACAAAAGATGTTTATTGTCTTTGATCTTGCTTTAGAAAATAATGATTGGTTGATTGATTTGGTTTATTTTACTTCGCCTTTCTGTCACTTTTTTTGGGTAATCGCGAAGATCAGGATGAGTAATGAGGTGTACTAACCACTCCACCATGGAGGCCGGCGCTTTAGAAAATAATTAAAAGTAACAATCGCTTTTCACACTAAGTATTTTGTGTTGCAAATTATAAATTACTGCCTCCCTTTTCTGATTCACTTTAATAGCATAGTGGTTAACGCTGTCATGTATTAAAATGGTTTGCTTGGCAAAAATTGTTATAAGTCCACTTTTATGCTCCAATAGGCTAATCGGGTCTCCCCGATGGCGTAGTGATAACGTCGCCGGTAATCAAGGGGTACCGTGTGCAATACAAAGTGGAGGTTCGGATCCCACTTTAAACTGTAGGTCCAGTCCCGACTATCCTATCTGCACATAAAGTGGACTTAAACAATAACAACTCAAAATAGGCTAATCGGAATATTGTAATCAAGAGGTCTGTGCCTAACACCTTCCCAAAATCTTTACAAGACTCCCCTAATATTTTTTACTAACATTTAATTTCTTGTAATTTTAGCGCTAATGGTTTGGCCGAACTTGAAACTACAGGACAAATTTGTTGGCTGTTCTTCGCTGCCCGTCATGGGCTGAGGTTGCGCGCTCTCTCTCTCTGCAAACAACACTCGCGAGTCGACTCTTTCCTTCGTTCAAAGAGTCGCTAAAGTGTGCCACGACTCTTTGAACGAATGAAAGAGTCGACTCGCGAGCATGCTCCTTCCCCTCTCATCGTACACGGCACGTTTCAGCCAGCTTTACTCAACTACGGGTAGGGAAAAGGAACAGAGAGGACCCCCCCCCTCCCTCTCCTCTCCAGTCCCCATTTGCTGCCCGCAGAATCGACTTGCTTTCTTTAAAAAATCCGGCCGCCAGGCGAGTATACACTTGCGCATGCGCCTTCCTCGCAAAATTCGTGGAAAGGAGAGGGAATAATGGAATAATAGTTGCTTGGCGGGCGGAGGAGTCGTGGCACACATACGACTCTTTGAACGTGTCGTTCAATTCTGGTGAACGAGTCGTTCACCGCTCACAAGAGAGAGTCGTTACTTTTGAACGACTCGTTCACGAACGACCCATCACTAGCTCACTTGTATTACAGACCCACCTGAGAGCAGGTCAGCTTGGAAGTTGCTGGTGAAATTCAGTGTGTGAATGGCCACATGTGCCAGCAACAAAGGATATATGAAGGGAAAAGGGATCTAAGGTCCTGTTACAGGAAACACAGGCCTAAGTGTGTGTGACCAAGTGGGATATTGTGTCCACAAGTGCATTTAAGGATCCCAGTGAAAATTCAGCAAAATAGCGAGTTTTGTGTCCCTCATCCCATGTGGAAATCCAAACCACATGGTCGGCAGGACTGACGCCATAGAAGCATCCAGAGGATATCAGTGAATATCCAAGTTGTCCTTAGCCATCCTTCCCAGAAAAGCCAGGAAAATTCATTTATCACCCCCCAAAGCCTTTGTTACACCAAGAAAGCACATAATCATAATTTTTTAGTGTGGTGTATTACAAATTTGTCCATGTGTCGGGATGTGGCGATAAAGAGTGAAAAAGTGTGGGTAAAGCCCCAGGTTTGATTGATCTAGTATGAAAACGGCTGATATGTAAGTACAAAATCTTTTGTATATCTTTTTTTTTGTGTCTTGTACAGTGAAGTGCTCATGTTTGGTGGTAGCTATGCCACAAGTGATGTTCTTTTCCATGAATAAATATGTCGTTTAAAGGTGTCTGACCATCTATCATTTTAGTGAATCATAAGCCTATTAAGCCCTCCTCTAGTTACCGATTATTAAAGTTAGGCTAAAGTTTGTCTGTTGCTTAACAGATATCTCAGGGGATATCTGTTACTATACGGAACACCACACGTGGAATAGGGTCTGCGTGTGGCCGCGTAAAGCGTGGTTCTCTTTTGTTTTTGCTGTTTTTTGATATATTATATATTTAAAGTTAACCTTTTGTAAAACCAACTTTAAAGCAATATAATATACCACCCGTAAAAAGCAATCATCATTTTTTCTCCCCTCATAGCCTTACATAAATGTTTGCAATGAAAAATGTCTTATTTTCAGTAAAAATTGTGATTGAAGATGGAGGCCAGATAATAATTTTGGAAAATGAAGTCCCACTTTTACTTTTTAGGGAGATTTCAGACCAGAGAGAAACAACATGAGCCTCTTCAGTCTACAAGAAAGCATTCATCACACAATGCGCAAACAACAACCAAGGTGTCACGTTGAACAGTATTTAGAAAATGGCCCAGTCTGAGTGATAGTGCAGCTTGTCGTGACACTTGTTGCTTTGGTCTAAAAGCTTCCTTACAATGACTATTTATTAGGCTCCCATGTAGCCAGATGGTTAACACTCTTGCCTTTGATGCAGGAAGTCCAAGGTTTGATTCCCGATTGTAGCCTCCAAAATTTCAGTGATGAGGGCAATTGGGGCTCTATTTGAAAAGAAGTAGGCGGCTCTGGTCTCGAAAACCAGAAAATATCTGCAATGGGATTTGATGTACTGACCACGTGTCACCCAAAGAAAAAGATTCTCTGGCAGGCCATTGACTTCTGTGACAATTTATTGATTTGGCCAATTAATTTTAACCATTTGAAAAGTATATTCAATAATACAGTATTGCTACTATGGTTTTGGAACCATAGTGGAATAATCTCTGTACATAATTTCATTCCCTATTTTTCAATTGTTTCTTGGGCGTGTCAGCATTTTTATGTAGGCAATGTGCAATGTGAAACTGTCAACTTGGGTAAGGCAATTTGCATAATCATTCCTGAAAATGTCCTTCATTTGCCTTGTATTGGTATGGTATTTTGTAGGGATGGGACCGATTAATCGGTACTCTATCGGTATCGGCCGATATAGGCATATCGGTTTATCGGTAAAATTACCGATTATTTTACCGATCCGATATATTGATAAATATCTTATAATTTAGTGCAAAATTCTACCATTTTGTTGTAATTTTTATGGATAATCTCCATGCCCTTCTTTCTAAAAAAGTAAATTTGTAAATATTCAACTTATTTTGCACTGCAGTCACCTCGAAACACACATTTATTAAGGAGATCAATGAACATTTCAGGTTCTTCAAGGACCATTTCTAATTTTATATCGGATCAGTAGAATATCGGTTATCGGTATCGGCAAATTTTATATCGGTACTTTATCGGTATCGGCTAAAATTTCATATCGGCCCATCCCTAGTATTTTGTAACCTCCATCAGTGCTATTTCTTTCTTGCATGATGTCGACTTGATAGTTGGGCAGATAGCTGCACAGATACAGTTATCACCAGGGATTGGATTTGTATGTAGTAAAAATGTGCTATATATGCAAATGCATATTTTGTTATTTTCACTAAATATTGAGTTAAATATGGACTTTAAATTGTAAAAAAATACCTTATTATATAATATTTAATAATATAAGACACTACACAAGCAACATAACAGTATGCTTACATAGAGATTAATTGTAAAACATCACAAAATGTGGTTTAATTTTCTGTTTCCAAAACAATGAACAGCAAAATTTTGTTCTAAGTGTTCAAACGTGAATTTCCTTCTAAGTGTTCAAACGTGAATTTCCTTGTCTCTTAAGATGGATTTCTATGAACTAAAACTGCGTTCAATGTCGCAAGAAGTAATTGGAGTGCATTTCAAATTAGTCAGTTGTTACGTAACCACATGCCTGAAATTAGTTGTATATAGTTCAAAAAGTGGACGATAGATGACAGTGCATGGCAAAGATCAGAGGTACGTTAATTAGAGTAATAATGTGAGAGGAAATCAAACCAAAGCAAATGTATATAGCAGGGATGGAACCGATTAATCGGTACTCTATCGGTATCAGCCAATATAGGCATATCGGTTTATTGGTAAAATTACCGATTATTTTACCGATCCGATATATATCGATAAATATCTTATAGTTTAGTTCAAAATTCTGCCATTTTTGTTGTAATTTTTATGGATAATCTCCATGCCCTACTTTTAAAAAAAGTAAATGTCTAAATATGCAATTTCTCTTGCACTGCAGTCACTTTGAAACACATTTTTAAGGAGGTCAATGAACCTTTCAGGTTCTTCCAGGACCATTTCTAATTTTATATCGGATCGGTTATCGGTATCGGTAAATTTTATATCGGTACTTTATCAGTAAAATTTCATATCGTCCCATCCCTAGTATATAGTGCAAAATGATTATTGACGTTTGATTAGTAATAATATATCAACAATGAACTCTGTAAAGGCGTTATAATATAATGACCGTCATAACTATCACATATGTCAACAAGAGGAAAGTAAAGAAGTGGAAGAACGATGTTCGATTTGAGACTACTTTCTAATAGGAAAGAGATTTTCTATTAGATTTTTTGGTTGTATTGACAGCCCGAGAGCACTAGCGAGTTGCATGTTTTATTGCCGCACCGGATTGAGGCGAGTGCAGGATTGGCTGCGACCTTCAATTATCCCTTTCTGGTTGTGTAGGTGGTGGTGCAGTGGGATAATTAGATATTAGGCAAATGCTGAAGAAACAAGGTAAACGGACTGGTAGGAAGACCCATGAAGCCTTGTAAGAAAGAAGACGACGGGAAGGTGGAGAGATTATCCAGCCGCCGGTCTTGGAACCAGACCCATCATCCAAAGAACAAATGGTTCTACAGTTTTCAAAACTCTTAAGAATTACATTTGTAGGTGAGTGATCACAACAAACTTTATGAAAAAAAAAAATCCCCCTAACATTTAAAGCCCTTTCTTGAACAAGACGTGCAAAAGAAATAATGGAAAATAGTTGTGCTGGTATTCACTCTTTTTGTGGATCAAGTCTCCCCATTATATAAATATTTTGAATAAAATGTATTTTTGTTAGTTTATAATATTTTATTATTGTATAATAACATTTATAACCATGGTAATAATACTTATTATTTTTCTACTATTCAACTTGTATCATTTGCTCGACCCCCTTGCAAAAATTTCTGGCAACGCCCATGCTTGCAACACTTTGTACGTTGATTGCTGAGTGTTGAAAAGAACATGACTTACAATCATTGCTGCTGGTGCTCTGAATTAGGTGAAGAGTTAGTAGAAAGCAAATGGTGTTTCTAATAAGTATGTCTAACTATTGATCTAATTTTCTCTACCCCATTTTTCCTACTAGCTCTTCACCTAATTCAGTGCCACCAGCTGCTGCTGCTTACAATATTCAGTGTGTAAAATAGTAACCACTTTCCTTACTTTCAAAATTAATCTTCATATTTTACATTCTTTAACTAATATCCAGAGGTGCCACCTTAAAATAAATTTTGGCAGGGGGCATAAACAATATTATAATGTAAATATATATAATATCTGTCCCTCTACATGAATTTTGTGGGGGCAGAAAGTGCCTCTCCCCCCTGTAGCCAGCACCTATGCTAATTTTCTTCATGATACTAACATGGTGGATATAATGTAGCATAGAGCATATTCATTTACATGTGGAATCCTATAATGTATGTTATGCTGTATTTAGCAGTGCAGTAAATAAATTGAAATATGCATTATGGATCTGCTAATTATGATTGTTTTATATAAAAAAAAGAAGTTCAGTAAATTACTGCTGCAGGTATGAAGGATACTTTTCAGCCATTCTAAAGAGATTGAGCCTAGGTGGCATTTTTTACATTTTTCTAAAATGTAATATTTTAATCAGATTGAAGTTAAAAACCCAGAATTTTGTGAACACTGCAAATTAAGTGGAGACTTCTACCACAGATAAAGATATATATATATCTTTATCTATGTTTCTACTCCCTATCTTCAGATATTAACTTTAAAGTTAGTGTTAACATTTAACTTACAGCATCATAAAAATGATAGTGTTGGCAACTCTGTTGATCTGTGATTAAGTACCCTACATTTTCCCTTCAATTTTAATGTTGACATGTTCATAAATGGAATTCAGCATAGTTTTGAAGTGAGCATATATTTTATTTATCTTTTTATAGCCATAGTTGTAATCTTTTGTTACAACCACAACAACAAAGTGAAAAATAATTCTCTTTTAAGCACACAAAATATAATGATATTGCAAACCTTCATATTTTGTAACTTTATATCAGTGGTGTATTCTGAAAATTTGACTTGGTTTACCTCAAAAATTCTTATTATATATTAATTAGATATAATAGAAATAAAACATCAATACAGGCATGCAAAACAAAAAAAGTAATTTGCACCAAAAACTTTATGTACTCATTTAGCAAAAATCCTAAAATGAAACTTCAAATTTTCTGCCAATTTCTATGTACATGAAAAAATTAGTTTAGAGTGCCACACATGTAAATTTGCCGTTGCGTAGAAACGAATTTTCGTTTCGTCTCCCTCTCTCTTAGCATCATGTGTTCTACCCTGCTCGAAAACCTTCGCTATTGTTGCCATATTGTCATTCCATTCCTGGACACACTCGCGCAAACATCATTGAAAACAATTGAATAGCGCTCCAGCTCGCGGTTCCCACCGTTCGGCAGGGACGGCAATGTGGCAATATAGCACGGCGTAGTGCTTGCTTCTTTTATGCAGTGCATGTTCATTGGCTAGCTAGTAACTAGTGTTGCCAACTGTAATAATGAAGCACTATTTCTGTCACGGAAGGGGAAAGACAGATAAAGTGGCGGTGAGTTTTGTTGGATTGGAAGCACCATATTTTTATTTTATACTAAGTATTTGACCGGTTTGACGTTGTGTGCGTGTATTGCGTGTGTTTATGTAAAAGTGTGTGTTTGCTAATGAACGTTAAATTCCATAATGCCTCCAGTTCTGTCGAAGTTGAAATCAAAAACCTTGCATAGCCAAGCTCGGGAAATTCTAAGCAACGTGCACGCGTTCATGAAGGAGGAAGCCAGTCATGGTGTTAGCATCCCAATAAAGCATTTTGGCAAGAGAGCAGCGGCTGCGACTGGAGTTCCTGAAAGAACAATCAGGGCTATCATGAACGAAAGACAATCTCTTGAGATGTCAGAAGGCCCCTCCACATCATTCCACACTCCCGGGAAAGAACGACAAAGACCAGCGACCAAATAGTCAGTGGACGCTTTCGATGAAAACGTTATTTTCCGTTGCTGCGTAATGACCGGGGGGGGGGGGTCGAAATAGAGCGGCATCTGCCGCCACCTCCCAGGGAGGCAAAATGACTAGCGCCGGCCCTGGCTCATAACAAAACAAAAAGCCGCGCAGCTTATCGTCTAGTGGCAGTATATGTACTTGTTATTGTTGTGGAAGCCGGCATCCTTTGTAAATGTACAACAAAGGCAACCGACTGTCGCCGATCTCAGAGAGGAAATAATAATACTGCTTCAGGAGGAGTGTTATGGTGCAATTGTAGCGGTTTAACACGTTGGCATGTTATTATCTGCCGTTGCAGTTCCATACCAGTGTATACGGGTTTTGGGAGTGAAAAGTTAGAACGCCACCAGTGCATTAATGCAATGAAAAATAATATATATATATATTTTATTTTGTTTGAAATCACTCAAATAAGGAATCGTATGAAGAAGTCTTCTTTGCAGCATTTTTGGTAATTTTACTTATGTGTTAGTTCATATTTTGCGAATTTTTAGTCCATATGTATGTAGCTACATACAAAGCCACTTGCTAGTACATATTAATCCTAGTCCTGGTATAATGCATGACGTTTAAAACTCAACGTTAGATAGACCTGAATTCTCTAATTTTATTGTTGTACGTAACAGCTGTGCATCGGCGCACTGCAGCGATTTTTCTATCTGCTCCATTAGCAACACTGCTTCTTTAGTTGTTTCGCGCATCGCACGGCAGAAATATCTGCGCTGGACTCTACTGGCGGTGAACCAGATAACATGGGAGAATATGCCACTGCTTCATATAGGTGTGTTTTACCTACGTCCAGGTTGGTATTTGTGGGGGGGATATCCCCCCTCCTCTGGGTACTTGTGTCCCCCCTTTTCCTTGGTAAATTTTATCAATGGGGGCAGTAGCGGCGATTGGGTTCCAAAACTGGGAGGCAAAGACAGAATATTTTCCCTTTGTAGATAAGGTTTAGCATAGCGCGGGGGCAAAATTGGCGAAAAGTGGGGGGAACTGCTCCCCCTAATCGCCCCCAATGTATGGGGGGATATGTATATGGCATAAAATCATTATCTAATGGTGTCCCTAGACAGCCAGTAGAATTTCCCCTCCAACTGGAAATTTCTTAACTACCACACTGCCTACGTCACAAACTGTTACATTGTGGGATCGAGCAGCCATAATTGAGGCCACTTCTTGTAAACATACGAAATTCAAGAGGGCGGGCAGGCGATTTGAACATTGTGCAATATTCCGTTGTCTAACAGAAGCTCGGGTTTATCCTCGAATTTTCCTAGTAAGAACAGAAGGTGCGCTTCACAGCACAGGACTCGTTGTTGATCAGAAGGCGCCGCTCCGCGTCGTTTCAACATTAATGAAAACATTACAGCAAACATTACAGTGTGTGGAGTGAACATTTTTCTCTCAGGTAAATTCATATAGGCTATCACCTTTCTTTGTGACTTTTAGTATAAATGGATCGAACTGGTGTACTTCCAAGAAGTGTTTCCTTGTTGGTAGAAAGGTGCGGATACTTCCGATAAGTTTCACGTTGTAAATGATAACATTCAAAGTTAAATTCATATTGATAATTGTACGTTTGTACTTGATTAGGCCTATTTATATTTCGCTCGTTAACACAAACGTTAATTGTTATCCGATTCATGTCAGTAGTAGGCTTTGTGTACTGTCAGAAAAAAAAACACTGCTTAGTTAAACACACTGATGATATATCAAAGTATCCCAAATTTATTGATTTGGTTTATTTTACTTCGCTTTCTTGACAGTTTTGGCTAATCGTGAAGATGAGGCTGGACACTCACAAAGAACACCCATGTCCAGGCCGAGATTCGAACCCGGGACCCCTGGCATCGTAGCACGCTGTGTCAACCACTCTCCCAAATTGTTAAATCATGGAGTGAATTTACTGTTTTCGAGCAACTCGACATATTAAATTACAGCGCTTGAACAAACGTTAAAAGAAAACTGAGATGACAATGGCAGAGCCTTGGAGTTTACAGTTAATCTGCACTGGATGTAAATATTTCAAGCAGAATCGGAACCAGTATTACATACCAAAACAAATTGATTCCAGGTAGCTGGGTCAAGTAAATAAACACACGTGAACTACAGTTGACCAAAGGCCATAGGCATGTGCATGGGGAGCAAGGGTGGGGCAATTGGCCCTCCTAATCATGGACGTCTGCAGATTTTTTTCCACGGAAGGACAAGGAAGGTATTTATTTCATGAGGCATATTACCCCGATAATAGTGTTGCTCCCTCAAAAAACACACTTGAATGTGAAATTATCGCATTAATTTAAATTACTATGATTGAAATCAAATTATAGGCTACATGTTAAATATATACTTTTAGGGTGACATTCGATTTCTAAGGGCGTGGTGTGACCATCCTTGCCCCCCTCCCCTTCCAGACGTTCATGTCCCTACATTATTATACTTTCGCCTAGAAATTTAGAGTAGAGGAATCTTATCGCCCTTATTAAAGAAAATCAAGTATTTCCAAGTATTTTAAAGTTCAAAGCAACTACGAGGGAAGGGGTGCAGTGGCGCAACCATAGGGGGGCAATGTACATTGCCCCTCCCCAACCTTGGAAGGAAATCAATTTTAGAGGGGCAAACATTGAGGTAAAAGAATGCAAGACTAGTAGAATTGCAACAGTTCTTTAATTCAAAGACATTTTTGCAATTATATTTCGTTATTTGGTTTCGTTTTAATCTGAAAAGAACGAAGAAAATTCTGTTATACTACTTTATTCAATGTTGATGTTATTTTGTTTTATTATTCGTTACTATGGTGACTGTAAAAGATTGATTATTATACTCATGTGTTAACTGACATTTGAAATGTTATTTTATTTAATTATTGCAACAAACTGCTCCACACTGGGGACAGTTGCAGATTCTCAGAGTAACAGGACAAAAGGATACTGAAGATGGAATTAGTTTTCATCCCTTTCTTGCATTATTTATTCCAGACGGCTAGGAGCAGCTGCAGGGGGGCACAAAGGGGAAATTTCCCCCCTCGATATCTAATTTTATACAAATAAAAATACAATTCGTAAAATTTTCCTCCTCGCTTCGCTCGCAATATCTATTTTCTTAGTTTTCTCAAGTTCAGAACCGTAGCTAGGAGGCGGCAGGAGTTGGCCCTGGGTGCCGAATGAACAAAACTGTAAAGGAGAATGCCATGGTGCCATGGACGACCGCAGGATTTTTTCCAGGGAGGAGCAAGCAAGGTAATTTTTGTTCCAGGGGGCAAAGGACACATATTTTCCTCCAAAATTGTGATGCCCTCTCAAAAAAAGACTATTTCAGTCTGAAATTATCATGTTCCTTCAACGAATTTATAATAATTAACATAAATTACTGTGATTGAAATGAAATTATGTGTGAAATATATAATTTTTAGGTACACATTCATTTTACAGGGGGGGGGTCCGTGCCCCTTCCGGACGCCCATGCATGGCGCTCCTGAAATTTTTTGGGCCCTATTAAATCAATATTGTTTTCAGTTTGCAAAGATTTGAATATAAAAAATTTCTTGCTCGCTTCGCTCGCAATTTCAGTGTTTTCTATAATAATAATAATAACCCATAGCGCTACAGCCCGTGAGAGCCTTGGCTTACCTACCAACTGCTGGTCTCCCTCCCACACTGTTCCTTCGACTGTTCGTTGGGTTGCCACCGGCCCTATACGTAGGCCGAATAAATTCCGACCAGAGCCGGATTCGAACCTACGCCGTCCCGCAGCGAACGATCTCAAGACGAGTGAACGCCTTAACCCGCTCGACTACGGAGGAGGACTGTTTTCTATAATGCATTGGAAATTACCAGACAGAAAAGATGTCATAACTAGAGCCCGGAAGTTCAGGCATTTATTTTCATTAAAATAGGCAGGCAAAAAGGCATTTATAATGTGGAAAATAGGCACTAAAAATGAGAAAGAGGCAAAATAAGCCGAAAAAAGGCACATTTGGAAGTCGCTTACTTTTTCTATAATTTCTGGCAAAATGTTAAAATCTACATTGGGAAGAGCATTTCAATTTTCTCCGTCTTGATTGCACATAACTACCAGGTGTTTTTTTAAGTTCTCATCATTCATTGATAGTCGTCTATCAGAGAGAATGTTTTTCATAATAGAAAATGATCTTTCTACTTCGACAGAAGTTATTGGAGCATACATAAAACAGCTGGACTCATTTTGGTAACAGCATTTTCACCTTTAAGAATATCACAAATTGTTTTCAATTGTTTCAAGTCCTCATTTGCACTCACTACCCGTTAGCACTTTTCCGCAACAGCTCACCCCTTTTCCCCTGGCACTTCCATCATCTGCTGCATAGATTCCTCGTAGATTTTCATGGATGCTATAATTGTAATTTTCTATGGCAATGCACCATAATGTGCAAAAATAAACTTGAATAGCACAGGAGTTTTTTCACTTCACGAATTGAAGCCGCTTTATTTTCTGGAAGAGCATCTATCACCTCAATGATTTTTTCAAGGTTGTTAGCATAATATATAGCTGCTGATATCCAGGTCCCCCATCTGGTCAAGACTGGTTGCGGAGGTAAACTAAGCTCAGATGCAACTTTCTTAAATTTTCGGGTTCGAGAGGGAGATTTCAGAAATATCTTTGTGTTTCGAACACAACCTGTCCACTTCAGCAGTCAATCGTACACAAGGAAATGTTAACCGAAAGGCAATATCCTAACTGAGCATGAAATATATTTTTCTCACACTTTTCTCCTTCAGCAGTGTTGAAACATGCATGAGTTCAATATTACTTAAATAAGGCGAAAATTATTCACATAATAAACGGAAGAAAAATAAATGCCAACGTTTTTTGGGAGAACAATAATTTTTATACACATTTTTTTAAAAAAAACGTTCAAATTTCATTGAAAAAGGCAAAAAAGGCATTATAATTAAAAATAGGCAGTGGGGTCCCAAATAGGCAAAATGAAAAGGCTTCTAAAACATTCGAAACAACATAAAAAACGTATATCCGGAAAAAATTTATCAATATATGCAGTGGCGGATTAAGCTTCCTCGCCGCCCCTAGGCACAAACTTACTCTGCGCCCTTCTCAAAAGAAAAGTAGTAACTTATTTGCACTGACCCAGTCCGTAAGTTCCGACCAGTGGCGTACGCAAGGGGGGGGGGGTTACCGGGTTTAAACCCCCCCTTGAGCTCTTGAAATATTATGGAAAATGCTGTAGAAAAAATTAAAAATGGCTAATTTATCACAGTCAAAGATCTGCGACAGTAATAATAATAATAATAATAATAATAATAATAATTTGGATTATTATTCCCATGCAGCATGAAGAAAAACACAACATTCCAAACACAATCTAAGCGGCCGCAAAGTTCAATTTTGCAATTTTCTTTTGCAAAAAGTCGCGCAGTGACTCTTGCGAGAATTGTGAAAATTCCTTGCTTCGTCCTTATTGCAAACGTTCTTCCCGGTACTGATTTCACATCCCCTTGTGAACTCTCAAGTGATGCTGAGTCTACATCCACATCATTAAATAATGTCGAAGAAGTCTTTTGTGAATCACCTAGAAGGGATAAATGTGTTGGAATGTCTATAAACTTACTTTACAACGAAAACATAGACTCAGTGGAATTTAGCAACATGTATTCTCGCGCTTCATCATCACCCTGGGTGAGTTCCATAGGTAAAGGTAATGTAAATTCCCCCGTGTATATAGCACCGTGCCATGAAGTCACACATAGTGGTGTGGTGGGCCCCAAAGATTCTTGATCTCGAACTATTTTGCAGGTGATGTGATCAGCACCATGCTCCGGCAGCCTTCATCCTCCAAGGTTGCTCTCAGATATCCATAGGCTGGGTGCGGAGACAAGGCTGGATAAATTCCAACCAATTCCGGGAATCGAACCCGGATATCCCACGAAGTTGTCAGACTAGACCAGCGCGGCTCCTTGAATGAGTTTCATATTTCGATTATTTCAATAAATTTAATATATTTGCTTGTTTTTATGGATTTTCTTCACACTTAAAATGTCTCACTTATCATATACAAATAACCGTTGACTAGACAATTATTTTGAAACAAAAGAATTGTAATTTTGTTCTATTTCTTTCATAAATAGCAGCTGCATTAGTAGTAATTAAACTAATTAATTAATTATAAGAATTATTAATTAATTTATTATTATTATTAATTAATTAAAGTATAATAAAACAATGGTAATGTGAATTTGTAGAAAGTTTTCGAGATAACACCCCCCTTGATGAAATCCTGCGTACGCTACTGGTTCCGACTGAATATGTGATTGAAAATGGTTCCCCAAGGTCCCAACAGATTTCTGCCTTGTTAAGAGTGCCAACTCGGCAGGATCGTCACTAACGAAATTTGCACTCTCACTGTCACAATCAGGAACTCCTACGAACTGGGGGGACACTACCTCAGGTCAGGGGCGCCGACTTGTCAAAATTATTGGGGGGGGCTCTGATCACTGAAATAAATGAATGAATGACTTACTCCCTCCCTTTTTAAAAAATAAAAATTACGTCTTCGTATAGCAGTTTTTAAGCAGCTATTATATTCCTCATGCAAATGAAATGTAACATGAAAAACGTTTAGAAAATGTTTCAAAGTCTCTTTATGTCTTTTGTGTCTGTTCATTTGTTTTTTAGATAACAATTAACATTTTTATTGAAAAGTATGTATTTACATTAAGAGACCAACTAACAGTTTTATGCCGGCCTCGGTAGCCGAGCATGTTGGGTGGTCGACTCAACTCGCTTTGATCCGAGGTCTCGGGTTCTAGTCCCGCCGAGAGCATGGGTGTGTTTTAATGTCCGCAACAGACATGTGATGGGTTGCAAATAACCTTTGTGTTGACATACCCATAAAATAAAGAATATTTACAATATTTAACGGTTTTATTTAATTATTTACATAAATGCTAACACAAATCGCAGGAAAATAGTTTTACTTTTTTGTTCTTGCTACAATATTTTACTTTTTAAATTCATTTTGCAATAATAAAAAAAATAGCATGTACACTAAGAAATATAGTGACATACTCAACAAAAACATATAGCTAAACATGATTTTAAAATAAAGCAAAAGTTGCTCTACGCAGTGGGTTATTTTTTATGAACTCATTAACGAGCTGTCTCAGGTCCAAATTATCAAACACAGTTTGATGTATGTGGAGTACCGCTAAGTCTCTTCTGTCCCATTGTAGATCTCAAATATGTCTTTAGTCGGCGAATAGCACTGAATGACCTTTCGGCTGTGGCTGTCGTCACTGGCACAGTGCGGAGGACCATCATGAATTTGGCAACTTCAGGCAGAAGCACCTGGAGGGTGCTGTCTTCCAAAAGAAACGTCCTTATGTCACGCATGGTAATTAGAACCACTTTCTTCTGTTTGGCAATATCACCAAGCATGGACATGTGTAAGGAGAGCCTATCGGCATCCAAAACTTGGCGAAAGAATTCTCAAGTTTGCTGAAAGTTTGTTGTGCAACTGTTCACAGTTGAGATGCATTCTATCTCTACGGCTGTCATTTTTTTTTGTAGTCCTGTAGATTCATGTCCTTGTTTAACACATGATTTTGCTGTGTCACACACGTCAGTGTATATTGATTTATAATACTATTTTGGAGTGTAGAACTTGTGATGTTTGGCAGCATCAGGATTTTCAAGTCTCTTAGGGACGTGACGTTGCCGGGGCAATTCTGGCTCATCAACGAGGCTCGGTTTGCCCTCTGTGCATTTCTGCCAGAACTGCTCAAAACACATTCGCTTTTCTTGAAAGATGTCAGTCAAGTATTTTAGTTTTGATTCCACTTCTGTATCACCAATGCGTGGAAACTGAATCTTACAGTTTACCTCTTCTATTGAACCCATCACATGGCAGTAGAGGGAGACAAAGAAAAATGTCTTGAAGTGAAGCATTGTCTCCAGGTATCCAGCATATTTAATGCTGCGTCAGTAGAATGTTCTTCAGAAAATTTCTCAAGAAAATTGAGGTTTTCATAGTTCCTTAAGATCTGTTACATACTGGAGGCTCTCAACGTTCACCGACGAGGGCAAAGTGGTCGCTGTCCAGTATGGCCAGACTTCTCATTCACATCAATAATATTCCTAAATATTTGCATTCTTTTACGGGATTCCCAAACAGTCTTTAACAAGTCGTTGGCTAAATTCATTATGTCTCTGATTAATATATGTATAATAGAAAATAATAATTATATACTTAGTATATAGTAATAAGTCATGTGTTTTGCTGTCTCCGGTCATGCCCCCCCCCCCAAAGTTGATGGTCTAGAACATATCAAATGTGTATTTAAAGTTAAGTTCATGTGGCACAATTCAGAGTAAATTTTATAAGAAGAAAAATAATACATTAGATCCTCTTAAGCAAAATTACTTTTGGGGGGCTCTGCCCCCACATCATTAACATTGGGGGGGCTCGAGCCCCCCTAAGCCCCATGGAGTCGGCGCCTATGTCTCAGGTGCACTTTCTTCTTCCACTAAACCCACAATATTTTCGACATTTTGCGTTTCACAGAGTTCACTCGATGTAGCCGCTTCCACTTCAATTTTTGGACTGCTTTCGGAAATCACTTGTTCCTTTCGCCTAAAAAACGTGTCTACTACCAAGCTTTTTCTGTAAGGTTGCTTCTCTTTCACGCTTTTCGTTTGCAAGTTTACGATAAGCCGCCCCACTTAACTTTGTTCGCTTCATGCTGCCTGCTGCATAAATCACCAAATCGCAAACGCACTAGCAACAAACTGAATGCACCAGCCAGAGAATCCAGTAAGACAAAAACTAGTTGCGGTCCATGCGAAAGCTGCACTCACTCACTCACTTATCAGCAGTGTTTATATGTTTTTTTTTAAAGACTAGCATTGTTACAGATGCGAGTTTCAAACAATCAGTCTTCTTTCCTGCATGGCCATTAACAAAAGCTTAGTGGAAGATCGAGGGTTATGTATTTACAAAAACAAACCAACAAAGGCTGGGCGGCTTGCATTGTCATTGTAAGCGATAAAAGCCACAGCACGAGTTAAAATCAAATTGATTGGCGCCCAGGGACGTAGCTAGGTTGATCAGTTCGGGGGGGCCAAATCTGAAATTTGTTCCTATGTAAATATTTCCAGACAGTAAAGGTAAATAACTCTGTGTGTGTAATGTACACACACACACACACATACACACACCACAGATATATATATATATATATATATATATATATATATATATATATATAATATTATATTACATTATAATATTGCTACATATATAGTGCATTGGTATATTCAACTACTAAGAAGTGTATATAATATACGTATATGTGAATACTGGAGGTCAAATAAAAATTAGAGTTCAACAATTTTCAGGAAGCAAATCAATTTATGTAATTACTATTAAACTATTACTTTACAGTTTTCCTTAATGTATTTTACTTTCTGCTTGTCTCAATGACAACCTCTTCTTTTTTATCGAAACTATATCCCCTGTGGAAGTGCTAAACTGATAAATTATTCTGTGTAGGATCTTTCCTATTCATTCTGGAGGATACCGGGATTTTTTTTTCACCTGTTCGAGCGGCTCCGGTGCCCACCCAGCGTCGTACGTATAAAGTGGGTACATGGAGGAAACTCTGGCAGGTAAACGAGGCCAGGGACGTGGTGCTGATTGATCACATCACCTCCACCTTCGGCCGTGATCAAGAAAGTGTGGAGCCCTAACTACACACCCCTATACGCTTTCATGGCATACCGAAAAGCACAGGGGAGCACATTACTTTTTTCATTACTTGGTATCCAGTACGTCATCATTAACAAATCATATTACATATATGCACACGCACACATATACACAGTTTTTTTGGAGTAACAATTATAACTTGTTACTTACCTTTCATTCTTTCAAACAGGCAATAACAAATACTTTCACGAGTCATCATGTAAGTAAACTGCTACATTTTCTTCGTCCTCTTTCATCTGCCCCTCCTCCCTCCCCAAGCCCTCCTACCTTCTCACTAAAGTTATTGCTTGCTCGAAGGCAGCGAGGTCATTGGACTGTTCTGGTGCTTGGCACCCTGGATAGAAGCAAAATCTAGCAGAATGAACAAAATGAATCGAAAAGAAAGGTTTACTGGGGAAGGGAAAATTTAACCGTATTTGCGTATTGCCTTACAGAAACTGTGCACTGAAACAGCAGGGGTACAATAACTCAACCCAGGGATAAGTCTTCCCTGCCATTTGAATGACCGCTGCCTGCAATTTGTCAGGTTCGACACAAAGGGGTCTAGTCATACAGTGACGACCACAGATTAGAAATAGGTCTCGCAGGAACATTTTATGACGTGCAGTTCAGAGAGTATTTGGGACGCAATGCCGCCTTTGGTTGTCCGCAACCATCTCGCCAACATTTGTTGAACAAGCTTGTTGTATTGTCTTCATTCAAGCTTTGTGCTGGTCTTAGGGCCGCCTGTCAAGATGTTGCTTTCCTGAAGAAAGAAGATCGCGTTTTATTCTAATTTCTGGGCCTTCCCGATGGCGCAATGGTACCGTCGTTCCCTTGTAATTAAGGGGTCCCGGGTTCGATACCAGGTGGAGGCACATAGTGGTTCGGATCCCACTTGAAACTGTAGGTCCAGTCCCGATTAACCTTACTGTGCACAAAGTGGACTTAAAACAACTCAATCAATCAATCAATCTTATTTCTGGCTGTGAATTTAGGCAGGGACGTAAGTAGGTGGAATGGGCGATCCTAGAACTACCTTTTGACCTACTTTCTCGCCTTAATGGATTTCTCGCGTAAGGCACGAGCAGTGTTGCCAACTCCTCACTCAAAAAATCACCAAGGTTTTTGTTTTACGCACTAAACTAACCTACAATGAGAGAAAAATGGACAGAAGAAAAGCTCTGGCATCACTTTTTAAGCTATTTTTTATGCTAACTCGTTTTTTGACCTACATTTGAAATGACTTACGATATTTTCCTATAAGGCAGCCTTTTTTTTACTGTAAGCCCCCCCCCCTTTTCCCCCAGTGTAATCTACTACGACCTGCTAATAGGCTTTTGCTCTCAGCGTAATTTGTTTTACGCACTAAACTAACCTATAATGAGAGAAAATTAAACAGAAGAAAAGCTCTGGCATCAGTTTTTTTAAGCTATTTTTTTTTACCTTCTGTAAATTTTGCTAACATCGTTCTTTGATCTTTATTTGAAATGACTTACGATATTTTCCTATAAGGCTGTCTCCTCTTACTGTAAGGTCCCTCAGTGTAATCTACCACGACCTTGCACTCTCAGCGTAATCTGCCACAATGTTTTGTTTTTAAAACTCTCAGGTGTGATCTTCTACAATGTGTGTGTGTGATAATCAAAATTTATTTTTTGTTAAGGAAATCCCTGGCCCCCAAAAAAAGAAAATATCCCGCCAGGAGTGCGTGGTGCCCAACCAAAAAAGTAAAGGTTTACAAATAGGAATTGGCAACACTGACTAGTCGCTTCACAAATCTTTTGTTTTTTTAAAAAAATTGCCATATGATATTTCAGAGGCGAGGCTAACCTACAAATAGGAGTTGACAGCGTAGCCTTCTAAGATGATAAGTATGCGGTAAAATGAAGAAGAAGAATTAATGACGCTAACCGGCGGTGCAGTGTTAATGCTTTCTCTTCTTCTTCTCTTTTTTTTTTTGTATTTTCTAGCATACTGATCTATTGCATGCTAACCAAACCTCTTGGGAGGTGGGCCACGGGTCCTCCACATGTATGTATGTATGAAATGCGATTTGGGGGAGGCCAAATTTTAAATTTACAGCTTAATTAATCTGCATGCATGCTTAATGTTTGATTTTTTTGTTTCTAGTTCGACATGAGATACACACAATTTTATTTTTTGAAGTACAGTTAATATTACCTAGGTTAATCTGTGACATACAACTAGCGATCGACACGACCACCTGACACACAGACACAGAGAGAGTGAGCAAATTTAAAATGTGATCTATCGTGAATTAAACTAAGCTCCCTCACCCACCCACATATAGCCTTACAGGTGACTCAAAAGCAGAAATTGGTCATAGCGTGACAGGTCGATCTATCGTGAACTAAACTAACCTCCCCCACTCATACATACACACTATGTCTTACAATAAGTAAGGCTGCTATATCACATGTAAGGGCTGACGGTTGCCAACACACACAAGATTTATTGCAAATTTTATTAACCTACGACATAAGCCATGGACACACACACACCAAGCCTTCCAGATAGGCTATAAGCAACTCACCTCTTGCAATTGTATAACGGGGAAAATTAACCTACAGCTAGCAACACTGTTTGAGCTGCTTTCGACGAGTAGTGTTACCAAACTTATTTTTTTGCAAATAGGCTCTACAGCTAGAGGCTTGAAACATATACCCTACCAGAGTATGCCAACTTACCTCATGTAAAAATATTACCTAGTACGGGTTAAGCTGTGACATACAACTAGCGAACGACACGACCACCTGACACACAGACAGAGAGAGTGTGATACAGCTTATACGCAGTTTTTCCTACACACGTACTGGGTTTAAAAGATAACTTGCAACAACCATTTCACTCACCTCCTATCATATAATAAAATTACCACAGGTTTTTGATACTTGCTGCCAGAACATGGTGGTTTTAGACTGGAAATTCAGCCCGATTATTCTATTTGTGCAAGAGAAAAATGATGATGCCTGCATTTGGAATATATAATTCTTCTTACGGTATTTTGCGTGCCCCCAGTAACCTTGCTTTCGATTCACGGAAGCTATGACGTGTATTTCCTGTTTCGCGAACATACGAGAACCTTTCACAATGTCGCATCAGATAATATATTGCAAGAGCGAGTTGGTTGTGTATATAAATCTAGTCTTGGGGAATGGACATGAATATAATGTCAAAATTATTGCATAACTTAAAAAGAATATTTATTGCACTGCGCTTTCTAGCAAAGGTAAATGTGGAATGCCCCGCCCCCTCAGAGATTCGAATACTGTTAGTTAAACAGCAAGTATTGTCATATGGACTGACGATTATTATTTTTTTAAAAAAACAGACCTCGTAGTAAGTTATAACCTGAGCTGTCTTGCAAGTCTCTCGAGTTTGATATCTGGTGAAGGAATATGATGCCACTATAAACTGTATACAAGATATACCCAGTCCCTGGTATGAGATGGACGAGGACCTATACAGTTGTATAATGGTTGTTTTTTTTATTAAAGCATAGCGCTTATTTACATGTCAGCGCAACATGCATGCAAAGAAGGGAGGGAGACCATAACGGATAATTCTTATTTCGATTTCAATATTTTTGCTAGTCACGCTATCTAGACGAACACTGGAAGATGGGCAAAAGCGAGGGAAAGAGAGAAATGTTACTTTTTGCCTCTCTGCCTGTGTGTGATATACTAGTTTTACATGCATACGGCTGTATCGTGAAGCGAGGCCGAAAATAATTTTTGAAAGCAGTCTCGAGCATCTTCGCGTTCAGCCAACAAGAGAAATAAAACATTACACATGGGTGTGGGGCGCAACAGCCACAGTACGGTAATGTGCATGGATGTTAAAACTTTTGGGTTTTTCTGAATAGACATACATATCAGTTTTGCAGTCTCCAGATGGGACCGGAGCTTATTCTTCATTTGGACAAGGGGGGTTCAGATCAACTATAATTTTTGTTCACATCAAAATGAAACAAAGGATTTTACTCCACTGCTTACTTATTCAATATTTTTATTATTGTAAAGAATGGGGCGGTGTGTCTTATTGTATATAGTCTTCCAACAACCACCTCGGGGGCGTAAATTTATGTTTCTGCATGTATGCAAAATGCACTTAACTTCAGTTGTGAAGTTTGTTTTGCTGTTGTGATTAAATACTAAACCAAAATCTTATTACATAACTTTGAAGTATATTTGTTAATACGATCTATATTATATCATCGCTATAGGTGGTCCATATTATGCGCAGGAGAATTTTTAAAAAATGTCTTGTTTCTCGAACCTGTGACCTGCAGATTTGCTTTTGCTGGCAACAGAAACAGAAAATGGCACTATGTTATTCTATACTGATACAGGTGTACTGTAATCATAACAATTTTCTAGTAACAAAACAACAACTATGTCGGAAAGAAATGGTGGGGGGGGGCTTGTCTGTGTGGGGTCTTATTAACTACTTCACATCTGTACCCGCACAACTCATCGACTACAAAGCAACAATGTTAGGAAGTGTGTGCATGGTCCCAAAAATACAAATTTAAAATCACTAATGAGACATGAACTCCCTTCACTGGTGTGTATTTGAATATGCGAAAATGAGGTACTTTGAATAACCACAAAAAAGCTTGCAACGGTATAGAGAAGGGTCACAACTTCAAACTTTAGACGATTTTTCGTTAATCTGCAAAGGGCCAGGGCGTACGGTAAATTGATTTTATTGAAAAAGTATGCAGAAGCAGTGTTGGAAGCAGTTTGAAGACTGAAACGGCTATGGAAGGACACTTATTATAATGTTAATATTTCAGTATAATGTTTTCAGAATTGCTTTTCGATAATGTTCGGTACTTAATTTAATCAATTGTTAGACAAAACATACATTCGAATTCAAGGACGGAAAATATGAACAGCGAATGAAAGATGGAATGTATACAAGCCTGTGCCTCCTAAGTTTATCGCGGCTACGAGGATAAATCGCGAAATGAAACGAACTGGAAATTTTCAATATATATATATTTTTTATAACATACTTCACTAAGGAGGTCAAATGACAAGTTGGATTGCTATCTTTTTTATAATTTGTTAAATTTTATTACGAACGAGGAAAGAATGCATGGCACTTAATGCTGTAATGTTATTGATTAGATCATTGTTTATCTTGTCCGCATCGATTAATTTTCTTATGTTTTTTTTTTTGTTTTTTCGTCGCGTCCATCTCTTCTGTTATCACAATCGAGACTTCCAGATTATTATTTTTTCTCCCTGCAATTTTAGAAATGTAATTTTTCATGATCATCCAGCGAACGCCTGAGACATTTCAGCAAAATGTCGATTATTCAATGGATGTTGTAAGGTTCCATGTTTTTTTTTCACTATCTCTTGTTTGGTCGATTTTGAATTTGGGAGTTATTTTTTTTTATTTTGCCTTTCGCGACATGTTCGACTAATCGTGACAATACGTTTCAACCTTTCTGCATAAACGTTGAAACGTTTCAACGAACGAACGTTGAACCAAAAAAAGGTTTTCTCAAACGTTTAGACGACTACGAAAACGTTGAAATGTAAAATATTGTTGCATTGTAATCAAAAAAAATTCGTTGAATATGCCTAACCTAAAATAAAATTGAAGAATTAATAGAGTTAAACATTTGCCACTCTGAAATAGCGACGGCTATCATAACATTATTTTCAGCAGAATAATAATGACAATATTATATATATTAAGAATTAGGCCCGAGGGATTCTTATTCACTACACTCGTTTCTAACCTGTCCATACTGGAAACCGAAAACACAAGTACGAGACACTAACTTGGGAGAGGACATGCAAAAACTCTGCGGGGCTCATCTTAAAAACTTCAGTAGATGTTTGTCATAGAACTCCCTCCTTAAATTCGATTCGAAAGGCACAAATATTCCGGTTCTTGAATAAGAAGCGCGTATGCCTTCGAAAAGAGAGAAGAAGAAATAAATAAATCAACTCATGCATATTCTTCATGTACGTACGCTTGGTGACAAGAAACAGTATTTTTTTTTCTCTTCAAGAAATTGTTTTCAACTTTTTGCTAGGTGACCCAACAGGAATGGACGAAATAGCTTATTCATTCAAACTGGAAGCTTGCTTTTTTTTCAACAATGGAAAAACACATTATTTCCAGTGAAATATCGACTCAACTACCTAGAATGGCTACCACGGGCTTGGTGACTGAATACTAAAAAACTATCGAGCGACTTACTTCACAGCAGTGTCACTTAGTTTCAACAAGAACAGTTCAAGGCTTCCCGGGGTGTCCTGCAAGGTTCGGCATTTATTTTTTTTAATAGCAAGCAGATGAACTGGCCTTACAATATGAAGACCCCTCTCACTGTGTCGGTTTTAGCGAACGTCACGACTGTGTTTGTGTGTGTACTGTGAGTTAAATAAAAAAAATGTGGAACATATCAGGCAATGCGACCTCTTCTTTCGTGATCCGAACTTCGAACAGAAACTTGCAAATATGCTTGCCGAGATTTCAAGTGATGTGTCAGATATTGAATTTTTCCAATACAGAGGACGAAGAATATATTCAAAGCAATCATGATACCGATTCATATGTGTCAGTTGACGGTGATGAAGACAACCAAAGCAGTGGACCTGATACAGTAAGTGACAAATATTTTTATGATAAAAAATAGATTCAAGAGATCTTCAGTGGAGACTACGAAACATACCAGAGTCCCGGAATATATATATATTTTTTTGTTTCACCCCTAACTACAAAGAAGAAACAAAGTAGTTCCAGTTGATGCATGGGGCTACATTATCACAGACACTATGCAGGAGAACATGCTAAAATAGACAAAGAAAATAAATTGAAAATGTGAGAAAAAAATACGTTAATTCTGATAGAGTTGTGCTCACAACTTGTGCTCTTACAGAACTGAAAAGCTTCCTTGGACTTCTTATTTACAATATAATTTTAAATAGAACAACAAAAATTTTCGATTTTTTTTTGCTACAGACGGAACAGGACATATTTCGAGTAACCATGTCATCAGCTAGATTTGCAGTACTTCCGAGTTGTATGAGATTTGTCAACCCTGAAAGCAATTTTGCAAGTTCTGAGTGAATTTAATGTCAATTCTCAAGCTTGCTATTCGCTTGGTGCTAATATAACTAGAACTAATAATCAGAACACATTAGAACAGATAGGCTAGAGTTATGTGAAAACGAGAAAAAGCTTTCTATACATAGGCAGGCTGTAGTAAGACTGTGTAAACCTAATTTTGATACCAACAGAAATGTAACTACTGATAACTGGTACACTTCCATGGAATTTGTAGATGTACTGTTAAAAAAACTGGGCTAACTATTGTAGGAACAGAAAAAAGATTTCACCACAATTTCAGGCTCAAAAAGTTGGAAATAGTGTATACAGCTTTACGAAGAGTGTTAAATAGTTTCTCAAGTACCAAAAAAGGAATTCTCATTTCAAAATGTTGTGTTTTGTCTAACAATTGATTAAATTAAGTACCGAAGAGCAATTCTCGAAATA
Source organism: Lepisma saccharinum (assembly GCF_977018435.1). Taxonomy (NCBI): domain Eukaryota; kingdom Metazoa; phylum Arthropoda; class Insecta; order Zygentoma; family Lepismatidae; genus Lepisma; species Lepisma saccharinum. The sequence goes on from NC_139235.1 coordinate 22,724,584, forward strand.
TTATACTGAAATATTTACATTATAATAAGTGTCCTTGCATAGCCGTTCTAGTCTTCAAAGTGCTCCCAACACGGCTTCTGCTTGCTTTTCAATAAAATCTAAATTATGTGCAGTTCAATTTACGGTACTAGCGTGTCTCACTGCTACACGGAAAATCCTACAGGAGTTTATTTTTTCCTGGAGCTCTGAGACTCGCCAAACCCTATATGGTATTGAGTATCCTCATCATTGCGATGTGATGAGAAACATGAATATCCATGTTGTGAATGAAAAAGCCAGAAAATCGCATGTCACGGCTTTTGATGTTATCTGTAAAAAAAGCATAACGAGAGTGAGGATTATGTCGGAAATAAACGTGTAGAGGACGAGGCTTGCAGCATGAAGTTTCAAGAATGCCAGTTCCTAATAGCTCGCTATTAACCAACTAATTCTCTTGTCTTCTTAAACCCGAAGGTTTAGCAACAGAAGCCTTCCATCTCTCACCCTATAAATGAGCAAGATCAATCCAATTTTGTATCTAATTCTGTTCAAACCATACGGCTCGAATCTTGTGTGTATTACCTTCACTGTTTATTCTTTTCGCTAGCTTTTTGATCATACATTTTTATTGCATGTTTCGAATGTCAGCACAATATATTTTTCTCTTGGATCATTCATGACTATGAGGATGAAAGAATCAGAAACACAATATTATTTAACAAGCAGTATATATGTTAAAAGTTCCTAGAGAGGGGATGTACTTGACACAAGAATATAATTACCAGTGAATCATTGATTGAATTGCAGCTTTAAGTTCGCTTTATGCACGGAAAGGCAAATCGGGATTGGGCCTGTAAATCAAACCACCATGCGCCTCCAACAGGTATCAATCGAAACCTAGCACTTTTTTGATTACAAAGCAACAACGCCATCGGCAAGACATAATTACCAGAAAATAACTAAAACCGACACAGTGAGAGGGGTCTTCATATTGTAAGGCCAGTTCATCTGCTTGCTATTAAAAAAAATAAATGCCGAACCTTGCAGGACACCCCGGGAAGCCTTGAACTGTTCTTGTTGAAACTAAGTGACACTGCTGTGAAGTAAGTCGCTCGATAGTTTTTTAGTATTCAGTCACCAAGCCCGTGGTAGCCATTCTAGGTAGTTGAGTCGATATTTCACTGGAAATAATGTGTTTTTCCATTGTTGAAAAAAAAGCAAGCTTCCAGTTTGAATGAATAAGCTATTTCGTCCATTCCTGTTGGGTCACCTAGCAAAAAGTTGAAAACAATTTCTTGAAGAGAAAAAAAAATACTGTTTCTTGTCACCAAGCGTACGTACATGAAGAATATGCATGAGTTGATTTATTTATTTCTTCTTCTCTCTTTTCGAAGGCATACGCGCTTCTTATTCAAGAACCGGAATATTTGTGCCTTTCGAATCGAATTTAAGGAGGGAGTTCTATGACAAACATCTACTGAAGTTTTTAAGATGAGCCCCGCAGAGTTTTTGCATGTCCTCTCCCAAGTTAGTGTCTCGTACTTGTGTTTTCGGTTTCCAGTATGGACAGGTTAGAAACGAGTGTAGTGAATAAGAATCCCTCGGGCCTAATTCTTAATATATATAATATTGTCATTATTATTCTGCTGAAAATAATGTTATGATAGCCGTCGCTATTTCAGAGTGGCAAATGTTTAACTCTATTAATTCTTCAATTTTATTTTAGGTTAGGCATATTCAACGAATTTTTTTTGATTACAATGCAACAATATTTTACATTTCAACGTTTTCGTAGTCGTCTAAACGTTTGAGAAAACCTTTTTTTGGTTCAACGTTCGTTCGTTGAAACGTTTCAACGTTTATGCAGAAAGGTTGAAACGTATTGTCACGATTAGTCGAACATGTCGCGAAAGGCAAAATAAAAAAAAATAACTCCCAAATTCAAAATCGACCAAACAAGAGATAGTGAAAAAAAAACATGGAACCTTACAACATCCATTGAATAATCGACATTTTGCTGAAATGTCTCAGGCGTTCGCTGGATGATCATGAAAAATTACATTTCTAAAATTGCAGGGAGAAAAAATAATAATCTGGAAGTCTCGATTGTGATAACAGAAGAGATGGACGCGACGAAAAAACAAAAAAAAAAACATAAGAAAATTAATCGATGCGGACAAGATAAACAATGATCTAATCAATAACATTACAGCATTAAGTGCCATGCATTCTTTCCTCGTTCGTAATAAAATTTAACAAATTATAAAAAAGATAGCAATCCAACTTGTCATTTGACCTCCTTAGTGAAGTATGTTATAAAAAATATATATATATTGAAAATTTCCAGTTCGTTTCATTTCGCGATTTATCCTCGTAGCCGCGATAAACTTAGGAGGCACAGGCTTGTATACATTCCATCTTTCATTCGCTGTTCATATTTTCCGTCCTTGAATTCGAATGTATGTTTTGTCTAACAATTGATTAAATTAAGTACCGAACATTATCGAAAAGCAATTCTGAAAACATTATACTGAAATATTAACATTATAATAAGTGTCCTTCCATAGCCGTTTCAGTCTTCAAACTGCTTCCAACACTGCTTCTGCATACTTTTTCAATAAAATCAATTTACCGTACGCCCTGGCCCTTTGCAGATTAACGAAAAATCGTCTAAAGTTTGAAGTTGTGACCCTTCTCTATACCGTTGCAAGCTTTTTTGTGGTTATTCAAAGTACCTCATTTTCGCATATTCAAATACACACCAGTGAAGGGAGTTCATGTCTCATTAGTGATTTTAAATTTGTATTTTTGGGACCATGCACACACTTCCTAACATTGTTGCTTTGTAGTCGATGAGTTGTGCGGGTACAGATGTGAAGTAGTTAATAAGACCCCACACAGACAAGCCCCCCCCACCATTTCTTTCCGACATAGTTGTTGTTTTGTTACTAGAAAATTGTTATGATTACAGTACACCTGTATCAGTATAGAATAACATAGTGCCATTTTCTGTTTCTGTTGCCAGCAAAAGCAAATCTGCAGGTCACAGGTTCGAGAAACAAGAAATTTTTTAAAAATTCTCCTGCGCATAATATGGACCACCTATAGCGATGATATAATATAGATCGTATTAACAAATATACTTCAAAGTTATGTAATAAGATTTTGGTTTAGTATTTAATCACAACAGCAAAACAAACTTCACAACTGAAGTTAAGTGCATTTTGCATACATGCAGAAACATAAATTTACGCCCCCGAGGTGGTTGTTGGAAGACTATATACAATAAGACACACCGCCCCATTCTTTACAATAATAAAAATATTGAATAAGTAAGCAGTGGAGTAAAATCCTTTGTTTCATTTTGATGTGAACAAAAATTATAGTTGATCTGAACCCCCCTTGTCCAAATGAAGAATAAGCTCCGGTCCCATCTGGAGACTGCAAAACTGATATGTATGTCTATTCAGAAAAACCCAAAAGTTTTAACATCCATGCACATTACCGTACTGTGGCTGTTGCGCCCCACACCCATGTGTAATGTTTTATTTCTCTTGTTGGCTGAACGCGAAGATGCTCGAGACTGCTTTCAAAAATTATTTTCGGCCTCGCTTCACGATACAGCCGTATGCATGTAAAACTAGTATATCACACACAGGCAGAGAGGCAAAAAGTAACATTTCTCTCTTTCCCTCGCTTTTGCCCATCTTCCAGTGTTCGTCTAGATAGCGTGACTAGCAAAAATATTGAAATCGAAATAAGAATTATCCGTTATGGTCTCCCTCCCTTCTTTGCATGCATGTTGCGCTGACATGTAAATAAGCGCTATGCTTTAATAAAAAAAACAACCATTATACAACTGTATAGGTCCTCGTCCATCTCATGCCAGGGACTGGGTATATCTTGTATACAGTTTATAGTGGCATCATATTCCTTCACCAGATATCAAACTCGAGAGACTTGCAAGACAGCTCAGGTTATAACTTACTACGAGGTCTGTTTTTTTAAAAAAATAATAATCGTCAGTCCATATGACAATACTTGCTGTTTAACTAACAGTATTCGAATCTCTGAGGGGCCGGGGCATTCCACATTTACCTTTGCTAGAAAGCGCAGTGCAATAAATATTCTTTTTAAGTTATGCAATAATTTTGACATTATATTCATGTCCATTCCCCAAGACTAGATTTATATACACAACCAACTCGCTCTTGCAATATATTATCTGATGCGACATTGTGAAAGGTTCTCGTATGTTCGCGAAACAGGAAATACACGTCATAGCTTCCGTGAATCGAAAGCAAGGTTACTGGGGGCACGCAAAATACCGTAAGAAGAATTATATATTCCAAATGCAGGCATCATCATTTTTCTCTTGCACAAATAGAATAATCGGGCTGAATTTCCAGTCTAAAACCACCATGTTCTGGCAGCAAGTATCAAAAACCTGTGGTAATTTTATTATATGATAGGAGGTGAGTGAAATGGTTGTTGCAAGTTATCTTTTAAACCCAGTACGTGTGTAGGAAAAACTGCGTATAAGCTGTATCACACTCTCTCTGTCTGTGTGTCAGGTGGTCGTGTCGTTCGCTAGTTGTATGTCACAGCTTAACCCGTACTAGGTAATATTTTTACATGAGGTAAGTTGGCATACTCTGGTAGGGTATATGTTTCAAGCCTCTAGCTGTAGAGCCTATTTGCAAAAAAATAAGTTTGGTAACACTACTCGTCGAAAGCAGCTCAAACAGTGTTGCTAGCTGTAGGTTAATTTTCCCCGTTATACAATTGCAAGAGGTGAGTTGCTTATAGCCTATCTGGAAGGCTTGGTGTGTGTGTGTCCATGGCTTATGTCGTAGGTTAATAAAATTTGCAATAAATCTTGTGTGTGTTGGCAACCGTCAGCCCTTACATGTGATATAGCAGCCTTACTTATTGTAAGACATAGTGTGTATGTATGAGTGGGGGAGGTTAGTTTAGTTCACGATAGATCGACCTGTCACGCTATGACCAATTTCTGCTTTTGAGTCACCTGTAAGGCTATATGTGGGTGGGTGAGGGAGCTTAGTTTAATTCACGATAGATCACATTTTAAATTTGCTCACTCTCTCTGTGTCTGTGTGTCAGGTGGTCGTGTCGATCGCTAGTTGTATGTCACAGATTAACCTAGGTAATATTAACTGTACTTCAAAAAATAAAATTGTGTGTATCTCATGTCGAACTAGAAACAAAAAAATCAAACATTAAGCATGCATGAAGATTAATTAAGCTGTAAATTTAAAATTTGGCCTCCCCCAAATCGCATTTCATACATACATACATGTGGAGGACCCGTGGCCCACCTCCCAAGAGGTTTGGTTAGCATGCAATAGATCAGTATGCTAGAAAATACAAAAAAAAAAAAAAGAGAGAAGAAGAAGAGAAAGCATTAACACTGCACCGCCGGTTAGCGTCATTAATTCTTCTTCTTCATTTTACCGCATACTTATCATCTTAGAAGGCTACGCTGTCAACTCCTATTTGTAGGTTAGCCTCGCCTCTGAAATATCATATGGCAATTTTTTTAAAAAAACAAAAGATTTGTGAAGCGACTAGTCTGTGTTGCCAATTCCTATTTGTAAACCTTTACTTTTTTGGTTGGGCACCACGCACTCCTGGCGGGGTTATGGAGGACAGGAATCCTAAAAACAACAATTATTATTATTTTGTTTGTTTGTTTGTGTTATAATATAAGTGTGTGTGTGCGCGCGCGCGTGTGTATGTGTGTGCCACATCGTTTCCCCGAGAGAGGGAGGTTTACAAAGGTCGCGATATACAAACATTGGTTCTCGGGAGTTGGAAAATTACGATATGGCGCATTCGCTCATTACTGTTCCCAGCTATAAGTTTTTCTCTCTCTCTAGCCCCTTGCCAACTAAAAAAAAAAGTGTAGGTAGGAGTTGGTAACACCGCGAGAAAATAGAGATCATGCCTTACAAGAAAAAACCATTAAGGCGATTTTTACTTGATGACGTTGAACCCGTGCAGTGTTCCCACCCATCCATCTCTCTCTTTTACGGCAGTGCCGGCTCTCCTTGTTTAGTATATGTAGGTTGGTAAAAATTGCTTTATGCACTGTAAAGCAAACCTCAAGCAAAATTGCCAGCCCCTTGCTTTAGATTAGGTTAGACAAAAAAAAGCTGTAGGTAGGCTGTCGGCTGTTTAACTCTTCCCTCTCTCTCTCTCTCCTCTCTCTTTTTTGTAAAAGGCTATGGCAAAAGTACCAGTAGGTTGGCAACCTTGCTTAATGCACTGTAAAACAAGCCTCAAGCAAGGTTGCCAGCTCCTTGCTTTAGGTTAGGTTAGACCAAGACAAAAACCTTGGTGATTTTTTTTCGAGTAGGTGTTGGCAACACTGCGAGCCCCACTTCCGGTTGCAGAACTCTCAAGCAAGATTGCCAGCTCCTTGCTTTAGGTTAGGTTAGACCAAAAAAAACCTTGGTGATTTTTTCGAGTAAGAAGTTGGCAACACTGCGAGCCCCCTGAGCCCCACTTCCGGTTTGTGAACTCTCAAGCAAGATTGCCAGCTCCTTGCTTTAGGTTAGGTTAGACCAAGAAAAACCTTGGTGATTTTTTCGAATAAGCAGCTGGCAACACTGCGAGCCCCCTGAGCCCCAATAGAGGTTGGTGAACTGTCTAAACTGGACTACTGACGTAATTATAACAATAATAGGACGTTATAAAAGCATTAATAATAATAATAATAATAATAATGACGCTTTTAACATTGAAATTATTGTCAAATTTAAATTCTAGCACATTTAGTAGTATTCCAGCGCAAACAGCACTTTAAATTATGCGAGTGATTTGTAACTCTCCTCTAGACACTAACGTGTGCAGGTTTTTTTTTCAGAGGGGAGGGGGAGAGACAGTATAACATATTTCATAATTAACCACTTTTAAGCTTCCTTTTGAAAGTTGTTCAAAGACAGAAATTTCGGGAGAGTTATAGCCGCATCAGCTCCCCCATGTGTACACCAGTGCCTCGAGATGTAGTAGGAAAAGTAGATGCGTGCCACTTTTTTTGCGGCAATTCCGAAAATTGCGCACCTCTTAACTTGCACCCTGCATTCTCCCAAAACGACGTTGATGGTTTGTGCAAGTATCATGCACAAAGACACTGAAGTAGGTGTTTTCACACTTGTTTATTTCTGTCTTGAGTTCGTGTTATCAGTAGGGAGCGGGTTTATAATAGCCACAAAGCATGCTAAATAGACAGGTAAATTGGAACCAAAAATGACAAAATTTGACAACTTCAAAAAGCACAAAAATAGGTAGTAAATATCAACTTGTTATTACCTTTCTTTTTCAGTTTCACACCTATTTTTTTATTCTACGTATATTATATTTTTTTAATGTTGTGCCGATTTTCTGTTACTTTTAGTTAATCGCAATGTTGACGATCATGAATGGCAATTAATGAAGGAAAACTCACAAATCGCCATCACAATTATGATATGTAATATGCAGAATATTATTGGCGACTCAAATGTTCTGTTTCTTGTTGTTGTTTTTTAACATTCTCAAGAATAAATTCATGTTTTTGCTTTATATTGCATATTTATTATAACGTTATGTTTACCACGGCGGACCTCCTCGGTGTGGTTTACCACGTTGCCTTGTAACCAAAGAGTGCCAGGTTCAAGTCCCGATGGAGACGCATTGCACAATGGGTCGGAGTCAAATTTAAATTATAAATCCAGTTCCAATTAATCTATTTGAGCATAAAATGGACTTTAAACTATTTTTGATTACGATGACAATGGGATCAGTTATTGTAATAGTGAAAGAAAATAATATCTCCTTCATGATTCAAACCTCGGACTCAGTTTTACAGAAATTGTAATCTCTAGACCAGTGGTTCCCAAAGTGTGCCCTGAGGCGCCCTGGTAGGCGTACGGGGCCGCCGCAAGATGTTCCAATATTTTCACTGAAATTCAGTCATTGATATGATTGTTCCAAATACATGTTCTTATTTAGAACATTTTACATAAAAAATGTTTCGGAATTTGAAATATATGTTTATTTTTTAACTTAAGGAAAGCAACCTATGCACACTAACAGAGCGTTAGAAGTGTTAGATAGGGCCTCCCCGGTGGCGTAGTGTTAGAGTCGCCACCTTGTAATAAAGGGGTCACGGGTTCGTTAAACGGTGCAGGCACATAGTGGTTCGGATCCCACTTTAAACTGTAGGTCCAGTTCCGATTAGCCTTATTGTGCATGAAATGGACTTAAAACATCAATTCAATCAATCAATCAATCAAAGCAAGTATTAGATAGGCCTACATTCTGATTTGGACGCCGTGAAAAAATCTTGAAACACTAACGGCGCGGCGAAACGAAAAAGTTTGGAAATTCCTGCTCTACACCATAAAGATTAGCTTTGTTCCTTCGTTCGTCAATGCTATATATATTTTTTAAAACAATGCAAATATAGGTAAAGATTATTTCTCCGTTGTGTGAGGTATCAGTAGACCGTTAACATCTGCTAGCAATGCCAACAATGCATTAGTGTACATTGTTATTAGCTAGGCTTCCACTCTCCCCGATATCCATTCTAAACAATGGCATTACTTATTTCATTTATTCCAGTGTTCGTGGCGGAGTGGTAAGTGTAAAGGGCTACGGAATCAGAGATCCCATGTTCAAACCTCCACCAGCCATTGGTGACTCATTCTGTTTGTCTATGCTCCTATCACCTTTCCATCCGTCCATCATTCATCCATCCACATCGACTTGTAAAAATTAACCTACGAGGTAGGAAAAAAGGTAAAATAGCCAAAATGAAAACCTATTGAATTCTAGCCGCCTCAGTGGCTGAGCACGTTAGCTACCGAATTACGATTTTGTCCCAAATTGATCTAAGTTTGAGTCCGTGAGTTTTTGTATTAAGTCCTCTTCATGCACAGATAGGCCAATCGGGACTGGATGTACAGTTTAAAGTTGGATCCAAACCACTATGTGCGTCCACTAGATATCGAACCCAGGCCAGGACCTCTTAATTATATGGTGACGACATTACCGCTACGCGATGTCCTCGCCTGGAGAGGCAGGCGCTTTTTTTGTTACTGTCCGTGAATTAATTTCTTGTATCACCGTTGCATATCTTTGACATTAGCCAGAAGTGTCAGTAAAGTAATGTAAAATCAGGAAACGAAAATCAAAGTACATCCAGTGTTCAAATTGAAATTTTTAATTTAACTACTGACCAGGTAAAGAATTTTCCTCTTAAATATTCTCGATCATATTTTGCTATTGCTAAGAATTTGACGTAATCATTTCTTTCAACTTCAAGTAAATATTACATTAATATCAGCATATAAATTGTCAGTTTCTGTACTGAATTTTACATTAAAATTAATACTGTTGTTGGTTTGCAAATTACAATATGTATTTGATGAGAAAATATTTCCTGATTAATTTGCCTTCCTCTAAGAAAAATAATTCTGATATGAAATAAAAGTCCACTGAGACGAGATCTGTGATTACTGAACTCTTGTACATTAATTGGAAAATTTGTGTTATTTACTTTGAACCATCAGTCCGTATGTTTTAGGTACAAATCTCAAAATTTGAAAAGGGAAGCTGATATGACTTTTCTCCTCAGCATTTTTTTCAATTTGAACACTCGATATACAGACATATACATATTTCATTATTTAAGTTAAACTACGAACACACACACACACATATAATTGTTTTACAAAACTGATTGGTACTCACTTTGTAATTCGCCCACAGTTCCATGCATTTTAGATGATAGGACGTTCCTTCGTTTTCCTTAATTTTTTCACATGGTTTCTTCCAGTTGCGAATCCCTATTTTCCTGAAACTTGATTCTGCATATTCTGAATCTGTGCCAAATTTACGGCATGGAAAACAAAAGCATGTGTCAAGTTCCACACTATATTCTAGCCACGGCGCAGATGCAAACCAGTGTTTTTGAAATGACCGCTTTCGCTTTCTGAACGTAGAATTTGGATAGTTTTGCAAAAGTGGTTGCCTAGGATTATCTACCCCAAGATGAGTAATTGTTTTCACATTAGTACATTCACTTGATTTGTCTAACTTTGGAACGTCAGAACTTGACCAACACCCTCTTCATTGCCGTCATCTTCCACATGTTTTGAGATAGTTTTAAAATATCCGGTTTTGATAAATTTCTCCATTCAAGATGGAAATGCACAACAACGCTAGAACTCTTCCCACACACGAACAAATACACAGTGACCGTAGGAACCCGATAGCAGACCTTCCTCGCAAGCAAGAACACAAAGCTAATCTGTGGTTCTGAAGCTTAAGCATACAGCAATTTTAAATCTCAGAACAATGTCAGTACTGGAGAACTCTCTCCATAGCGTATGTCGCTCGACCACCTACTGTTGACCGCTCGGCCACGGCGGAGTCTTTGATTCCATCTGTATTGGAAGGGTCATTTGCAACAAAAGGGTCGGATCTCTGGTTTCCAGGAACTTAGGACAAGGGTAATAACCTCTAAGCAGGCAGATTTTATGACCTTGGTTATAATCTGGAAAGCAAGGAAAGGGTGGAATTTTGCTGTCCTACATTTGCTTCCGAAGATTTTCTTCGGAACAGTGTTTCCAACTCTGCTACAAATTTACCAGAAAATAATATGTAGTATTAATTTAGGATAATTTTTAATCGATCAAAATTTTGTTTGCGGGGGCTAGAGTTACAACTGCCGGGGCCAAAGCCCCCCCAGGCCCCCCCTAACGACGTCCCTGTTGGCGCCTGAAGGAGGCAGAGCAACGAAACATTTTTTGATAACACATAAATCCGATACATCAAGGTTTCTTTCGTATGAAGCGAAAGTTTTGCAAACCGTTGATTTGAAACATTGGTTTCATAGGTCTAAATTGTCACTGTGTACGTAAGACACTTTTTATTATTCTTGATATTCTGAAAAAAGATTTGCCGCCCCCAAGAGTTGCCGCCCCTAGGCACGTGTTGGTAATCCGCCACTGAATATATGCAGTAGATAAAAAGAGGCATTTTGCCAAACTTCCGGGCTCTAGTTATAACTATACTAAGTACTTCAGACTCTTGCTTAAAAATTCCTTCCTTCCTGGAGAAAATCCTGCGGACGTCCATATCTCTCAGTACAACACACTTATGTACGTTTATGAATAAGCACATTTGTGTGTGTGTGTGTGTGTGGCACACTGTGCTAATTACTACTTCGTAACGAAATATTGTACGGCATTACGTATAACAAGGGAGTCGATTTTTAGGTGCTAAAAATCTGAAAAATAAATATTTATTTTTATATTCTAAAAAATCTATATTTTCATTAAGAAACTGTTAAAGAAGTAGATACTCGTAAGTGACAGCAGGCGTTAGATGCTTGTTGCATTCTATTTATTACAATGAACAACGAAGCACATTTCCAAATTGTTCATTGAAAATTTACGCCGATTATCTCTGAACAATGTCTTGTATTGCAAAAACAACCTCTCCACATTTACACGTAGTCAAACGTGCATATTTGAAGTGAGGGATGTAATGCACACTACATGTTCACTCTCCAGCATTTGAGCAACTTTACACAGCTTTTAGTGGATTTTTTTTAAGCACTTGCATGCCTATCTCTGAGAGAGTTCAATTTCCTCTCAACGTTCATCACTGTTTCGCAAAGCAGTCGTGTGTTGTCAGTTTTTCTCTCACGCCACACAAAAAGCTTTGATTTTTAGACAGGAACCCTAAGTCGTTTTGTAAACATCCATCTCTCAACAAATCTTGATTTATCGCAATGGACGACGCGTTAGGTTTGTCAGACTAATTCACAAAACAGGGAAAAGCTTCAAATTATTTGAATAGGATAGTAATTTACTAATTTTTCCTTGTGTTTCCTCTATTTTATGCATGAACTCCAAAATATGAGTTTACACAAAGAATTCGGAAACTTTATTTTGTCTGAAATGTCTAACATAAGTACATTTTTATGTTCTTTTTCTAGAGATATGTGTTTTATGTGCTCAAGGTGCAGTGCACCATATAAATGTAAAATGTGCAGAAGAAATTGCTATCCCGGGTCGTGACACCACCTCTCCCCTAAAAAAAATGACTGGCGACATCAATGAGTTATTCTCCTGTTACATCGATCCGAGATAGATGAAATTATAGCTAATGATAGTCAAATCTGCTATTCTAATTTCTTTCCATCAATGGAAAATGTGTTTTTAAAGTAGTAGCACAGGTAGTAGTAACAAAATACAGGGCAAACTGATGTTTTGTACAAGCTTTTACAGGAACATCAAAACAGAATGTGGAATATAGGAAGTAGAATGACAGCACTTCGTTCCTACGCGTCAGCAAAAATTTGATGCGGCTGGTGTTATGTTACATCCGGTCGTAGCGGGCCACGAGCGGTTTTATTGTTGAGTCAGCAGAACGTGTCTGATCACGTTGAAGACATCGGAAGCGGTGGGGGGAGGGGGTCAATGGATTTGTCACGTTGTTTCTTGATGTATGCTAACCTAACACGTGCATATGTTTGTGTGTGTGTGTGTGTGTGTGTGTGTGTGTGTGTGTGTGTGTGGAGGAAATGCGCGCGCAACCATTGCGTATGATGGAAAGACATGAAGAAATGATTTAAAGATGGCGCCGAAGGTGCTGTACCCCCCCGAAAGCTTAGCGGCTAAGGTTATTGCTCTGTAAAACAAGAGGCGTAGAGGGTTCGATTCCTGGTAGAGTCAATATTGATCGATTGATAGATTGAGTTCGTTTTTTTAAGTCCGTTTTATGCACGGTAAAACTAATCAGGATTGGACCTACAGTTGAAAAGTGGTGATTCGGACCACTATGTGCCTCCACCGAGTATCGAACCTGGGACCTTTTGATTACAAGGCGACGATGTCAATATTGAATGGTCTCGATTAGTCTGTGTGTAAATAAAGGCAACAAAATGGTTGAGTTCGAAAATCGAGTTGGGTTAGTGGTTAATGTTGTCACCTGGCAATGAAGAGGTCGCGGGTTCGATTCTCTAGGTAGTTAAATTAGGCCAATTGTTTAGTCCCGCCATTATAGGTCCCCGATTAGTCCATCTGTGCATAAATAGTGTTTGAATAAAATCAATATGGTGGCCTTGGGTTAGTGGTTATTGTTGTCGCCTGGTAATGAAGAGGTCGCGGGTTCGATTTTCTAGGTAGTTAAATGAGGCCAATTGTTTTGTCCCGCCATTATAGGTTCCCGATTAGTCCATCTGTGCATAAATAGTATTTCAATAAAATTAAAATGGCGGCCGCGTTTTGTGTTTAGCGGCGGCGGCGCGGCGCGGGGGCGGGGCGGCGCGGCGCGGGGGTGTTTTTTATTCCGCGAGATGTTTTAACCAAGTGGTTGAAGATTCGATTCCCAATGTTGGTGAAAATTGGATATTCAATTGTATTTGTTTAAAAGTTCCGATTAGCTTTTTGTGCACAAAGAGAAAATGAACTAATTGGAAATAGGATGTTTATGCTGTAATGAAAAGGTCCCCGGGTTCGATTCACAATGTCAAATTGGCTGATAATGATGTTGTTTTTAAAATAAAAAAAAGAAGTGTGAATAAATTAGAATCTGTTGTTTTGCCGTGTGGGGCCCCAGTAACGATTATCTTAAATGCATAAAGAGTAGGTAAAATAAGCAAGATGGCCGTCACTATTGTTTTGTGATCAAAGAGGAGTCACAGGTTCGATTCAATCAAAGGAGGCAACATTCTATGTTTCAATTCCATGTAAAAGTCTAAAGTTATGTTTCGATTAACCTCAATGCATAAAGAGGAATTAAACAAAAACAAGCAAAATGGCGACAGATGTGATAAAAGAAAAATTGAATTAGTTTTTTTATAGTGACAAGAAAAAATAGCGAATCACTGTTAGAAATAGAATGAAAATAAAGATACTTGCCTTTGCGTGTCCAGCGCTGTGCAGAAAAGCTCTCATGCTTTATCTCCGACAAGTCCACAATACACAATTTTTTTTATTGTATAGTTAATTATTAATGTTGTTATTAACACAGATTCTTACCAGTGTGAAGAAAAGCTCTCATGCTTTATCTCCGACAAGTCCACAATACACACTTTGTCATTATATAGTTAATTATTAATGTTGTTATTAACACCGATTTTTACCAGTGTGAAGAAAAGCTCTCATGCTTTATCTTCGACAAGTCCACAATACACATTTTTTCATTATATAGTTAATTATTAATGTTGTTATTAATGATTGTTACCAGTAAAAATATAAACCATGAGGATTTTTAAAGGGGTGATAAATGAAAAAAAAGCCAAGACATATATTTTATCCCTGTTTATTACCAATATTTACAAAATTCAAAAGAGCCGCACACACACACACACATACATATGTAAAATGTTTATATTGTGTCACCAGTTTATCAGCATGTTATTTAACAAGTTTTTATTCTTCAAGTTTGTTCACTCACCCACATAAGGAATTGTGTCACTATCATATCCATTTTCTGCTGCAACCACTGAATTAAAATGTTTCACTATTTTTTCCACAAGCATGTTCTCGCAAAAAAGAAACACTTCTTTGGAAAGTCTTTTTCCGTCGATGTTTTGTATAGACAAAGGCTCAGGTTTTGTACATCCATGTAGATGGGAAAGCACAAACTTCTCCTTATTACATGCATGGACAGGGGAAATATCTGTGCAACCGAAACATTGTTCGCGAAGGTCGAGAATGCAAGATTCCACACAGTTTCCAAAATATGATTTCAGATACGGCGACACTGTTTCACACATAACTTTCGCATGCTCGATGCACACAAATATTTTCATAAAGTTCCGCCACGAACTTTCTGCGATGAACACTATCTCCAGGGAACCGTAAGCTGGTTTTTTCCTTATAATTATCTGACGACGATTGTACAGTGTGGTTATCAGCAATTCATGTTGCTCACTTAGTGGGTAGGAAACACGAGGCTGCTCACCTGGAATAGCGATGTAATTGTCGATTACTGGAAACAATTCCTGAAGAGCGTGCCACTCCTGCAACTGTAGTTCAACACCGGCCGCCCCGCTTCTGTGTAGCCTGACCACAGGTTGGAAATCCAGATGAGAGGAAAGTCCGATTGAGATAACCTTTGTTTTCGAAGCATTCAAATAGTAGACGTGATCAAATAATATCGACTGGCGTATAAGACTAGTTACTTGTTTTTGTTCTTCAGGTAAATGCTGATCGCTCTCTTTCTCAAGAACCCCCTTGAAATTAGTGTACGGTTGAAATCTTTTTTTCAGCGGCATCGAAATAGAGGATTCCATGACTAAGAACTGCGAGATACTGCATGTTGCAGCGTGCAGATATACATTTGAAGAATTGCGTGGGTGTGTTTTTGAGACGCATGCGCGCGTAGCAAACCAAGCATGTGCTGGACAAAAAAGGTGGAGGGGGCGGGGCGTTACAAAGATCAATGGTGAGAGAAAAATCAGCAGAATATCATAAACGTCATATTGAGGAAATATTGGATAACAAATATTAATTAATTTAATTAAAGCATCAACCGCATTGTCGATCTGAAATTAGGTTTATAGACAGGGGGCAAAATGGAAAATATCGACGATGTTCTAGTATTGGATTGTTTCTGTATTTCCATCGGTATAATCCTCCACCACATTTGAAGCATACTGTTTTATCCTCTTTTTGAATGTAAAATAATCCTGCTTCGGACAGAGCTTCTACAAACGGGAATTCTTTTGATTGCCAGTTTCTGAAAGAGGACAATCTAGCATTGAAAGATCCCATCTCTGGATATTGCGTCATTGTTCTGTAAAGACACAAAACAAGATAAAGATTATAAGTAAGCTGTTGTAAACTGTAACGCTACAAAATTATTAATATACTATTAGGACTATATGTAACTTGTATAAAATTTCAAACAGTATTTACTGTCAATATTTTCTAGTATACGTACCGAGTATTATAAATTTAATTTACGAGTCAGCAAATAAGTTGTTATAATATTGTCGTTTTTTATCGGTACTGGGAATAAAATTTGAAATTTATGCATGGGTTTACCAGAGGCTCTATGGAATAAATACAGAAAACAGTAATGCCCACAGTACACAGACCCGTAACTTTGTATCTGATGAGTGTTGTACGTATAGAATTTAGAGTTACTTTCCAAAAATCGCAAATGGTTATGCACATGTGGAGGTTTTCCGTAACTATCAAAAAATTCCCCCCGGGAGTTACTGTCTATGTAAATTGCTACCCAGTGCTTCCCGGGGCTATCTTTGGGGTCTGTATTTACAATCAACGCTGCTGGTAGTTCCACATGTACAGGTAATTCATTAGCTGCGAAAACCCCAACATGATGATTGTCAAAGGCTCTATTTGATATTAACCCGTGAAGCAAATTTAAAGTCGACAGCATTGCTGGACACTAAATAGTAATATTGTGCAACTCACCTTGTTATACAATTAATCCAGATGAATATCTCTTTGATTATTAATTTCCATGAGAGCGTCAAATTCAGAGTAGATAACACAAGTCACAGTAGATTCCAAAGCCGATTTGAAGTGGACTTCCAAGCTAACAGCCCCTTGCCGTTGAAGACTGCAGTGGGATATGGCACTTGCAGCTGCGTCTGGTGTTATATCGAAAACAAGTAATGCGTATCCCTGGGGGTATTCCTCACGCGATATATTGTTTCCTTCATCCATATAGTGTATCCCTGTTCCAGAGAATAATGTGTGATATGCTGTTATGTACTTGTTGTTTTCAAAGTCTGGTTGAAGTGGTTTGCCGGGAATTTGGACTCCATCGACATATAAAGTAAAGAAGTTGTAATTGAAATGTTGAAAATTGAATGGGTTTGTAGACAGAGTGCCGTTGAATGCATCGTTGGTAACAAACCCCACAACTAATCGTTTCGGAAGACGTCCAAGTATCACATTGTCAATTGTTTTTGAAACAATATCTTTTGGAATAGTTACAGCTTTAAGTTGTACTCTTGTTAGAGGGTATTTTGCTGTATGTTTTTGCAATATGCGATTGTGACTAAGTTTGATGGATGAACTGACCGATACTTTTCTCACATATAGTGTAGCATCCAGAATTTCCACTTTGCCTTCACTGTCATCTAATCCCATCAAGCAGAAAGTGTTTTTCGAAGGAATCAGTTTTATTCGAATTTCCACTCCATTGATCAAAAATTTCTCTTGATTGAAAATATCAGAATGCAAGTAACCAAACATATCAAATGTTTTACTCTGTTTTGTTAGTTGGTTACGTTTTGTAAAGCCTTTGTTGTCTTCCGAAACGTTATCAAAAGCGCCTGCTGTATCTTTGTACCACAATGCACTTTGGAGATGAGATGATTTTGCAGATATGTCATAGTTCAGTGCTTTTTCAAAATAAGACCTGTATGGGTGCATGTGAGATGGAAACGAGATGAGTTTGTTATTTAAGTAGATTTGTACTTCGCTGAACATTGCATTGAGAAAATCATTGACAGGTCCAATTGTTTTATCTGTGGGAAGCAATAACTGACCATTCGCTTTTACAATTCTGGCATCTATATTCAACATTGTGTGTGCTAAATCCATATAATCATCACCATGTCCAGGTATTACAAACTCGGTGGGGACATTATCTGCCAGAGAACTAACAGGTTTGTATCCGATGGTGTGGTGTTCTAAGATGCTTGTCTGAGTAGGTTTTACCGAGAAAATATCCAATTCACTTTTAAAACACTCACATGATTTCTCCCTGATTAGCGCCATATCTAATCAAAAATATCTGATGTTATTTGAATTTTGTTACGGTTGCGTTTGGTTGTTTTCTTGGTGTTTGTATTGGCACTGGATCTCTTCTTTCTCTGAGCGATCCTTCCAGTTCGCTGTCCCGAAGCAGAGTGATTCCTTTTGAAATGTTTATGCCCCTGATAACCTGAACCAATCATTTCCTTGAGCTTTGTTTCAGCTTTTCTTTTAACATTTGATCTGGCATCCGAAATTCTGGATTGTAGTGACTGTTTTAGGGGTGTTTTGTCTACAACATCACCTAACACATTTACCCCTGTTTTTAACATTTCTTTCCCTACAGCTTTCGCTCCTTTTTTGATAAGAGGCAAAGCTGACCGAAAAAGTCCTCCAAGAAAACTTCCAATGCCATGTCCATTTTGATAGGCAGCACCGTAATATATGTTACCCACACCAGATCCAGCTTGTTGATGGTAGTATTGAAAATATTGGTCATTCATAATCAGAGCTTTTGACCACAACGTCTAAAATGAAGTTTCAAACACACTAGTCCGAAGGAGAATGGGATGTGTGCACCAGTGCTATCCCTTAAGTCAATTTCTATTTGTTCGAAATTATGTTTCTGCACTGGGATGTAATGTGGTGAATCGAAAATTTGCACACCATCACTTCCAAAAGTATGTTCCATAGGATTAATGTTTATAATACGTAATAGAGGGGCGACAGCATCTCCCACCATATGTGATTCCGCAATATCTGTGTAAATATACATCTGGGAAGGAATTTCTCTCACAACATTTGGAGGCGAGCGTCCAATTTTTACTTCTGATAGATCATCGGTCGGTTTAAAACATAATATCCGTGCCAGTTGAGGTGACAATCGTACATTTATGTTTCTCTGCTTGGTAGATATATCAACAGTCACATGTTTGTACGCAGGATGATTTCGGAGACTAAAATTTAATGTTTCAGAATATTTATTGATTTCTGCAACAATGCTGTTTATAGATGCGTAATAGCCTTCGGATATTCGAAGTTCGTTCCATTTGACATCATCCATAGATTTATATTGAATATAGTTGTTAAATCTTGTAATGTTTAGTATTGAATAAGGATAATGCACTTCTACCAATGCCATCTCCCATTTGTTGGTGTCCAACTCCACACGGTTCTGAAGCTTTGTGGTGTAATTAGTTAGAGTATTACTTGGGAAATATTTCATGGAACTGTTACTAGGCAAAGTAAGGTAGAAAGCGTTTGCTTTTCTCATGATGTGTTATGAAGGTTATTTGTACCACTGATGAGAATACCTACAAAAATTTATGCCTGTTTTTTGACTCCAAAAACGATGCGCTAATCCAACTGTCAAATAATCTGGAGTAACCTTTCCAATGAACTAACAACTTTTTACTGGCTCCTTTACCTTTGGTCGCAAGGATTTTATCAATTTCATGCATATCCGGTAAGCGGACCAATTGCAACTCTTCCGTATAAAATGTTCCATCGATTTTATGTCCTTGTAGATCTTTTAATTCATACACTTGAGGATTTCTTTTCAAAATACGTTCCACCACAAATATTTCTCTTGTCCAATTTTCCATGTAACCTTTGTCAAAGCGTTTTTTGGTTTTTGTTATTCTCACTGTATCTCCTATTTTGAATGGCATCTTCAATGACAATAGTGGAGATGAATCAGATTTGAGTTTTTTGTCATACATATTGTGCCATACTTTCAAAACCTTCTCAGGAGTAACATCTGCTGGTGCCATTTTAATACTCGAGTGAATTTTATGATTATAAGCTTTCAAAAGCTTTGGGAGTACATTAACATAACAGCTGGTTCTTTGCTTAGTAAAATACTTCCACATGCGTTCCTTTAAAGTTCTGTTGAATCTTTCAACAATACTAGCTTTAATATCAGGATTCTTTGTTGTAAAATAAATTACATTTTGTTTTTTGAGATATTCCTGCACAATACTGTTGGTAAACTCACGGCCTTTGTCAGTTTGTAATTTCAAAGGTTTTCTTTTGCTTTGTTTGAAAATTTGCTGGAAAGCCTTTTTTATACATACACCAGTTTTATTTTTTACAGGGACAGCCCAAGCATGCCTGCTAAAAATATCGATAACTGTGAGTATATATCTGTACCCTTTGTTGTGATTCCGCAAACTCTGCATGTCATTCAAGTCAGCCTGCCATTGGTCATCGATATTATGCACAAAATAAAAGTTTCTCGGAAATCGACGCTTTACAGGTCTATGCAAAGTGTATGCAGTTTGCTTTGTCAACCAATGTTTGATTGTTGACAATGGTATGGATTTTTTTACAGCTTTCCATAGTGTTGAAGCTGTAGAATAGGATGCTGGATGAGATGGATTGTACCAGATATTCTCTAATATTTTTTCGCTCATGGTTTGTATCTTGACCAAACTGGAACAGTACGTTTACGTTTGTGCCCTGGAAATGATGATACAAAAGAAATTGGTTCCTTTTCTTCTTCTTCTTCTTCTTCTTCTTCTGCTTCTGTTAATTCTTGTGCCTCTTCTTGGTTAGCTCCGGACAGCGGAACATGGCGTCCGGGGTTGCCAAAAACAATCTGTTGAATAAACTCCTGTCTCCGGGGGTTTCCAATATATTCTTGAGGAATATTAGATAACGCCAGAGCTCTATTGAATAGTTGCCACCCAGCAGGATTGCTTGTTTTTCGTGGTCGAATTATATCCGATACTAGATCGACAATATTTGAGCCTTCAATTTTATTATTGTTAATAAAAACTGCCCCATATTTATCCCAATCAATATTACTATTATGTAAAAGACGTTCATACAACAGTTCGGCTTTTCTACGATACATGCTGGGTGTAGCAGCTAGAATTTCTTCTTTTATATCAGTCAACTTCTCAGTAGATTCTGTAATCGGTAGCGACACAGGTTCTCTTTGTTTTCGAGTAATAGACAGAAATTTTTGGAGCACAATACTGTAACGATTCCATTTTTCATCATCCGAAAGACCTTTGAGATTCAAAATTACTTGCATATCCTGATCCAATTGTGATAAGGATGTAGACGGTGCAGACATAACAGGATGTCTCATGTTATCCATAAATTCTTGAGGTATTATAACCATTTTTTTGGCATGCTCCATGTTCAGATTTTTTTCACTTAAATAAACTTGATAACACACCTCCTATTAAAGGGGCTAATAACGCAGGTAGAAATCCTCCGTGGTGCACTAGTATCTGTTTCTTCTGCTTTGTAGAGTGTCCTTTGGCAGAGAGATTACGTATCACCTTCTTGTACCGGCTCAATCTTGTTTTCTGAGGTGTTGAAAGAGGAACATTCCCTTTTAGAACATTGTAACAACACTCACAGATTGAATTAACTAAGGAAGAATCAGCAGCTTGTAATATCGCTGTGCGAAGAGCTGGTTTAGCATCCGACAAAACTTGGAGCACTTTAGCGTGTTTCACTCTTGGAGCCATGATGACAGAATAAACGACTAGTGATTATGCTTGCTTTTTTTGTAGGAATATATACATAATTGATATCATCGTCGGGAAATATCCGCGACCGAAAACGTACTTCTTCCGGAGTGTTCTGCTTCAGATCAAACAGCAAATATCCATGGGGTTCAGCGGTGGCATTGTAATATGCATCTTTTATAAAATTTGGATTCTCCGGGTATACTTGTCTAGATAAATAATTAATTTGGGCTCTGTCTCTTGGATTTTTGAAGCATACAATATAATGACTATTTAAAGATATATCCCTATTCCCTTTTCCCTGATGGAATAGATTTTGAGTGATAAAGAAAAGACTAATATCACGATGATGACACCCTTTTGTAAATAAATCTGTGACTCTTTGATCGCATTCCCTCATCTGATCATCGATAATAATAAGATGAGGTCCAGAATTTGGCACAAATTGGTCAATATTAGGCATTCCTTCCCGAAATTGTACAAAACCAGGGAAATCATTGTATGCAGATTGCCATTCCCCGTAGCACACCAAAACATTGTTGAATTTTACATTTACCATTTGGGGTAAACACTGGAGAAAATGCTTCACAAAATATGTCTTTCCACATCCTGATGGACCAGCCAATATTGCAGAGAACGGGTGTTTCCACAAGCACTCCATTTCTCAAACTGTGAAGAATGTTTTAAATTACATATAATATAAAAGTCGAATGTTATGAATATTTTTCTAGTTGTTAGATTTTACTGATATGTTGTATCTTCAAATTACATATATATATATTATATTGTATTGTATTATATATATATATATATAACGTTATAAGTTGCTTTTGGACTTTTAACGTCGCAGTTTCGTTTACGCTAGAACATATTTTTGGTTTTACATTTCTGATTTACACTTTAAAACTACTTAAGAAAACCCAAGGATTCTTTACTGTTTTTTCCTTTTTTTTTTATTTATTACAAACTTTTAAAATAAACTAGCGGTTAATAAATCTTTAATTTGCCCTGGAAAGCTGGAGGGCTTTGTTTTACATAGTTAAAACTAATACAAAAATTACCTCCAGTTGCCTTAGATTAATCTTAGGTTAGTAACATAGATTAATAAACAGAAAATAAACACTTTAACCTCAATTAAAAGAATATGGTCGACCTACTTACGAAATTTACTCAGCGCTGCGCTTTCACTTTGACTGTAATCAACACTTCCGATATAAAAGTACACATCTCGAGAGCTCTCGACACTAGGGGGGGGGGGAGACACTATTGGCAGAAGCTCCTTGATGACTTCTTTCCCTCGAAGATCTTTGACGTCTATCCCTCGAAGTAATTCACCGTCGCATTCATAGTTCAAAGGTCGGACTTGGTATCTACGTCGTCATCTCGATTAGCAATTCTCAGTTCACAACTACACACTTGCAGTGTTCTTTTCACTTTTTGCGCTATAAAAGTTGCCACGAGAAAACAGTCTGTATTTAAATAAAATTCCGCGCGCTCTTTTCCCAATCACGCGAACGTTCAGATCTCCGGGACACAGATCACTGTTAACTGTCCACTAGGCAAACGACATCTACAAAAACAGTCCCCGAATATCTAACTGCAACTTACTGCCTATAGCACTATCAAATTCGCGAATTCTCCATATAAAGAGATCTCGACACCAACTGCTGCATGTAAACTTCCGCAGCCAACGCGCGAAGCAACGCGGCCTTTCACTCAAAGGCTCTACAAACACTCCTCGAAAAACTTCCCCGCGTTTTTCTTCGTCCCTTTGTCTTAGCATAGTAAGAACAGTTCATTTTCCCCGAGGGGCGTTAATCTCTCTAACCTCTTTCTTCTCGGAAGAAATAAGCAGTCATCAAAATAATCTGTTATAAATGCCCCCTCCCCTGAAGAGACATTAGATGGACTGATCAAGGAGAGCTAATGTCTTTTAGAGTCTTTTCCTCTCCTTGAATATTTGTACAACCCTCGTATATACAATTTTCCTTTCAAAATTCAGGTTACAATTTCAAAATATCTTTTAACACAGTATACGCACATAGATTTTCCTTCAATTTCACATAATAATTCTGTTCAATCGTTTCTTGCAACCACATGGTAAGAATATTCTCGAGAAAGTATACACAATCACAATTTATAAACATTGAAGCATAATAAACATATTTTTCAATTTCCTTTCATTACATATATACCTTCATACATTACATAAAATCAACTTTGAACCATTACTACATAATTTATCAATCTACTACAAGTAACTTCAATGAATCACAAATTGTTTTGCAAGTTTTCTAATTGTTTTAACTTATTTTCATAAATTCTCCTTTTAATGTTTCTGCAATTCCATAATTTTAAATTTTCTTCATGTTGTGATTCAATTATTTACTAGAGCAGGTACAGGCGGGTAAGTGAAGAATATTACAAAAGTATTTTGATTTCTATCTTTACAAAATATCATCATACTCATTAAATTAAAACAGTAAACCTCCTTTCTCTTGTCATGATCTTTACCTTTCTTTTCTTTTCTTCTTTAAGGTATCAGCATGCTCAAATTACTAATTTTAGGAAATTACATCTTACCATACGTCGCTTATCTTTTTAACAAACTATTTCTTAACTTGCAACAGAATTCTGGACATGGGTGTATGTTTTCTTTGAACCAATAAGTAATAGCCGTTCCCGTGTTTCTTACATTATACAAAAATCAATGTTTACAAATAAACACACTCGACAGTTTACAAACAATGCTCGCTATTATTATTATTATTATTTTCTCAGCAATACAATCCAAAGCAGTTCCCGGGTTTCGGGCACCATATAACGTTATAAGTTGCTTTTGGACTTTTAACGTCGCAGTTTCGTTTACGCTAGAACATATTTCTGGTTTTACATTTCTGATTTACACTTTAAAACTACTTAAGAAAACCCAAGGATTCTTTACTGTTTTTTCCTTTTTTTTTTATTTATTACAAACTTTTAAAATAAACTAGCGGTTAATAAATCTTTAATTTGCCCTGGAAAGCTGGAGGGCTTTGTTTTACATAGTTAAAACTAATACAAAAATTACCTCCAGTTGCCTTAGATTAATCTTAGGTTAGTAACATAGATTAATAAACAGAAAATAAACACTTTAACCTCAATTAAAAGAATATGGTCGACCTACTTACGAAATTTACTCAGCGCTGCGCTTTCACTTTGACTGTAATCAACACTTCCGATATAAAAGTACACATCTCGAGAGCTCTCGACACTAGGGGGGGGGGAGACACTATTGGCAGAAGCTCCTTGATGACTTCTTTCCCTCGAAGATCTTTGACGTCTATCCCTCGAAGTAATTCACCGTCGCATTCATAGTTCAAAGGTCGGACTTGGTATCTACGTCGTCATCTCGATTAGCAATTCTCAGTTCACAACTACACACTTGCAGTGTTCTTTTCACTTTTTGCGCTATAAAAGTTGCCACGAGAAAACAGTCTGTATTTAAATAAAATTCCGCGCGCTCTTTTCCCAATCACGCGAACGTTCAGATCTCCGGGACACAGATCACTGTTAACTGTCCACTAGGCAAACGACATCTACAAAATCAGTCCCCGAATATCTAACTGCAACTTACTGCCTATAGCACTATCAAATTCGCGAATTCTCCATATAAAGAGATCTCGACACCAACTGCTGCATGTAAACTTCCGCAGCCAACGCGCGAAGCAACGCGGCCTTTCACTCAAAGGCTCTACAAACACTCCTCGAAAAACTTCCCCGCGTTTTTCTTCGTCCCTTTGTCTTAGCATAGTAAGGACAGTTCATTTTCCCCGAGGGGCGTTAATCTCTCTAACCTCTTTCTTCTCGGAAGAAATAAGCAGTCATCAAAATAATCTGTTATAAATGCCCCCTCCCCTGAAGAGACATTAGATGGACTGATCAAGGAGAGCTAATGTCTTTTAGAGTCTTTTCCTCTCCTTGAATATTTGTACAACCCTCGTATATACAATTTTCCTTTCAAAATTCAGGTTACAATTTCAAAATATCTTTTAACACAGTATACGCACATAGATTTTCCTTCAATTTCACATAATAATTCTGTTCAATCGTTTCTTGCAACCACATGGTAAGAATATTCTCGAGAAAGTATACACAATCACAATTTATAAACATTGAAGCATAATAAACATATTTTTCAATTTCCTTTCATTACATATATACCTTCATACATTACATAAAATCAACTTTGAACCATTACTACATAATTTATCAATCTACTACAAGTAACTTCAATGAATCACAAATTGTTTTGCAAGTTTTCTAATTGTTTTAACTTATTTTCATAAATTCTCCTTTTAATGTTTCTGCAATTCCATAATTTTAAATTTTCTTCATGTTGTGATTCAATTATTTACTAGAGCAGGTACAGGCGGGTAAGTGAAGAATATTACAAAAGTATTTTGATTTCTATCTTTACAAAATATCATCATACTCATTAAATTAAAACAGTAAACCTCCTTTCTCGTGTCATGATCTTTACCTTTCTTTTCTTTTCTTCTTTAAGGTATCAGCATGCTCAAATTACTAATTTTAGGAAATTACATCTTACCATACGTCGCTTATCTTTTTAACAAACTATTTCTTAACTTGCAACAGAATTCTGGACATGGGTGTATGTTTTCTTTGAACCAATAAGTAATAGCCGTTCCCGTGTTTCTTACATTATACAAAAATCAATGTTTACAAATAAACACACTCGACAGTTTACAAACAATGCTCGCTATTATTATTATTATTATTTTCTCAGCAATACAATCCAAAGCAGTTCCCGGGTTTCGGGCACCATATAACGTTATAAGTTGCTTTTGGACTTTTAACGTCGCAGTTTCGTTTACGCTAGAACATATTTTTGGTTTTACATTTCTGATTTACACTTTAAAACTACTTAAGAAAACCCAAGGATTCTTTACTGTTTTTTCCTTTTTTTTTTATTTATTACAAACTTTTAAAATAAACTAGCGGTTAATAAATCTTTAATTTGCCCTGGAAAGCTGGAGGGCTTTGTTTTACATAGTTAAAACTAATACAAAAATTACCTCCAGTTGCCTTAGATTAATCTTAGGTTAGTAACATAGATTAATAAACAGAAAATAAACACTTTAACCTCAATTAAAAGAATATGGTCGACCTACTTACGAAATTTACTCAGCGCTGCGCTTTCACTTTGACTGTAATCAACACTTCCGATATAAAAGTACACATCTCGAGAGCTCTCGACACTAGGGGGGGGGAGACACTATTGGCAGAAGCTCCTTGATGACTTCTTTCCCTCGAAGATCTTTGACGTCTATCCCTCGAAGTAATTCACCGTCGCATTCATAGTTCAAAGGTCGGACTTGGTATCTACGTCGTCATCTCGATTAGCAATTCTCAGTTCACAACTACACACTTGCAGTGTTCTTTTCACTTTTTGCGCTATAAAAGTTGCCACGAGAAAACAGTCTGTATTTAAATAAAATTCCGCGCGCTCTTTTCCCAATCACGCGAACGTTCAGATCTCCGGGACACAGATCACTGTTAACTGTCCACTAGGCAAACGACATCTACAAAAACAGTCCCCGAATATCTAACTGCAACTTACTGCCTATAGCACTATCAAATTCGCGAATTCTCCATATAAAGAGATCTCGACACCAACTGCTGCATGTAAACTTCCGCAGCCAACGCGCGAAGCAACGCGGCCTTTCACTCAAAGGCTCTACAAACACTCCTCGAAAAACTTCCCCGCGTTTTTCTTTGTCCCTTTGTCTTAGCATAGTAAGGGCAGTTCATTTTCCCCGAGGGGCGTTAATCTCTCTAACCTCTTTCTTCTCGGAAGAAATAAGCAGTCATCAAAATAATCTGTTATAAATGCCCCCTCCCCTGAAGAGACATTAGATGGACTGATCAAGGAGAGCTAATGTCTTTTAGAGTCTTTTCCTCTCCTTGAATATTTGTACAACCCTCGTATATACAATTTTCCTTTCAAAATTCAGGTTACAATTTCAAAATATCTTTTAACACAGTATACGCACATAGATTTTCCTTCAATTTCACATAATAATTCTGTTCAATCGTTTCTTGCAACCACATGGTAAGAATATTCTCGAGAAAGTATACACAATCACAATTTATAAACATTGAAGCATAATAAACATATTTTTCAATTTCCTTTCATTACATATATACCTTCATACATTACATAAAATCAACTTTGAACCATTACTACATAATTTATCAATCTACTACAAGTAACTTCAATGAATCACAAATTGTTTTGCAAGTTTTCTAATTGTTTTAACTTATTTTCATAAATTCTCCTTTTAATGTTTCTGCAATTCCATAATTTTAAATTTTCTTCATGTTGTGATTCAATTATTTACTAGAGCAGGTACAGGCGGGTAAGTGAAGAATATTACAAAAGTATTTTGATTTCTATCTTTACAAAATATCATCATACTCATTAAATTAAAACAGTAAACCTCCTTTCTCTTGTCATGATCTTTACCTTTCTTTTCTTTTCTTCTTTAAGGTATCAGCATGCTCAAATTACTAATTTTAGGAAATTACATCTTACCATACGTCGCTTATCTTTTTAACAAACTATTTCTTAACTTGCAACAGAATTCTGGACATGGGTGTATGTTTTCTTTGAACCAATAAGTAATAGCCGTTCCCGTGTTTCTTACATTATACAAAAATCAATGTTTACAAATAAACACACTCGACAGTTTACAAACAATGCTCGCTATTATTATTATTATTTTCTCAGCAATACAATCCAAAGCAGTTCCCGGGTTTCGGGCACCATATAACGTTATAAGTTGCTTTTGGACTTTTAACGTCGCAGTTTCGTTTACGCTAGAACATATTTTTGGTTTTACATTTCTGATTTACACTTTAAAACTACTTAAGAAAACCCAAGGATTCTTTACTGTTTTTTCCTTTTTTTTTTATTTATTACAAACTTTTAAAATAAACTAGCGGTTAATAAATCTTTAATTTGCCCTGGAAAGCTGGAGGGCTTTGTTTTACATAGTTAAAACTAATACAAAAATTACCTCCAGTTGCCTTAGATTAATCTTAGGTTTGTAACATAGATTAATAAACAGAAAATAAACACTTTAACCTCAATTAAAAGAATATGGTCGACCTACTTACGAAATTTACTCAGCGCTGCGCTTTCACTTTGACTGTAATCAACACTTCCGATATAAAAGTACACATCTCGAGAGCTCTCGACACTAGGGGGGGGGGGGAGACACTATTGGCAGAAGCTCCTTGATGACTTCTTTCCCTCGAAGATCTTTGACGTCTATCCCTCGAAGTAATTCACCGTCGCATTCATAGTTCAAAGGTCGGACTTGGTATCTACGTCGTCATCTCGATTAGCAATTCTCAGTTCACAACTACACACTTGCAGTGTTCTTTTCACTTTTTGCGCTATAAAAGTTGCCACGAGAAAACAGTCTGTATTTAAATAAAATTCCGCGCGCTCTTTTCCCAATCACGCGAACGTTCAGATCTCCGGGACACAGATCACTGTTAACTGTCCACTAGGCAAACGACATCTACAAAAACAGTCCCCGAATATCTAACTGCAACTTACTGCCTATAGCACTATCAAATTCGCGAATTCTCCATATAAAGAGATCTCGACACCAACTGCTGCATGTAAACTTCCGCAGCCAACGCGCGAAGCAACGCGGCCTTTCACTCAAAGGCTCTACAAACACTCCTCGAAAAACTTCCCCGCGTTTTCTTTGTCCCTTTGTCTTAGCATAGTAAGGGCAGTTCATTTTCCCCGAGGGGCGTTAATCTCTCTAACCTCTTTCTTCTCGGAAGAAATAAGCAGTCATCAAAATAATCTGTTATAAATGCCCCCTCCCCTGAAGAGACATTAGATGGACTGATCAAGGAGAGCTAATGTCTTTTAGAGTCTTTTCCTCTCCTTGAATATTTGTACAACCCTCGTATATACAATTTTCCTTTCAAAATTCAGGTTACAATTTCAAAATATCTTTTAACACAGTATACGCACATAGATTTTCCTTCAATTTCACATAATAATTCTGTTCAATCGTTTCTTGCAACCACATGGTAAGAATATTCTCGAGAAAGTATACACAATCACAATTTATAAACATTGAAGCATAATAAACATATTTTTCAATTTCCTTTCATTACATATATACCTTCATACATTACATAAAATCAACTTTGAACCATTACTACATAATTTATCAATCTACTACAAGTAACTTCAATGAATCACAAATTGTTTTGCAAGTTTTCTAATTGTTTTAACTTATTTTCATAAATTCTCCTTTTAATGTTTCTGCAATTCCATAATTTTAAATTTTCTTCATGTTGTGATTCAATTATTTACTAGAGCAGGTACAGTCGGGTAAGTGAAGAATATTACAAAAGTATTTTGATTTCTATCTTTACAAAATATCATCATACTCATTAAATTAAAACAGTAAACCTCCTTTCTCTTGTCATGATCTTTACCTTTCTTTTCTTTTCTTCTTTAAGGTATCAGCATGCTCAAATTACTAATTTTAGGAAATTACATCTTACCATACGTCGCTTATCTTTTTAACAAACTATTTCTTAACTTGCAACAGAATTCTGGACATGGGTGTATGTTTTCTTTGAACCAATAAGTAATAGCCGTTCCCGTGTTTCTTACATTATACAAAAATCAATGTTTACAAATAAACACACTCGACAGTTTACAAACAATGCTCGCTATTATTATTATTATTTTCTCAGCAATACAATCCAAAGCAGTTCCCGGGTTTCGGGCACCATATAACGTTATAAGTTGCTTTTGGACTTTTAACGTCGCAGTTTCGTTTACGCTAGAACATATTTTTGGTTTTACATTTCTGATTTACACTTTAAAACTACTTAAGAAAACCCAAGGATTCTTTACTGTTTTTTCCTTTTTTTTTTATTTATTACAAACTTTTAAAATAAACTAGCGGTTAATAAATCTTTAATTTGCCCTGGAAAGCTGGAGGGCTTTGTTTTACATAGTTAAAACTAATACAAAAATTACCTCCAGTTGCCTTAGATTAATCTTAGGTTAGTAACATAGATTAATAAACAGAAAATAAACACTTTAACCTCAATTAAAAGAATATGGTCGACCTACTTACGAAATTTACTCAGCGCTGCGCTTTCACTTTGACTGTAATCAACACTTCCGATATAAAAGTACACATCTCGAGAGCTCTCGACACTAGGGGGGGGGGAGACACTATTGGCAGAAGCTCCTTGATGACTTCTTTCCCTCGAAGATCTTTGACGTCTATCCCTCGAAGTAATTCACCGTCGCATTCATAGTTCAAAGGTCGGACTTGGTATCTACGTCGTCATCTCGATTAGCAATTCTCAGTTCACAACTACACACTTGCAGTGTTCTTTTCACTTTTTGCGCTATAAAAGTTGCCACGAGAAAACAGTCTGTATTTAAATAAAATTCCGCGCGCTCTTTTCCCAATCACGCGAACGTTCAGATCTCCGGGACACAGATCACTGTTAACTGTCCACTAGGCAAACGACATCTACAAAAACAGTCCCCGAATATCTAACTGCAACTTACTGCCTATAGCACTATCAAATTCGCGAATTCTCCATATAAAGAGATCTCGACACCAACTGCTGCATGTAAACTTCCGCAGCCAACGCGCGAAGCAACGCGGCCTTTCACTCAAAGGCTCTACAAACACTCCTCGAAAAACTTCCCCGCGTTTTTCTTTGTCCCTTTGTCTTAGCATAGTAAGGACAGTTCATTTTCCCCGAGGGGCGTTAATCTCTCTAACCTCTTTCTTCTCGGAAGAAATAAGCAGTCATCAAAATAATCTGTTATAAATGCCCCCTCCCCTGAAGAGACATTAGATGGACTGATCAAGGAGAGCTAATGTCTTTTAGAGTCTTTTCCTCTCCTTGAATATTTGTACAACCCTCGTATATACAATTTTCCTTTCAAAATTCAGGTTACAATTTCAAAATATCTTTTAACACAGTATACGCACATAGATTTTCCTTCAATTTCACATAATAATTCTGTTCAATCGTTTCTTGCAACCACATGGTAAGAATATTCTCGAGAAAGTATACACAATCACAATTTATAAACATTGAAGCATAATAAACATATTTTTCAATTTCCTTTCATTACATATATACCTTCATACATTACATAAAATCAACTTTGAACCATTACTACATAATTTATCAATCTACTACAAGTAACTTCAATGAATCACAAATTGTTTTGCAAGTTTTCTAATTGTTTTAACTTATTTTCATAAATTCTCCTTTTAATGTTTCTGCAATTCCATAATTTTAAATTTTCTTCATGTTGTGATTCAATTATTTACTAGAGCAGGTACAGGCGGGTAAGTGAAGAATATTACAAAAGTATTTTGATTTCTATCTTTACAAAATATCATCCATACTCATTAAATTAAAACAGTAAACCTCCTTTCTCTTGTCATGATCTTTACCTTTCTTTTCTTTTCTTCTTTAAGGTATCAGCATGCTCAAATTACTAATTTTAGGAAATTACATCTTACCATACGTCGCTTATCTTTTTAACAAACTATTTCTTAACTTGCAACAGAATTCTGGACATGGGTGTATGTTTTCTTTGAACCAATAAGTAATAGCCGTTCCCGTGTTTCTTACATTATACAAAAATCAATGTTTACAAATAAACACACTCGACAGTTTACAAACAATGCTCGCTATTATTATTATTATTATTTTCTCAGCAATACAATCCAAAGCAGTTCCCGGGTTTCGGGCACCATATAACGTTATAAGTTGCTTTTGGACTTTTAACGTCGCAGTTTCGTTTACGCTAGAACATATTTTTGGTTTTACATTTCTGATTTACACTTTAAAACTACTTAAGAAAACCCAAGGATTCTTTACTGTTTTTTCCTTTTTTTTTTATTTATTACAAACTTTTAAAATAAACTAGCGGTTAATAAATCTTTAATTTGCCCTGGAAAGCTGGAGGGCTTTGTTTTACATAGTTAAAACTAATACAAAAATTACCTCCAGTTGCCTTAGATTAATCTTAGGTTAGTAACATAGATTAATAAACAGAAAATAAACACTTTAACCTCAATTAAAAGAATATGGTCGACCTACTTACGAAATTTACTCAGCGCTGCGCTTTCACTTTGACTGTAATCAACACTTCCGATATAAAAGTACACATCTCGAGAGCTCTCGACACTAGGGGGGGGGAGACACTATTGGCAGAAGCTCCTTGATGACTTCTTTCCCTCGAAGATCTTTGACGTCTATCCCTCGAAGTAATTCACCGTCGCATTCATAGTTCAAAGGTCGGACTTGGTATCTACGTCGTCATCTCGATTAGCAATTCTCAGTTCACAACTACACACTTGCAGTGTTCTTTTCACTTTTTGCGCTATAAAAGTTGCCACGAGAAAACAGTCTGTATTTAAATAAAATTCCGCGCGCTCTTTTCCCAATCACGCGAACGTTCAGATCTCCGGGACACAGATCACTGTTAACTGTCCACTAGGCAAACGACATCTACAAAAACAGTCCCCGAATATCTAACTGCAACTTACTGCCTATAGCACTATCAAATTCGCGAATTCTCCATATAAAGAGATCTCGACACCAACTGCTGCATGTAAACTTCCGCAGCCAACGCGCGAAGCAACGCGGCCTTTCACTCAAAGGCTCTACAAACACTCCTCGAAAAACTTCCCCGCGTTTTTCTTTGTCCCCTTGTCTTAGCATAGTAAGGACAGTTCATTTTCCCCGAGGGGCGTTAATCTCTCTAACCTCTTTCTTCTCGGAAGAAATAAGCAGTCATCAAAATAATCTGTTATATATATATACACTTCATCAATAAATAAATATGCGTGTGTGTCTGTATATATATATATATATATATATATATATATATATATATACACATACACAGATACAGACAATTTTCTTATAGTACAAAATTCATTTTACAACAGCACAACAAATGCCAGATAGCATTGTACGCATGCGCGTTTGTAAACCCCGCCTACATATTCCGAGCATCAGCGTTGTGTTAGATAGCTCTCCATTGTTTCAACAACGATAAACAGCTTGGTGCCCCAGATCAAATTGGTTCTGGAATCTACTGTGACGTGTACCGTCTACTTTGAAGTATAAAAAGGTGAGTTGCACAATATTACTATTTAGTGTCCAGCAATGCTGTCGACTTTAAATTTTCTTCACGGGTTAATATCAAATAGAGCCTTTGACAATCATCATGTTGGGGTTTTCGCAGCTAATGAATTACCTGTACATGTGGAATTACCAGCAGCGTTGATTGTAAATACAGACCCCAAAGATAGCCCCGGGAAGCACTGGGTAGCAATTTACATAGACAGTAACTCCCGGGGGGAATTTTTTGATAGTTACGGAAAACCTCCACATGTGCATAACCATTTGCGATTTTTGGAAAGTAACTCTAAATTCTATACGTACAACACTCATCAGATACAAAGTTACGGGTCTGTGTACTGTGGGCATTACTGTTTTCTGTATTTATTCCATAGAGCCTCTGGTAAACCCATGCATAAATTTCAAATTTTATTCCCAGTACCGATAAAAAACGACAATATTATAACAACTTATTTGCTGACTCGTAAATTAAATTTATAATACTCGGTACGTATACTAGAAAATATTGACAGTAAATACTGTTTGAAATTTTATACAAGTTACATATAGTCCTAATAGTATATTAATAATTTTGTAGCGTTACAGTTTACAACAGCTTACTTATAATCTTTATCTTGTTTTGTGTCTTTACAGAACAATGACGCAATATCCAGAGATGGGATCTTTCAATGCTAGATTGTCCTCTTTCAGAAACTGGCAATCAAAAGAATTCCCGTTTGTAGAAGCTCTGTCCGAAGCAGGATTATTTTACATTCAAAAAGAGGATAAAACAGTATGCTTCAAATGTGGTGGAGGATTATACCGATGGAAATACAGAAACAATCCAATACTAGAACATCGTCGATATTTTCCATTTTGCCCCCTGTCTATAAACCTAATTTCAGATCGACAATGCGGTTGATGCTTTAATTAAATTAATTAATATTTGTTATCCAATATTTCCTCAATATGACGTTTATGATATTCTGCTGATTTTTCTCTCACCATTGATCTTTGTAACGCCCCGCCCCCTCCACCTTTTTTGTCCAGCACATGCTTGGTTTGCTACGCGCGCATGCGTCTCAAAAACACACCCACGCAATTCTTCAAATGTATATCTGCACGCTGCAACATGCAGTATCTCGCAGTTCTTAGTCATGGAATCCTCTATTTCGATGCCGCTGAAAAAAAGATTTCAACCGTACACTAATTTCAAGGGGGTTCTTGAGAAAGAGAGCGATCAGCATTTACCTGAAGAACAAAAACAAGTAACTAGTCTTATACGCCAGTCGATATTATTTGATCACGTCTACTATTTGAATGCTTCGAAAACAAAGGTTATCTCAATCGGACTTTCCTCTCATCTGGATTTCCAACCTGTGGTCAGGCTACACAGAAGCGGGGCGGCCGGTGTTGAACTACAGTTGCAGGAGTGGCACGCTCTTCAGGAATTGTTTCCAGTAATCGACAATTACATCGCTATTCCAGGTGAGCAGCCTCGTGTTTCCTACCCACTAAGTGAGCAACATGAATTGCTGATAACCACACTGTACAATCGTCGTCAGATAATTATAAGGAAAAAACCAGCTTACGGTTCCCTGGAGATAGTGTTCATCGCAGAAAGTTCGTGGCGGAACTTTATGAAGATATTTGTGTGCATCGAGCATGCGAAAGTTATGTGTGAAACAGTGTCGCCGTATCTGAAATCATATTTTGGAAACTGTGTGGAATCTTGCATTCTCGACCTTCGCGAACAATGTTTCGGTTGCACAGATATTTCCCCTGTCCATGCATGTAATAAGGAGAAGTTTGTGCTTTCCCATCTACATGGATGTACAAAACCTGAGCCTTTGTCTATACAAAACATCGACGGAAAAAGACTTTCCAAAGAAGTGTTTCTTTTTTGCGAGAACATGCTTGTGGAAAAAATAGTGAAACATTTTAATTCAGTGGTTGCAGCAGAAAATGGATATGATAGTGACACAATTCCTTATGTGGGTGAGTGAACAAACTTGAAGAATAAAAACTTGTTAAATAACATGCTGATAAACTGGTGACACAATATAAACATTTTACATATGTATGTGTGTGTGTGTGTGCGGCTCTTTTGAATTTTGTAAATATTGGTAATAAACAGGGATAAAATATATGCCTTGGCTTTTTTTTTCATTTATCACCCCTTTAAAAATCCTCATGGTTTATATTTTTACTGGTAACAATCGTTAATAACAACATTAATAATTAACTATATAATGAAAAAATGTGTATTGTGGACTTGTCGGAGATAAAGCATGAGAGCTTTTCTTCACACTGGTAAGAATCTGTGTTAATAACAACATTAATAATTAACTATACAATAAAAAAAATGTGTATTGTGGACTTGTCGGAGATAAAGCATGAGAGCTTTTCTGCACAGCGCTGGACACGCAAAGGCAAGTATCTTTATTTTCATTCTATTTCTAACAGTGATTCGCTATTTTT
The DNA here is from genome assembly GCF_977018435.1 of Lepisma saccharinum. Lineage (NCBI taxonomy): Eukaryota > Metazoa > Arthropoda > Insecta > Zygentoma > Lepismatidae > Lepisma > Lepisma saccharinum. The sequence continues at coordinate 22,760,510 of NC_139235.1, forward strand.
TCTTGTCACTATAAAAAAACTAATTCAATTTTTCTTTTATCACATCTGTCGCCATTTTGCTTGTTTTTGTTTAATTCCTCTTTATGCATTGAGGTTAATCGAAACATAACTTTAGACTTTTACATGGAATTGAAACATAGAATGTTGCCTCCTTTGATTGAATCGAACCTGTGACTCCTCTTTGATCACAAAACAATAATGACGGCCATCTTGCTTATTTTACCTACTCTTTATGCATTTAAGGTAATCGTTACTGGGGCCCCACACGGCAAAACAACAGATTCTAATTTATTCACACTTCTTTTTTTTAATTTTAAAAACAACATCATTATCAGCCAATTTGACATTGTGAATCGAACCCGGGGACCTTTTCATTACAGCATAAACATCCTATTTCGAATTAGTTCATTTTCTCTTTGTGCACAAAAAGCTAATCGGAACTTTTAAACAAATACAATTGAATATCCAATTTTCACCAACATTGGGAATCGAACCCTCAACCACTTGGTTAAAACATCTCGCGGAATAAAAAACACCCCCGCGCCGCTCCGCCCCGCCCCGCGCCGCCCCGCTCCGCCCCGCGCCGCCGCCGCTAAACACAAAACGCGGCCGCCATTTTAATTTTATTGAAATACTATTTATGCACAGATGGACTAATCGGGAACCTATAATGGCGGGACAAAACAATTGGCCTCATTTAACTACCTAGAAAATCGAACCCGCGACCTCTTCATTACCAGGCGACAACAATAACCACTAACCCAAGGCCACCATATTGATTTTATTCAAACACTATTTATGCACAGATGGACTAATCGGGGACCTATAATGGCGGGACTAAACAATTGGCCTAATTTAACTACCTAGAGAATCGAACCCGCGACCTCTTCATTGCCAGGTGACAACATTAACCACTAACCCAACTCGATTTTCGAACTCAACCATTTTGTTGCCTTTATTTACACACAGACTAATCGAGACCATTCAATATTGACATCGTCGCCTTGTAATCAAAAGGTCCCAGGTTCGATACTCGGTGGAGGCACATAGTGGTCCGAATCACCACTTTTCAACTGTAGGTCCAATCCTGATTAGTTTTACCGTGCATAAAACGGACTTAAAAAAACGAACTCAATCTATCAATCGATCAATATTGACTCTACCAGGAATCGAACCCTCTACGCCTCTTGTTTTACAGAGCAATAACCTTAGCCGCTAAGCTTTCGGGGGGGTACAGCACCTTCGGCGCCATCTTTAAATCATTTATTCATGTCTTTCCATCATACGCAATGGTTGCGCGCGCATTTCCTCCACACACACACACACACACACACACACACACACACAAACATATGCACGTGTTAGGTTAGCATACATCAAGAAACAACGTGACAAATCCATTGACCCCCTCCCCCCACCGCTTCCGATGTCTTCAACGTGATCAGACACGTTCTGCTGACTCAACAATAAAACCGCTCGTGGCCCGCTACGACCGGATGTAACATAACACCAGCCGCATCAAATTTTTGCTGACGCGTAGGAACGAAGTGCTGTCATTCTACTTAGGATATTCCTGTAAACACAGGACGTTTGGCAAACTTAGCTTTACTAGTAAGTTGCACCGAAAACTATATGTACTCATTTAGCAAAAATCCTAAAATTAAACTGTAAATTTATACAATTAGTTTTCATTTACAGTAGCATTGTTTCCAACAATCATCTGATATATGTCATTGTAAGTTAAAAATTCTTTATTTAGAATGTTACCTATGCCTTGACCTTGACGTGATATATCCATTAAATTGATTCCATCTTCCAATTGTTGTTGTTACTGAAACGTAACCGGTTTCTTATGGTGTTAACTATTCACCATTATAGAACATAGCATACGTGTTACAGCAACTGTTATAGTCCACGGGTTTACTTTGTTAACGTTGAAGAACTGAAGAAAGTCACCGCCACGAACGTGGGTGGGGTAATAGCGGGCGAGTTGTTTTCGTCCAATCACACTCAACCTTCAGCCAATGGGCGCGGCTGTCATTCTGCTCGTCTACTCACGTAGAGTCTCAGTCACATGACTGCGGATACGCTGTTGCCGTACTTTGCAACTTCAACGTGGAGACCGTGGGAAGGTGCTTGTGCGCGGAGGGACAAGGTGGCGTAGAGTAGATGTGTGGCAACACTGTGCGTTGAATGTGATTGTTGCAGCTGGTGGGCGCGCTCCCTGGACTTCAAAGTCAGCCGGTCGTTAACGTGGAATTGCCAATTCCAAATCTAGTTACTTGGACAATGTCTGTAAATTAGCATAAACTATTTAATCGTACCTTTCAGGTAATGTTAACATGATGAATTATTAATGTATTGATTAATTAGGCTACGTTTATGTCAATGTGCTGCATTTGGTTTATAGCTTTGGTCCGCACAGAAAAACGTACACATTGATGCTATTGCTGGCCGCTCACACAATACCTCTCATCTCGAGGCTCGGTGCACTCCGTTCTCGGCTCTGATTTACCTAGGGTTATCTTTTGACGGATGAACTTGGATTGCAACAATTATATATATGTACATGTGGCAATTGATTGATCGAGTTGGTGTTTTAAGTTCACTTTATGCACAGTAAGGCTAAACCTACAGTTTACGAGGGTCACTATTTATATTTTGAGCCTTGGCAACACTGATTGAAGTTAGGCGCGATTTGACGTTTGCACGGAATTGTCTGGCATTATTGACCATAACGTACTTCAAATGTTTTGTCAATAGCTTCATTTGTGTTGTTTATGTTGCCTTGGAGATTGCGCGACAACAATAAAATGGAATTAACTCGTGAACATTTTCGTGCGATGATTTTTTACGATTTTCGACGTGGATTATCAAGACAAGAGTGCATCGATCAACTTACTTCCACATTTGGCGATGAAGCCCCATCCTTTGCCACTGTGAAACACTGGTATAACGAATTTAATCGTGGCCGCCATTCGCTCACCGACGAGATTCGCGAAGGTCGTCCAAAATCAGTTGTTGTTCAAGAAAACATTGATGCTGTGCAAAACCTAATACTGCAAGATCGTCATGTGACATACTGTGAGATTGAGGCAACCATAGGCATTAGTTCCACCAGCATATATAAAATATTACATGATCGTTTAGCTGTGAGAAAGGTATGTTCTCGTTGGATCCCACGCAATTTGACAAAATCTCAAAAAGACGCTCGCGTCAATTGGTGCAAACAAATGCTCAATAAATACAATCGTGGTGCTTCAAAAGACGTATATAAGATTGTAACAGGTGACGAATCATGGATATATGCATATGAACCGGAACGTAAACAGCAGTCGACTGTATGGGTGTTTCAAGATGAACCCAATCCAACAAAAGTTGTTCGCGCTCGAAGCACATCCAAACAAATGGTCGCCTGTTTTTTCGGGAAAACTGGTCATGTGGCAACTGTACCTTTAGAGGAACGTAGAACGGTCAACTCTGAATGGTACACAACAATTTGTTTGCCAGAGGTCTTCGGTCAAATACGGAAAACAAACAAACACCGTCGGATCATTCTTCATCAAGACAATGCCAGCTGTCACACATCTCGTCTAACAACCGACTTTATGAACAGTCAAAAAATCGAATTGTTGGGTCGTCCGCCGTACAGTCCTGATTTGGCACCCAATGACTTCTTCTTGTGCCCGAATGTCAAGAATAAATTGCGTGCACAACGATTTTCGTCGGTGAAAGATGCCGTTGATGCGTTCAAAAACCATATTATGGAGGTGTCTCAAGAAGATTGGAAAAACTGCTTTGACAAATGGTTCGAACGAATGCAAAAGTGTATTGACCATAAAGGAGAATAGTTCGAAAAACAATAAAGCAGTTTTCAATGCCAAATTCCTGTTTTTTCATTGTTAGGCTCAAAATATAAATAGTGACCCTCGTATAGTGTGATACGAACTAACCACTATGTGCCTCCACCGGGTAACGAACCAATCCATTGATTACTTATTGAGTTGAGTTGGTGTTTTAAGTCCACTTTATGCACAGTAAGGCTAATCGGGACTCGACCTACGGTTTAAAGTGGGATCCGAACCACTGTGCCATGTGCCTCCACCGGGTATCGAACCCGGGATTGCAAGGCAACGACGATACCACTGCGCCATCGGTGGCACATGCAGCAATAAGAATACCAAGGGACAATGGATAGTTTTGCGAGACGATATTTGGGGAAAATTAACTTGTCAAGCTACTGTTAAATTAAGAAACCGTAATTTTGGAAATTTTCCCGTTTTAATTAACGTAATTTGATGTATACAAAAAATAACTGGACAACACAGCGTTAGGTTTGTCAAACTCATTCACAACATATAGTCCAGGGGCATTTGTAATCCCGTGGGTTTTTGAATGAAGGGAATATATGACCCGCCCGCAATTGTGGCAGAAGGCATATATATTACGTCATAAATCCAAGATGGCTACCGCTTCATGCACTAACTAAGAAAATCCATCATGACCCCTTTAATAGTGGTTTTGGAAAAATTGTTATAGACACACATGTTTTGTTCAGAATTGAAAAAGGAACAAAATTGATTCTTACAGGTTTTTTCATATCTCGCACTGTTATGGACATATATCTAGTGAAACTATTTCGTGCCCTTTTCTGCAAGGATTCTATGCATATTTTACACTTCACTTGACATTCTGACATATAAAGGGGGAAATTACTGCCTGTGATATTTTGTTGATGCCTGCCATTGTGGCGTATTACCTGTGTGACATCATACATCCAAGATGGCTGCCTCTGCAGACATTAACAAACAAAAACGACCCTATCTCCTCAACTCCTTTATAAATAATTTTGATCATTTGTAAGTTTGTTGGGTTTTTACACGAAGGGAAGATATGTGTATGGAGGATGCTTTCATTTGGAGGCATGCAATCATGTATTACTACAGGTGTTTTGCTGGATAGTATGTCAGAAACCATACATGACGTCCGAAATCCAAGATGGCCGCCTTGGAGGTACTGCACATGATATACTGTCAATATCCTGATTTAGAGTTCGATTATCAGATTTTTCCACAGGCATTTTCTGTTAATAATTAAAAAGTGAAAAATATTAATTATCATTATTAACGTTAGGGTCATTCCATGTCAAATCATCCAGAATTTTGTGAAAATGTCACCCACCATCCCCGATTTTGATGAAATTCGGTATACTTATACAATTTTTAATGCTGATTACAAAAATGACAATTTTTTTTAGATTGGTAAAGGGGTTCAGAAGTTACGCGCTTTTTAAAATCACCGTGTACGCCACTTGCGGCTCCACTTTGAATGACACGCATTAGGTTATAAATGATGGTATCTTCCCTCGGGTTTGCCGTAGAAACTTCAAGTTTCTTTTCTTTTGTTCAAAATAGTGTAAACTTTCATTTTAATAAGGTTTCAGATTATTGTATTAATAACCATGTATTATTATGTATAGTTTCATGTATTTTTTTACAAGAAAAAATGACTAACTTCAAGAGAGAATTTCGTGCAATGCTCCCCCCTTCAATTTCCCCCTAATTTTATATGTAGGTAGCTCAAAGTGTGTACTAATGCCTGATGGAAAAATTGGGATGGGCGGTTCAGAGACAGGGTGATAAAAAAATCATTTGCATCAAATAACATTAAAAGTTAATTTTGTTTAAAGTGCTTATGTATTTAGCACAAAGCCTGAAGTACAGTATGTTTTAAGGTATACATTTCTGTTCACTATGTGTGAAGGTAAGCATAGGTGTAACCTGGCAGGGAAAGGGAAGCATTTGACCCCTCCAAAATGTATAGATTAAATAAATTTACCAGTTAAATATATATTGTGAACCTTCTGGCAGTTGAGGAACAAACAAATAAAGAGTAATAATTGTGATTTTTCAAATGTATTTAGCAAATAATCTTAGACACTATTTTTATGGGATGGAAAAACTTTGTGATTCTTTCAACCCAAAGATAGTTCCCAAGTTACGCCCATGCAGGTAGTACTAATAATACTTACACCAGTGGCGTATGCTGGTTCTAACGAGTGGGTAATCTCCGACCTTTTGATCCTCAAACTCCAAAAGTTTCCGTGCAATTTATGTCAAGCTCCATATTGGATTTAGGAATATTGTGTCGGAATGTTTGTCTTATTGTTACGATCACAATCAATTAATTCTCGTTATTGCAGTTTACTATACGTGTAGAATTTCAAATAATAAAACAAGACAGTATTATAAAGCTATAAAAAAACAGCCTGTGAAATATAAAATGAAAGACGTGCACTAGTGAAATAAAAACCCGCAATATTAATTTAAGTGCAAAATTCAACTTACTCCAGAACCCGATTACTTGTGCCGTACCACATCCAAAGCACGCTGTTTGTCCAGTTCACGTCAATACGTGTCTGTGCGAAAGATTGCAGCTTAACAAAGGAAGTTATGTGACTTTTGGATTTTTCATGTTTGGCACAAGTGTTGCAAAGATTACAGTAGCCAGGCGTCCATACATTCTTTTCAGCCCCGAAAAGTAAGCACGGCCAACAAAAATGCAAAGCTTATGAACACTTATACTTCCTGTCAACCATGGTGTTTGGTCATAATTTGCTTGCGAAAATGCCTCACATATTCCCGATTTTTGTCTCTGTGTGTAGAAATAAGTTCAAGCGATGACACTGGCCTACCTGTATTAACAATTTGCAACTTCTCCTGAAAAGATCTTGTTCCAAAAGGTTTCACCAGCAAATCTTGTATCACATCCATTACCCTTTAACACAGCACTATCACGACAAACACTAACACCTAAATAAATAATAAACGCGAAGCACAGCACGAAGCCAACGACTACACGCATTCAGTTTCACGCGCCAAACTTCTGTTGCTGTGTTCCTGGCTCAGAATGAAATTCCCTATGAATGATAAAAAAAAAAAATCCCTTTCCGAGCTCGAAATGACAGGTTTTTAAAAGTTCGAATCATTGCAGGTCAGAGCCAGGATTTTATTTCGGGATGCGGATCATCCCTTATTAGCAGCCGCCACATAAAGTTGAAACAGTGGGGTTAGAAGTCCTGAAGATGAATCTCAGATTATTACAGCGTATTATGCAAAGTGTTTAATCCTGCTAATGAAGTAAAATTAATTACCACTATACACTTTTTAAATTAGATATTTGTATGATTTCGGGGAGGGGGGTTTCAGCCCCCCCGAGTCCTCCACCTGGTTACGTGTCTGATGTGTTTTTTTCGTTTTATGTTTAATTCGTTCATCTTCATCACTATTAATCTAAACAGGCGGAATATAGCAACTTAAATTAACTAATATATATATACAGGGTGGCTCAATAAGTCACTTAACACCCTCAGTACAAGGCCACTGCGGCATGGAATTTGAAATTGGCGATGACCAATCTTTATCAGACCAAGGGGGAACCACATTGACGCCACCCACACGGTCGACGGCCATCTTGATGTCCGCCATCTTGAATTCAACTTCAGAATTTTAAATGGGAAGGGGGTCGTGCGACATATCAAAATGGGCTAGAATTTCACGAGAAATGCAATGGTGAAGGTTTTTTCGACGTATCTTTAACCAGTAAAAAGTTATGACTGAATTCTTGTACCAATTTGCTCCTTTTACTAGGAAGAAACAGGGGGCATAGGGCCTCTCTATACACCTGTCAAAAATCATGGGAATCGGAGGGGGACACAGGGGTCAGATGATCCCCACGTCAATTTGTCCTCATCTTGACATCTGAGGCGGGTTTTGCCCCCTAAAACAGTTTTTTTGGCGAAACAAAAAACAACAACATGTATTTCTTCCTTTGGGCCCCACTACACGCCTGCCAAGTTTCATGGAAATCGGAGGGGGACACTTAGATAACCTCCCTTGTTAGTCTTACACTTTGTAATTATATAACACTGCATATATTATAATGTTTTATTTTAATTTGTAAAACTGTAACTGTAGAACAATTGTATAATTTTTGTATAACATTTCTATCTTGTTATATGTGTTAAAGGTTTCATCCTGGAATGGAATGTGTCACATTTATGTGTGTTTTCATTTCCAATACATTCGAATGAATACATATTCGTTTCAATGGCATTTACAAAATCACCTCTGACATTTTATGTTAAACAAGTAAGATTATTTTTGTGCACGAGTGTGTTAGCCGATGCGTAGCAAAGTATTTTAGGAACAACACTTGAGAAAAATTCTTGTAGGACTAACGAAAAATTTCTTTGTAATCGAAGATCATAATACCTTTTAAGGTGTGGTAATATTATAATGGGATTGAGATACGAAACTTTCGGACCCGGATCCGGATCCAGATCCGAAACTTTCAGACCCGGATCCGTTTGGCCATCCCTAGTTGCAACGCCACAACAGGGCCGATATCTGGCTTTCACTGCACGACGAAACCGGATGATGCCTGCAAGACAACTGCCCTCAAAGCTTGCAGCCACCTCAGGGGTTAGAGTTTCTCTCGCCAAACTGTGTACCGGAGACTCAGGGCAACTGGTCTCTATGTGTGTCCCGCTTGATCCAGTGCACAGAAGGGCCCGCTTACAGTGGAGTCAGTATCATCGAAATTGAACCCTGAACGAACGGAGGAACTTGCTCTTTCACAGATCAGTTCAGATTCAGTTTGGAAAATGATTCCCGTCGCACATTCATCTGGAGAGAACCACGATCAGATCACGATTTAATCCAAGGAAAATTGTGGAAAGGGATCAGTTTGGTCGAGATGCAATACTGGTATGGGAGACATCATGCTCAATGGACGTACAGAGCTGCACGTCTCTGCTGGAAGCAGGCTCGTAGCCAGGCAGGGGCCAGGGGAAGCTCAGTCCCCCCTGGCAGGACAGCCAGCCCCCCCCCCCCCCTGGTACTGCCACCAGTCACATTGACATTATGTAAAACTATTTTGTATTCTAATTTGTTTGAGGTAAAGAGTGAAAATGTAGACAGCAGATATTAATTATTTGGCTCCCAACTAGATGAAAGATAAATTCATAGAACATGAACAGCAGCTATTATATTCGTTCATTCTTGTTTATGAGCCGAAGTCTTAGTAGGAGCAAGTATTTAGAAGATTCTCTAGGCCTGTGGTTCCCAAAGTGTGCGCCGTACCGCCTTGGGGATCTGTGGCTAGCTTGCAGGGGAGCAGCAAAATGTTCCAATATTTTCACAGAAATTATATGCTTATTTAGTACTTTTTACACATAAGATGATTCTGAATTGGAAACTTGTGTTTATTTTTTAACGTAAGGCAAGCAACCAAACCACACTAACTGAGTGTTGCAAATGTTGGGTCGACATTCTGACTTGGGCGCCGCGGAAAAATCTTGAAATACTAAAGGCGCCGTGAAACTAAAAGGATTGGGAATCCCAGTTCTAGACTTTAGAAATATCTTCCAGAGGGAAGCTTCTTTATTTGCACCTTCCCAGCTCCTGTTGCACATGGCCGTATTTAGAGGGGGGTTCAGGGTTCAACCCCCACCCCCGAAACGTCTGGCTAGTGTTGCCCACGAGACGAGACATGTCCCGTCTCGTTTTCGAGACGAGACGAGACAGCTCGTGAAAAGTCTCGTCTCGTCTCGAAAGTCTCGAAAAAAAATATAAACAAAATAACTAATCAATTGCAAATATTTTGGCCTCCCCCCGTGGCGCACTGGTAGCGTCGTCGCCTTGTAATCAAGGGGTCCCGTGTTCGATACTCGGTGGAGGCACGTAGTGGTTCGGATCCCACTTTAAACTGTAGGTCCAGTCCCGATTAACCTTACTGTGCATAAAGTGGACTTAAAACAGTAAATCAGCATATCAGCAGCAAATATATATTTATTCGGAATAAATCATTTCCTTTGGAAACTCAAATCAGCTTCTATTACATGAAAAAAAGATCTGTAAGATTCCCCCTCGAAAAATCCTAATTCGTCACATATTGTCCGTAACGAATTTGCCAGACTTTAGCCTCGTGTCCCAGCTATCTTAACTTGCAAAATTCCTACCCTAAGAGTTCTCTTCCATTCATCCTTGCGCAAAACGATCCGGAGTTAGTCACTGCCATTGTTTACTACAGCCCTGTTCCAGCCATACTGGCGACAATCGTCATAAAATTTCTCGCCCAAACAGACTCTTCTTTCATTTGCGACCCTCTTCTCAAAATCCACAGCAGCCTCGAGTGCTGGTTGCAAACTCCTAAGATTTCGTACTAAAAACCTAGGTAAAGGTAAATTTCCAAGTGCATATAGCACAGTGCCATTTACGGGATGTGGGGGGAAAGGTCATTTTGGAGGCGAAGTGATCAGCACCACACTCCTGCCGCCTTTGCCGTCCAGGATTGCCCCCATGCACGCATTGATATAAGGCTGGGAGCCTCGGAGCTGCTTTATGCTGGGACCATCCGACATTTATTCACCCACTCTGGGAATCCAACCTGGGTCTCCCAACTGGCAGTCAGACGCCTTAACGACTACACCACCGCGGCTCTAAAAACCTAGTAAAAAGCTTAGATACTCTACTTTGACGTAACGAACATAAAAATGCCTGAAGTCATAGGAGTAATAAGCAACTTGCGACAGCAACAAGTGTAGCTTAGAAATGAACCCTCAGTAATAAATTCATCCTTCCGATCGGAAGCGACTCGACCGACAAGCGGCACGGGTTGCTTTGTCGTTTGCGTGTCGTTCGTACCGGCCCGTTTTCTAATAGCGTGCATAGTGTCGCGTCTGTCTGTTAGTAGTGAATTTACAGTGAAAGCTTGCTTATAGACTAAGGGAGATTTCACATCCAAGCGACCCGCGACTCGTAACATGTGTCACTTCAGGATTTCACCAATCGAACGCAGGTTTGTGCGGCCTGCCATGCCCCTACGCTGTGAAACGTTGCTGTTGTCTCGTGTCGCTTGTCGCTCCGGTCTGAAAACTGTGTTGCTTGTTGCCTGTTCCTTCAACCTGAAAGCTATCTTGGGGTAATTTCACATCGAAGCGACAAGCGACAGGTATAATTGACACACAAGCGACACAATCCCCCCTCAGTCTGAAGGAAAACATTCACCCCGCATCCATGAACAACGGACTGAGGCGTCAAGAGACACGTGCAGCTTCTCGTGTGTCTTCTGTTCGAAAGGTTGCATTGACAACTGAAAGTTCGCTTCCAAGCGACTCGTGTCGCTTGTCGCCTGTAACTTTGGTGTGAAATCTTCCTCACAGGAAACCTTTCGAACCGAAGCGATACAACAAGTTGCACGTCTCGCTTGTCGCTTGCATGTTGTTCTGCTTAGGCCGTTTTCTGGATACCGTGTATCGTCGCGAGGGTTGTTATCCGCGCATGCGCGGTGAATGCTTGCTTATAAACTGAAGTGTCCCTGTTGATCGTTGCTGCAGTGTGATACTTCCGCGTCGCTTGTCACATTCAACAAGCCACAGGAGAGAAGCTACAAGCAACATGTCTAGCTTGGAAACGAACTCTCAGTAAACGTAACATTCCGAGCCGAAGCACCACGTGTCTCTTGTCGCTTACGTGTCGCTCAAATTTGGTCGTTTTCTTAATATCGAGCGTAGAATCGTCTCGATCTGTTGATACTACCCGTGCAGTGAATACTTTTATCATAGACGGAACGGAAGGGGATCATGTCACTTGTCACTTCAGTGTAAACCCCCGTGTGGCTTGTCGCCTGTCGCGTGTTCCTTCTGTCTGAAAGCTCCTTACGTGTACGATGGATAAAGAGTGGGTGGGAGCCAGAAAAGCCAGATTCTATACACTATCTAGCTATTGATAATCAACAAACTTTATTTGAAATACTTATGTTCTTATGATTAAGGAATCATATTTATTTACACTATACAGTGAGCAAAGTGATTTAAGGTTTAACCCATTTTCGAGAATAATATTTTGTCATGTCTCCCAGTTTTAACTTTTGTTGGTATAATATCCTGCATTAATTTTCGAGACGAGACGAGACAAAAGGAGACGGGACGAGAAGAGACAGAACCCTTCGAGACGAGACACGAGGGGATAAACAAATATTTTCGAGACGAGACACGAGACGAGACACGAGGGGATAAACAAATATTTTCGAGACGAGACACGAGACGAGACACGAGGGGATAAACAAATATTTTCGAGACGAGACACGAGACGAGACAGCATTTCCACGAGACGAGACGAGACAGACCAAAGTCTCGTCTCGTGGGGCAACACTACTTCTGGCATGTTGGATTAATGGAAGTTCAGAAACCAAAATTTGTAACACATTTTCAAAAAATCATTCGCAGTTTCACAAAAATACAACAGGGAGACAATCCTGGAATGATCGAGCTAGAATTTTCAAACATTTTGAATTCTGAAATTTGAGCGAAACTGATTTAATTCTCAGAATCGCAGCCCACCTGTGATCCCTTCATTTTCACTTCTGCTGTCCTCTTTCCAGTGCTGTTCCTGGATCAGACTGAAAATTCCCTTGTGATTGTCCCAAATTTCCCGTTCCAACTTTTAAATTCCCTCTTTATAAGAGTTCAAACCTAGGACATCCAGCTTCGTAGCGCGTTACATTCACTATCCTTCATCCAGCGGTTCGATATAGTACATACATTTAACCCATATGCGGTCCTATAAAACATACTGGTATAGTACATAGTGGTTGTATATAATGCTATTTGGTAAGTCTAGGAACAATATGAGCGTGGGAAAGTGGGATCGAACTGGTTCATAGAAACCCCCCTTCCCTCCGAATTGACATCGTTTATTGCAAGTTACAAGATGTATGTTACGCCCTCCCTTGCCCGGGAAAACAAATGCTACCACTACCTAGATAGAGGCGGCAAAATCTCCCTCGGGCAAGCGAAATAGCGTTACGGTCCAGGTTAAGTTCGTGTGTAGGAACCGGTGACCAACAGTGCATAGTAATAAGCCATATCGAATAAAAACAAAGACATATGTACTTTCAAATTACCACCTCTTTACCTGTAGCCGGGAAGCGGCTAGCTGCATACCTGAAAATCACGGGTAGCGACATGTATACGAAAATGATATAGCCCAAAATTAACATGAAAATAAAAAGTATATTCTATTCATAACCAACAAAAATGGAATTATTACAGGTCCCCACACTTGCACTCTCACATTCTCTCTCAGATTCAATCCTCAAGGGGTCATCGACACAAGAAATTATACATGACATGTACAGGTTTTATGACGACAAGCCCTAATTATTGCATTTTCAATTAATTTTATCTTACTTTTTGTCTAATCAGGTCATTTGTGATTTTGCTCCAGTGCTACTTAAATCCTAGCCAGCCCTTACTTAAGTTCACCTTTTGTTTTTAAAAAAGAGACTAGTCGGCGCGGTGACCATACATTACTTGACCAGTATAAACAAAGGCGTCTCAACGGCAATTACATTCACGTGGGCGGACGTTTTCCTTTTACAAGACCTCACGTGGTTCCAGACATAACAAATAACCTCCGTTGAGTGGCGCAAACATATACTCTCTAGCAGGCGGGACTTAAACACTTCGCCGCGACGAGCAATTCACATTACCAGGCAAATACTTTAACAAATAATCACATATGCGACCGGACATAGCTAGCAGCGACACAGCGCTGACACATAAAAATGAACAAACCTCAAGTAGAATATGCAATTAAGCGGGCGGCGCTTTACTCTAATAGTACGCACTTTAAACAAATACAAAGGAGCACAAACAACAATGAATTTAAGATCATAAAAAAAAATATCACAAGGAATAAGAAAAATTGACATGAGACGAATAGATTACAAATGACAAGCGCGACGGGAGTTTGATATAAAATTTCGAGTTGAGTGGGCGTTTTCAAAATGTCGACGAATTTCAAGGGCGTTCTCTAAATCAATCGGGCCGTCGCGTGCTGACAATCACACAGATGAATACATTACCAACTCTCAGCTTCCGAGGTGCATCCTGGCGTCGTTATGGGCGATTGAAGAACACATAGTATTCACACGGAAGGTTTCCTTGGTCGCGACGATGGAGATGCGAAACGTGTTCAAACACCTAGTTCCCCGGCTCCTCTTCCTCTCGGGATCGGTGGATCTCCGTGGTATGGCGCGGTTCGGACGTCGCATCTGAGCGGTCGTTGTCGGCGTCGTCGGCGTCGTCGGGGCGTCAACATCTCTCTCTACATCTCTCTGTCGCGGCTGGTAGGCGTCGTCGGCGTCGTCGGGGCGTCAACGTGGCGGATGGTAGGCATCGTCGGCGTATCAATAGGGCGGCGTTCGACGCTCTCTCTCTCTCTCCATGGCGGGTAGGCATCGTCGGCGTGGCTCATCTTTCTCTCTCTCTCTCTCTCCGTGGCGGGTAGGCATCATCGGCGTAGTCTCGTCTGACATCTGGCGAATCGACGTAACGCCCTCATCTCTCTCCTTCCTCTAGCCCGCCATAGTTTCCGGTGTTCCTCGTTTCTCAAAAATTATAAATGGCGTAAGGTAATCACGGAAACACGGTTTCGCTTCAACTTCCCCCCAGCGGTTGAGGTAGGCGCACTCGTGTAGACTTACTGCCTATCACACACACTGGTGTTCGCACAACACAACAAAGTCCACTGTACACGAAAGGTAGCACGAAGGTGCTCTCGTTCCAAGAATCGCGGCAAAACTGTATATGGAGAGGTAGCACGGAGCTGCTCTCGCTACAAGGATCGCGGTAAGACTGTGTATGGAGAGGTAGCACGGAGCTGCTCTCGCTACGAGGATCGCGGTAAGACTGTGTAACGAAAAACCATGTCCTTCGTTTTATTTGGATTTTGAAAAAGGACGCTAGGCGCACGTTGGAGTGACGCTTCCGAAGAGGTTATTCCACCACGCTCTATTGTCTCCAAACTAGGACGGACCGTGTCCGAAGTTAACTTGTGCGGATTAAGCTTCCGCCTGGCTGTCGCCCATAGCTCAATTGCAATCGCTTTCCACAAACTGATCAATTAGAACCGATTTGATCTGGCGTCCGTAATTGTCGCTTGATCGTGACGAAACTCCACACATCCGTCCTTGCACACATGCCGCTGCGCTGGTATAAGTTTCACATGAATCTGACCGTTGGAAACCGAGATATTTAAATGTTTGTCATTAAGGTCGAATTTCCTAAGCTTTAGACGCATAGCGTGACCCTTCAGGTGCTCGCCCTTAACACACGCGAACGTCTCGTTCCTCCCGTCGGCTTGGCAAAAATCACATATGTAATCTTACAAATTAAAACTCTCAACACTTTGAATCAACACGTCTTTTTACCGCTACATACATGAATAATAATGATAATAATAATAGTGACGGTAAATCTGACTGTCACGAAGATAACAAAATGTTTGTTAGTTTTATTGTTAATAACGGAAATAAAGTCCAGTTAGTTGATATTCCAACAGAATAACCAAAGAAAGACGGCGTTAGATCGAAAAACTGAGGTTACAATACAGGCAGTAAGAGTAAAACATAATGGTTATGTTTTACCATTTAAACCAAAGAATAACTGGTTCAACAGTTTTCAAAATTCCAAAAATTAAGTTTTATGTGAATGGTCAAACAACATAAACTTTATGACTAAAATTTCTTACTTACTTTTAAAGCTTTTTCTTGAGGTACCTAAAACTTAATAACAAAATATAATAACTGTGCATTTCATTATACACTGCATGAAACTTAAAAAAAACAAAAAAAACAGTTGTGCTGCATGAATAGAGTATAAAAGTCTCCACAAGGATATATAGACAGCAATAATAATAATAATACGTTTGGAATTAATTAATTTATGAAATTTTAAAAATATATTATTATTATTTCTATTATTCAAATTTCTTGCGACTCCCATGGGAACAATTATGAGTGAACTCACCCCCCTAAAATTCTTCCTGCCTACGGCCATGCTGTTGCAGTCTCTCGTTTGACAGAAATCTGTGACTTTGACGTCATCATCCACATTCCTTCCACATCTGCATCAAATGTCAACAGATCCAAACGTTTTGGGAACCAAGGGGAGTTTTATTGCTTTGGCCAGGGGTGGAATTGGAATGTACGGTAGGCACTATGATTGAAGTGAATATTGTTCATTTTTACTTGTATGATATAAATAATTGTATCATCAAAAATAGTATGGAGTGAGCATTAAGGGATGGTACTCATGACCAGTCAATGAACACTTCAAGAGATGTTTCAGAAGATATACAAATACTACTTTTTTCAATATCTCTAAATTTTATATTTTACTCGTACATTAACTTAATGACCCCGGCACACATAGCTAATTTACCCGTATTTAATACTGTTAAACTTTAGAAAAATTAACTTGGTTTATAAGCCCCCCTGATAAGCCCCCCCCCCCTGGAGACCAATTCTGGCTACGGGCCTGGCTGGAGGTACTCTTACTGCCCAGAGGCACAGAAACGAGGTACTACACAACATGTGCGACTTCAGAGGCACAGTCGGCACAGATTTCAACTTCAAGGATGAAAAGATGATAATACATGTGCGCATCGAACCAAATTGGTGGATGACTTTCTTGAAGGTGAATAAATCCACAACATGGACTGGCCACCAAGGTCCCCAGACATAAATCCTGTAGTGTCTTAAGGAGACGAGTTAGCTCGCGATCCTCCACCAAAGACATTTCCAGAGCTCTGCATTCCTCTTCATGGGAAATGGGACCAGCTGCCTGTAGAACTCTTGAACCACATTGTAAACAGCATGTTACGTCGTTGCAAGGTTGGTTGTGTAGCTGTTAGGGGTAACTACACACCATGCAAGCCTCTTTTTTTCGTCAAGGAAGTATCTTCTATTTTCCTATTTTTTGCAATTGTGTCTTTGCAGTTTGCACTAAAAACAATTGTTAATTTCATGCATTCTACTCCATTGTACACCATATTACGTTTTGATTAATTTTCACTGTTTTATGCAGTTGTATTACATTAATAATAAAACAGTTTCTCATATGTTAATTATGCTTAACATTTCGACACTACTGTAGTTATAAAAATTATAATAATATTTTTCACTTTTTAATTATTAACAGAAAATGCCTGTGGAAAGATGTGATAATCGAACTCTAAATCAGGATATTGACAGTATATCATGTGCAGTACCTCCAAGGCGGCCATCTTGGATTTCGGACGTCATGCATGGTTTCTGACACATTGTAATACATGATTGC
This sequence comes from Lepisma saccharinum, assembly GCF_977018435.1. Taxonomy (NCBI): domain Eukaryota; kingdom Metazoa; phylum Arthropoda; class Insecta; order Zygentoma; family Lepismatidae; genus Lepisma; species Lepisma saccharinum. The sequence continues at coordinate 22,777,695 of NC_139235.1, forward strand.
ATACCTCCAAATGAAAGCATCCTCCATACACATGTCTTTCCTTCACTTCATGTAAAAACCCAACAAACTTACAAATGGTCAAAATTACTCCTAAAGGAGTGAAGGAGATAGGGTCGTTTTTGTTTGTTAATGTCTGCAGAGGCAGCCATCTTGGATGTATGATGTCACATAGGTAATACGCCACAATGGCAGGCATCAAAAAAAATATCACAGGCAGTAATTTTCCCCTTTATATGTCAGAATGTCAAGTAAAGTGTAAAATATGCATAGAATCCTTGCAGAAAAGGGCACGAAATAGTTTCACTAGATATATCTCCATAACAGTGCGAGATATGAAAAAAAACCTGTAAGAATCAATTTTGTTCCTTTTTCAATTCTGAAGAAAACATGTGTGTGTATAACAATTTTATCAAAACCACTATTAAAGGGGTTATGATGGATTTTCCTTAGTTAGTGCATGAAGGGGCAGTCATCTTGGATTTATGAAGTCATACATGCCGTCTGCCACAATTGCGGGCAAAACACCTGGTAGTACGTTATTGTGTACTACACTAACAACATACTAGTGGTAGTCATATATTCCCTTCATTCAAAAACACACGGACTATAGAAATATTGACATATGCCCCTGCACTAATAAGCAAAAGCTTCAAAATTATTTCTTTTGTACTCCAGAATAGGACAGTGATTTACTACTTGACCGTGCGTTTCGTCTAGTTTATGCATTAACTCCAAAATATGCGTTTACACAAAGAATTCGGAAACTTTATTATGTCTGGAATGTTACAGCCCCTCAAAGCAGCGAAGAACATGGAGAAACACTTGATTGTCATTTTTCAGAGTAGAAAGTTCTAAATATACGAAATATCCTATTGTACCCCCCCTAGAAAGCATCTGTGTACTAACCACCTTTACAACCCCCCCCCCCCCTTTCAAAGAATCCTGTGTATGCCAGTGCACATAGTCGATTCTGAACGTTACTGATCGGGCTGAGCCATAACTCTAAGTGTTTTTGTGTGATATAAATGCTTTATTGTTTGTATCTGGATACTACACACAACAATGAATTGTCACAAAAATCCACAAAGCAGGCATAGGAAATTTTCGAATAATGGTGCTACTACAGTTTGACGACACACGTTCGTTTACTGCATCATCGGGTCGGGTGAACTTAGAACCCAGTCCTACTTGATACGTTTTCGCGCTGCCTTGTTTGTTTATAATAAATCACGCTTTTATAATTTTTGGAGGTGGCTTGTAGTAGTGAATTTTCTCTCTCATGAATTGATTTCGTATTTTCTTTTTCTGTTGTGTCAATTCATTGATAAATGCTCTTTTGTTCTGAGCAACAAGTTCAATCTTTTCCCGATCGTGACGCCACCATCGTTATTCGCTGTATCGCGGAACAATGAATTCCTCTTATAGTCGGTAGATGGCAGGACCGCAGCAAATGTAAAGAGTAACGGAGTATAACTTTATTTTGGATGGAACGGTGAGGTTTTTTTTTTTGTTCGAAATGGATATAGGAGCGAATTAATTATGCATATTGAGAAATTTACGCAATACGAACATTTTACACCTATATTGAAAGCGGAAATGAACAGAGGAGAGGATGTGGGTAGGAGGGAGAACTGAACGTGCAAGAAAGGAAAAGTGTAAACGACGCAGTGTTTCGTAAAATTTCCTTGCTCGGTGCTACGTTCCCGGCAAGGACGTATTTAGGGAAGGGGGTACGTACCCCGCCGAAACATATATCAAGTATTAAAATTAAATAATGAAAAAATTATTCGTTTAGCCTTTGTTATATAATTTCCTCTGAACTTGTTGTAAGACAAGGATTATATTGGGATCATACGATTTTGAAGGACACGAAGGACGTATTTCGGGGATCCGGACCCCACCCCCCCCCCTACCCGAAAGACTTATTAGGTACGAAAATTAAATAATGAAAATATACTCGTTTAGCATTTGTTGTATAATTTCCTCTGAAGTTATTGGAAGACAAGGATTACATGGGGATCATACGGTTTTGAATGACATTACAAAGAAGATTTATGTACACTACTACTCAAAATAATATGCATAAGATATTAATCAGAAACTTACTTTTCTCCAACTACATGTAACATAATTTTTGTTATTCGATAAATATTCAATTATTCATCTATTTGACATTAATTCATTGCCAGGGAACTTGTTTTTATGTAAATTATTCCGATCTTAACTACAGGTAAGCTACGTAATGAATATGCGCTGTTATATCTATATTGTTATACAGTATTTTTACCTATTCGTGTAATAATAATATAATATTAATTGATGTATTGTAATTAGTATTAATTTTATTTAATATAATTATTTTAATTTAAACAGTATTATTATTGTTGTTGTTGTTGTTATTATTATTATTATCATTATTATTATTATTATTCCTGAGACACTTGGTTCGGACCCTCCCCCCCTGAAACATATTTCGATACGTGCCTGGTTCCCGGCTATGAGTATGAGCACTCTTCTACACACTAATAGTCTTAATATTGCATAATTAACGATTTATTAACAGCAATAGCTTTACTAGCAACTAGTTAACAGCACACGTTTAAAATACACTTCCACGAAGATACTTCGTTTACACAAACCTTACAGAGGCTAATCTTTTAATTAAATTCCAAAAGATTATAAGCCATAAAATAGTCACAGACTTGCAATAACACAAACTTAGACTTACATTTATGTCATCTTTCATATTTTTTTTATAACCAAAAACGCAAGAAAAAAATCTAACTTTTATCATAGTTACCAATCAGGGGTGCCCACAGGGGTGGGGGAGGATTATGGCGCAGACTGCGCCATCTAAATTTTTGGGGGCATTTTTTTCCATAATGTAATATAAAATTCAACATTTATATATTTTTCCAAAATAAATGTAAAGACGTTTACACCTTAGGTACACCATATTTAATCCATTAGATGAAGAAAATGAAGTATTTAGAGGTAGCGATGCCCACAGGTGGGTTTGTGGACTCACGTTATGCGCAAGGAACTTTTTTTTTGGGGGGGGGGACGATTTTCTTTTATGGAAATTTGATGTGAAACAGTACAGCATTTGGCACAAGTTGAATTACGTTATTAACTATCCATTGCTGTTACGAAATTGTAACGAGTATTATTATTATTATTATTATTACACATAGTGTCTTAAATCGACACGTGGATTCAGATGGGGGATTGAGGATTAAACGTTGGGGGAGGGGAGCCAATATCTGACTATTGAATATCAGTGTTAAATCTTAGATTATCCTGGGAATTTTAGTTAGGGGGGCTGAGCATTAAATTTGAGGGGGGGATATCCAACTCGTGTATTAATATTTTGTTTTAGATTGTAGCGGGAAATGTGGTTTTGGGACGGAAATTTTTTTTCTTCAACAGTAAGTCCAAAATTTTGGTTGCAGGATTAAATATTAAATTTGAGGGGAGGAGATATGGAGCTCTTAATAAAGTGTAAAATCTTAGATTGCCAAGGGATTTCTTTAGGGTTCGAACATTATATTTTGGGACTTTATTTAGCGATATGGTATGCGCACGTTTCGGTGCCGAACATGAGAAAAGAGAAGCTGGAAAGAGTAAATATCGAGGGATCCTATGAAAGTATCGACGTCCCATTAAATTAATATTCTTGCAAACCTGCAAAGAAATGTATATAAAAATTGTCTTGCTCGTTTCGCTCGTGATGTTGCGTTGCAAAAATGCGTGTCTGGCATTTTCATGAGAGATTGTGAAGAATTATACTGTAGCTGCAGTACACGACATAAACAATATTCTCGATATTTATTAGGGTCATTTGTTCAAAGACGGCCAGTTTGTAAAGACGGCCTACCTGCAACGTTTTGTTGTGCAGCGTCGCACGTGGCGAAATTTGGAGCTAACGGTGCCTGTTCCAACACGCAGTGAGGCTTTCTGAAATGGGGTGACATAAGCGCCATGTTGTTTAAATGAAGCATCCAGCTGCATACTGGTAAATACAAAGGTAAGTGATAAAAGTATAACGATCAAAATGGCTGATATAACTCTCTCCTTAATGAAAAACTCTAGATAAACAAGCGAATCTGTACAAAAGTCAGGTTTATAGGTGTGTTAGATGATGTGTGGAGCATACAACGCTGCTTCCTGGTTTGAATTCCATAACGTACAAGCTTCTCTTTTGTTGTTTTCGCTGCATGATACGCGTTGGGGTAAGGCGGCCCCTTCTGTGCATTAGCCATGTGGGGTAAGACGGTCCCCACTAATATTGTTATGCTAGTGGAATATGTCGTGAATTTAGATTAATAAATATGTGTCTTGCAATGATATGTGGTACAAGAGTTACAAGGCTCGCCTCCTTCATGAATGCACATAACATAACCAGGTAATTAGCTGTCATTAGATTGTTTAGGCGGGAGCATGAACTGGCGACCAGAAACAAAATTGTCCAAATTAGTGTAAGTCGTACTTTTATATTATGTGAACTTTATTTTTGCTATAAGCAACAAAAGTGCCAGTGTAGACGTGGCTGTTTCCGGGTTCTCGAGCACAGGTCTATACCCTGTACACCACATTACTTCAACTTCGCTGATACTACTGACAGACCTAGGGCTACTGCAGACGATGTCACAGCCTCATCCACAGGTGCAACCACTCCATCCAGTGGTCCCAACGCCGATGCTGGCCTTGTTCAATCTCCAGTCAGACCTAGGGCTAACTCACATGGCTCAACCTCCACCTTCGAGCCAATGCCTTCAACATCTCGTGGGACCATGAATGGAAATGCAAGCATGGTGCGGTTTGCAGATATAATGAAGGTACCACGTCTTGATACTGCTGGGCACAAGAAGAAACGCAGATGTGCATCTTCTGTACAGTTAACTTCCCTTGAATACATAGAGAAAGCAAAAGGAGACATGAACAGTCAAAAAAGGAACGTACTCAGGCGCAAAAGAGTTGTGCAGATCGAGGGAAAGGAATATCAATGAAACGTAGTAAAAAACATTGTTCTAAGTGTGGCGGTTATTATTACAATGCAAGTGTACCCGGTGGAGGCACATAGTGGTTCGGATTCCACTTTAAACTGTAGGTCCAGTCCCGATTAGCCTTACTGTGCATAAATTGGACTTAAAAACACCAAATCAAATACAATGCAAGTGATGGGAAGGATTGGTTCAAGTGTAACGATTGATTGCTAGGGTTGGTTCCATGAAGACTGTTTTGGGCGAGATAGAGTCCAGGTTGGAATATGTGCTGTTTGTGGTGATAGTGATGGTTTATAGTGATGATAATGATGGTTTATAGTGGGGTACATGGAATATGGAATGCTGACGTTTTTTTTTACTTGTTTATTACATTTAATGTAAGTTTTCATATATCGGAGTACCATTTAAGGGGGGTCCATCTTTGCACAGCCAACTTTTTAACGGTGGGCCGACTTTGACACATGTTTGTAAAAACGGCCTACTTTACACTACCTGCAATTTTGATTTATTGTGCAGACAGGATGTTTGGTTAGTGGATATTACCTGTATTTTCTGATAACCTAAATAACAATAGTGTTAATAAAAAAATTGCTTTTTCTTCAAAATTAATATTTTCTTGTTATTAAGGGAAAAAGTCCTTAGGGGTGCCGTCTTTGAACAAATGACCCTAATAATATAATTTCTTAAAATATAATGTCTAGTGTCGGTATACTGCTTAATTTAAAGCAGGTGAATCATTTTGATGATATGGTTCTATTAGCAATATTATTGTATTTTTGATTCCCTGTAGGCTATGCTGCAATAGTTGTACTTACTGTGTACTTCATAGTAACGCCTTGCACATTACTCGATAAAACAGGAAAATAAATAGTGTAAAATTCGCATTTCTAACTTATTGTTGCAGAGTAATTTTACTTTAGCAAGTGAAATTTGCACTTAAGATGAAATCCATGTAATTATTGCTATGGATTACTAAAAAAAATGTAATTACCCCAAGCAGAGGGGGTGAGTTCTTTGAAGGAGACACCTTATTATATTCTTGTCCCGGCCTTAGGAATTTCTAGCTGGGTTCTGTAATTTTCGATCTTAAGTTGTGTAAGACTGTGTGAAATACCCAAATTGTGGGTTATTAAAATCTTGTTTTCCAACCACAAACACTGTTTAAATACATATTTATATAATTATGACACTTGAGATTGCTAGCTTTCCGTTATTTCGAAAATTTGAACCATTAAAAAATATGGACAGTTTAACACGCTATTGTATTAAAATGAAATGAATTATTACGTATTCACCCAAAATATTTCGAGGGATAATGCATCCACGGTCTAGCTGGGGCATGGAAACCTCTGTTTAAGCTTAAACTGTTCACAAACAGTGAAGTCAGTGGCGGCTTGTAATCACACATTCGCGATTATCTCGGAAACAGCTCCTTTGTAGACCCATGTTTACTGAGACTTTTTCGCTTCTGTTATCGTGTACTTTCACCTGTGTCAGTTTGCGCTATTACTTATGAAACACCCTGTATATCAATCCTATTTAGAAGTCGCCGTACAACGCTTTCAGAGCTTCACAGCATGTGAAGGACCAGGTGAACGACCCTTTCTGAATGACATCTTTGCTCGTTGAGGACCTGTTTATCCTGCATTTATGGAACCACGCATTACAGAATCAGGGTTGCCACTGGCATATTTCCCTGTCAAGGTTAAAGTTAGTTTGAGGTCCACTCTATGCTCAGATAGGCAAATCGCAACTGAACTTGCAGTTTAGTGTGGGTTCCAAGCCCGCTGTATAATCTGCCTCCACCGGGAATCGAACCAGAGTCCTCTTGGCTACAAGATACTGCGTTACCAGTACGACATTGCGGAGACTCTGTCGAATAACATATTAATGTTCAGCTCAGAATATGAATAATATCATTAGACATATCTACACGTGTTACATACCGCATTTATACTCAAGTGGCAGCACCTTACACAACACATTGAAGATCGTCAGTGTTGCCAAAAGATGTTCGCGTTCCTGCGTGTGCATTCAGTCCTCTCGGCTGCGTCAGGGGCGTAACCAGGAAGTTGTTTTCGGGTGGGTCCCAACTTTTGGTGAAAGAATAAACAGTGATAGTGGGAAATAATGCTGAAACAGCGTTTCCAATGTACCTGTCACTGTGTATATTAATTGTGACTAGGTCTGAGAAGATACCGCTTTGAACCGATACCAATAACAATGCAGATACTCTAACCGATTCTCCGATACTGAAACCGGTGCATGAAAATTGTAAAAATTAAAAGTTGTTCAAAATATTGCTTAATATTAGTGTGTAAGTATTGTATTCTAAGGTCTGCTTCAGACAAAGCATTTTCCTTAGCATTATCTTTACATTTACACCATGACCATAATGCTACCGTGTAAAGTATAAAATCTTATTGCATTTCAGATGCCATGGCATATTTCATGGCATTTCTCAAGGATAGAACCCGTCCTATTTCCGTAGCATTTTTCGTAGCATAACCAATCAGAAGCGACCTCTAGGTCACGAGTACAGTTGTAATGGCGGCCGCGTGAGATGTAAACAATGCATCACTTCACATTTTTAAAAGCCGATAACTATTCAACTAAGAGGAATAACGTTTCGTATAAAACGTTATTAGGTACACAACAATGGCGCTGCTTAAATACATACTTTACAACGTTCACTGTACACGTATGGAAGAATATTTTAGTTGTTTCAAATGTAAACACCGTGCACTAAGCATAGATGGTGTAACTGGACGTGCCTTTCATGCTGTATCTATATGTTATACATTGTAATCGCAAAAGCTAGCCGAGAATTTACACGAAATGCTTCCGGGTAAAATACTATCCGCTATAAGATTTTTAAAGCTTAAGTAGCATTTATGCTAGTAGTAGAGGACCCCGCCAAGGACAGTTTTCTTCGTGGGTGGTCCTTTATTTGCGTATAATTAAGAACTTATTTGCACGGGTTTTAATTAATTCGCATGTACTTAGAACTTATTTGCATGTACTTAGAATACTTTACATTTATGTATTTGCATGTTTATAACTTTTTATGAATATATAATTATTTATTTTATGAAAAATATGTATATAGCAGGTAATTAGAGGTACTAAACGCTATGCATATGGTTTTATATTCATTACTGCAAAGTATGTAATGTATAAATCGATAATAATTAATGTTTATAGTATTGAAAATAAGTTTTCTATGGTTTATGAACCGCTATGAACGGTGGTAATGGGTGTAGGTACAGGTTCAATTACGATTGGGGACGGTCCTGGTATTCGAACCCGCGATATGTAATATTATTAATTAGTACTATGCAATTATTTCATTATGTTATAAAAGACGGTGGTACGAGATGCCAGACAGAATACTGTCTCCGAATCTCGACTCCGCTCTGATGCCAGACAAAGAGAATGAATTAATATTCCGCGCAGGTAGAGGAGAAAGGAATTTGGGGAGTGTGCGCTCAAGGTCAAATGACGTCACAACGTCAGGACAAAGGAAGAACCTGATTGACCAATCAGAGAACGCGTCGGTAGATTTTCAGAACCGGTTTTTCCAAGGTTAACCAGTACGCAAGAACAGGGGAAAGCTATGCAATACTGTAGGGCAGGGGAGGGATTCAACCAGACAACAAAGGATGTCTGGAATGGCAGCAAGGGTCAAATCTCTGAAGCTATGCGTCGCTTGTAGAACCGGTTTCCGCCGCCAATTAATATTCCGCTCAGGTTTGCCTTCAACGCACAGGACGCTTTAGCGCAGGTTTTTTTTTATCTGTACTATGAAGAAGGGAGAGCTATTAGGGACGGGGCCTACAGTTTTCACCATTTGCTTTTATCACGGGGTAACGAACCTAGGACCCTTTGATTATTGATTTAGGTAGTAAATGTATGTTACTGTGTGCTATTTAACTTAATTTTGAGTTTATTTTTTACCAAACTTTGACTTTATGTCAAATCTTTTACAAGTTTTTATGTATTTTTACAAAAATAACACTATTTATACTATTCAGGAAACATTTTCACAGCTTATCTTTATTTTTACAAAAATAACACTATTTGTACTATTCAGGCAACATTTTTTATTAAATTTTGGACTCGCAAAGATATTTTTACAACTTTTTAACTTATTATTTTACAATTTTATGTTAATTTTTTACCAAAATAACACTATTTGTACTATTCAGGCAACACTTTTATTAAATTTTGGACTCAAAGACATTTTTTCAACTTTTAACTTATTATTTTACAACTTTAAGTTAATTTTTTACCAAAATAACACTATTTGTACTATTCAAGCAACATTTTTTATTAAATTTTGGACTCACAAAGACATTTTTTTCTACGTTTAACTTATTATTTTACAACTTTATATTAATTTTTTACCAAAATAACACTATTTGTACTAATCAGGCAACATTTTTTATTAAATTTTGGACTCACAAAGACATTTTTTCAACTTTTAACTTATTATTTTACAACGTTATGTTAATTTTTACCAAAATAACACTATTTGTACTATTCAGGCAACATTTTTTATTAAATTTTGTATTTACAAAGAGATTTTTTCAACTTTTAATTTATTATTTACAAGTTTATGCCTATTTTTTTACTCAAATAACACAATTCTATCTGTTCAGGAAAGACTTTTAGTTACATTTTCGACACACAAAGTGTGTGTTCTCAACTTCTATCTGTTTATTTCACAAGTTTAGGCTTATTATTACCAAAATAACACAATTCAAGCTGTTCAGGAAAGACTTTTAGTTATATTTTCGACACACAGAGTGTGTGATCTCAATTTATATCTGTTTATTTCACAAGTTTAGGCTTATTATTACCAAAATAATACAATTCAATCTGTTCAGGAAAGACTTTTAGTCGCATTTTCGACACACAGAGTGTGTGATCTCAACTTCTATCAGTGGCGGCTGGCCAAGTGCAACAAGTGCAGATGTTTTCACCTAATTTTCAAATTAATATTGACATTTTTCATTTGCTTGTTAAATTAAACTATTTCTCAGCAGAACGTACGCGATAATACTCAAATTACGCCGCTCTGCGCTACGCACGTGAGTTCGTCGAAGAGCAAACCTCGCCAGGGTGCGGAAGACTTAGCCGGTTGTCATGGCAACGGTGACGTCACCTAGCGTTGGCCTTGAACATGGTGTCGCCCTCTACGTGAATCAGTTCTCTCGTCGGAGAAAACATCGCATCCAGTGCTTGTGGCAAAATCTTCGCGTTCTCGCGAGATCTTGTTCCGCGTGTGTGTTTCGCGTTTCCTATCGTGTGTTGTGTTCATGTGTTGAGCTGTGGTTTCTACAATGAACCCAGTAAATGACTTAGTGTGTAATTTGTTGCAGACACCATTTTCCAGATGGACGGATGAAGACAAAAAAGACGTTTTAAATTGGGGGGGGGGGGGCACTGGCACTTACTATTTGTTTTCATTGCCTATAAATATACTTCTTCACCTGTTATTTTAGGCACGAGCCGCTACTGACTTCTATCTGTTTATTTCACAAGTTTAGGCTTATTATTACTCAAATAACACAATTCTATCTGTTCAGGAAAGATTTTTAGTTACATTTTCGACACACAAAGTGTGTGTTCTCAACTTTTATTTGTTTATTTTACAAGTTTAGCCTAATATTTACTCAAATGACACTATTTATATTATTCAGGCACCATTTTTATTACATTTTGGACTCTCAAAGACACACACACAGATAGAGAGAGAGAGAGAGAGAGAGAGAGAGAGAGATTTTTTTCCAAGTTTACAGGATTATTCTCTAGTTTACTCAAATAACACAATTTAGATGTGTTTTGAATTATATTTTGGATGCAAAACTATGTTTTGACAAGTTCTACCCTTTTATTTTACAAGTTTAGGCTTATTATTACTCAAATAACACAATTTAATCCAGTCAGGAAGGATTTGTTATTATATTTTGGATGCACAAAGAGAGGTTTTCAACTTTTTTATTGATTTTTTGCAGGGTATGTATTAATTTTTATTTATTTTGTTTTGTATCATATATACATTTACAAATTTTTAACTTAGAGTTTAGTATTTATTTAATTTTTTTCCAAAACACTAAAAAAAAAAGTACTTTTAGCTAAAATGTAAGCTTCAGAATATATTATTATTATTATTATTATTATTATTATTAGGGTTTACTGATTTCCACTATGCTATTTTTGGTTCTGTATTTCTATATGTATTTATTTAGGTCCGGTTACGCCTGCTACGTAGGAAAGTTTGTTTATTTTAGAGTTTGCTGAGTATTTTGTTACTTTTATACTAGGTAAAGTTTCCAAAATATATCAGGTAGGGCTCCATCCATATACTTTTGTTTTTGCTGTTTGGAGATGATGCGATCAGCATCACTCTCCATCTGCTTTTTATTTTATGTACCCAATATTATTTTGAGGCTTAGTGAATTCTAGAGCCTATTTATGCAGGAGAGAGGGCTTGAAAATTTTGATTTCAGATAACCCACAATTATTTGTCAGAGTATTTTAAAGGATATTTTATATTTATTATGTGCCACTAGAATATCAAAGCTTGCTTAATTTTTATGTCTGTAACGCTGTTATTGTATTTCTAGCTAAGGCTTACTGGATAAAGTACACGAAATGTTTATCATTTCAACTATTTGCTTTTATACGAAGCCAAATTTTTAGTGTAACGAAAATTATTGTGTGTCTATAAAGACTGAAATACCTTTCCCGATGGGTCCATAACTGGACGCTTACAAACATTGTTCCTTTTATTTTTAAAAAATATAACCATTTATCAATATATTGACAATTCACAGGACAAGACGAAGTTCACAGACGACTGACTATATGGACCATAGGTCCACTTGCTAAATTTTTTTCTATGCTAGAAGAATAATTTAGCCTTATAGCCTTTTTCAAGGTATTTTAGAAGTATTACTGGTTTTTTGGGTGCATCAACATTTGGGTTATTTCCATTTGGTTTATTATACGAGGCTACAATCACTATATGTCTATGAGGACTAAAATCCTCTGATTGAAACTAAAAACCTTAGGCTGTAACTAGGGACTTAGTATGTGTATAACGACAATTTATAGGACAACACGAATTTTACAAAGGATTGTAGGTGATGTAGGCCCACACGCCAGAGCTTTGTTAATCTGCAAGAAGCATTTACAGCTAATGCTACGAGGAAATGAGGTTGATTTTTTACTGTTTCAAAAGAATGCTATCTTTTTATACACCCAATATTTGCTTTTTCAAGTAACTACATGTGCCAGAAGCACTTACAGGCCAACTCTAACTAGACTTCGATTTATGTAAATGTAGCAAGAACTATATTTCTGAGGAAGCACGCAAAAGCAGATTACCAGATTAAAGTATCAGAAAAACAGATTTTTCTATGCAAGTATATTTTTATTGACTGGATTATTTAACAGATCAAACAGGAAGACTGCAAAATTCATTAAATGTAGGTCTATCGTATAGGTGGTTTCAGAGATATAAAAAGAACAAATATAAGATTTCGCTTTTTTTGCTTCTGAGGCTAATCGCGACGCTAAGGGTAAATGGCGAGGAAATGTAACGGAGGAGAAACAGTCCCAAAAAATATGGGCTGCATGTAAGTTAATACCACAGAGATATTACAGTAGGTGTAGGTTCTACCACCAGAACTTTTCTATTATAATAATACTAGTTATGCTGTACTGTTAACTAAAGATGCTGATATTTGAGAAACTTAAAAGCTTACTCACGACTTACTGTTGCACAAGATCCGATGACAAAATTTAAAAATTGTAATCGCCCAGACAGGGATTCGAACCCTGGTCAGATAGGTTAAAAGCCTAACGCTATACTAACTAAACTATCTGGGCACAAGGTATTCTTTTCTTGAAAAGTTTGTTTTGTTAAGAAATATATTGAAACATTTGAGAACAATTTTGGTCTGGTTCGACAGAGAAGGAGACAACATTTCCAATTTTTACAGACTGGGTGTATTTTTCCACTATAGAGGCCTTCACTATATGTAATTCGAAATGCTAAAGTTCATTTAGCTTCCAAAATTGAGGTAAAGATTGTGTTTGGCGAGATTAACAAGTTACAATTATATCCAGTTACGGACAAATAAAGCTAAAACTCTCAGATTTACTGTACTAGCCAAGTTTAAGTAACATTTTTCTCACTTTAGTACAAATACCAAAGAAATAGGTATATTTTATTTATAATTTGACAAAATGTACTAGTATTTAATTCACAAAGTTAGGTAAAAAGCAGTATTTTTTAAAAAATATTGTTACTGCCTTCAAATTTTATGTTATTTAGCCACTAACAACTGGTTTACACTGTTTGGCATCCTTTAAATAGGAAAAGAAGGAATTATTTGTTTAGTATTTTTACTACTTTATATTTATTTAAGAAAACAATTCTACAGTTTAACTTAATTTTTAACAAATTGTTACTAATTTATATATCAAAGTTATGTTATTTAGAGTGTATGAAGGCGTATAAAGTTAATATTTGTACTTATCAGTGCAACTAACAATTATATTTTACACAAAAAAGATGATGTTTACAGTTAAATTATTTGAATCAGAGAATAATATTTTACAGTAATTGATTCATTCAGCACTAGTCAGTACTTTTATGCATCAGAAAGTTTTCTTAATTTTCTATTACGCATGCTATTTTGGGCTATTCTTAAAATGTATTTCTAAGGCAAACTGGTTTAATTTTCTGCTTATAATGCAAAGTTGACATAGTTTTCGCACAATGCATTGTACATTTGTTATATCCTCTACTTACAATCCATATATTATGCTTATTTAATGTATAACTAACTAAGTCTCTAGCCTTTTTACACCCGAATGTTTATGACTGCAGCAACACATGCCTTTCATCTGTCCCTGTCCTGAGGAAGATCTATATACTCCTTTCCTTCCCTACCAATTTCCTTTAGGTCCATCTCTACATTATCCCTCCATCTTTGTTTTGGTCTTTCTATTGGTCTTTTACCATCAGGTTTTCCAACAAGAATCCTGTATACTCTTTTTTCCTCTCCCATATGTACCACATGATCTACACACCTAAGTCTTTTTGATTTAAGCATTCTAATAATATCTGGACATGAATACAAATTATGTACTTCTAAATTATGTAATTTTCTCCATTTATCTGTCTACTCATCTGTTTTAGGCCCAAATATTTTCCTAGGGATTTTATTTTCAAATACTCTCAATTTATGTTCCTTTTTCAATGTAAGGGACCAAGTTTGTTTACTGTATTTAACTTTCATTTTTGTAATTAACAAAAATTAAAAGCTTATACTGTAGTTATTATATATTTTTCTATCAGCTTATTTTGAAATTAATATTATTAGGTATAGTCTTTGATTTATAACTATATTGCTTTTCTATCAATTTATCTAAGAGTACATGCAGACAAACATATGTGTACACACTTTTATGTACATAGATATGCCTTTTTTCAATATTTTAGTATGAAGATTGCACTTTAGCTATTCAAGCAAGGGTAGGACATCGGGGAGGCCAAAGGTAGGAAAGGTAGGATTTCTGATAATTTGTTGCAGGATTTTGTTTTCCAAGTATAGATGAGAACTGAGCTGGGAGACTGTTTTGAACCTTTTCATGAGAGTTTGCATGTGAACTGTATGCAAATTGAGCACTATTGACTGTGCATGCTTCTAAGACTTGCTGTTATTTCACATCAACTCTGTGAGACTGTAGACAGTTTAACCATTTCAAGTAGTTTCTATTGATTGTATTTGTATATGTTTTGGGGACTTAGCAGTTTTATGTTATGAGGCAGTTTATTGTAGAATATTTTTTACCGGATTGTTTTGAGATATTGAGTGTCTGCTGTTTTACTTGTAATTATTTTCCTTCTTGTGTTGTGTATTTGACTATCTTTTGTTCAAGTTCGTAGTATTTAGAATAATTGTTATTGACTTGTAGATGTAGAGAGTAATAATCCTTTGCAAGATGCCCTATACTTTAGTCTGAACATTATTCTTAGTGTTCACTTTTGAAGCCTTAGTATTCTGGGAGTATTATTAATGTAGAGGTAAATTAGGGTGAAATGTAGGCATTTTTCTGATAAATTATACTCACTTAGTTGTTTCAGCAGGTAGAAGTTGCATGATGGTTTACTGCTGATGATGTTAATTTGCTCTTCTTATGTACTATGTATGATGTAGCTTACTTGAGTAATTGGAATTTTCTACTGAAAAAAGGATTGCTTGTCTATTTTATTCCTATGTTGTTGAGTTTGTCCATA